>NW_027307840.1:0-310000 GCF_047496885.1 Scyliorhinus torazame
AAAGAGGGAGAGATTGGGAAGAGAGAGAGATGGGAAAGAGGGAGAGATTGGAAAGAGGGAGAGATTGGAAGGAGGGAGAGATGGGAAAGAGGGAGAGATTGGAAAGAGGGAGAGATTGGAAAGAGAGAGAGATGGGAAAGAGGGAGAGATAGAAAGAGAGAGAGATTGGAAAGAGGGAGAGATTGGAAAGAGAGAGAGATTGGGAAGGAGGGAGAGATTGGAAAGAGGGAGAGATTGGAAAGAGGGAGAGATTGGGAAGGAGGGAGAGATTGGAAAGAGGGAGAGATTGGAAAGAGAGAGAGATTGGAAAGAGATAGAGATGGGAAAGAGAGAGAGATTGGAAAGAGAGAGAGATGGGAAAGAGGGAGAGGTTGGAAAGAGGGAGAGATTGGAAAGAGGGAGAGATTGGAAGGAGGGAGAGATGGGAAAGAGGGAGAGATGGGAAAGAGGGAGAGATTGGAAAGAGGGAGAGATTGGAAAGAGGGAGAGATGGGAAAGAGGGAGAGATTGGAAAGAGAGAGAGATTGGAAAGAGGGAGAGATGGGAAAGAGGGAGAGATTGGAAAGAGAGAGAGATTGGAAAGAGAAAGAGATTGGAAAGAGAGAGAGATTGGAAAGAGAGAGATATAGAAAGCTGGAGGGACAGAGACAGGGATATTTCACCACAAAACCCCCTCAGAAATCCTTCCAATGCCACCGCCCTGTCTAAAACACAAACACCACTGGGATTGAGGTCAAATCTTTACCCAGGCTGCGGCCTATTCATTTCAGACCCACTCCCTCACCCCCTCCCGACTGCTTCAGACTCAGTGAAGCTGAGTTGCTTTGTTTAATTGGGTGGTTACCAGTTGCAGTTCAGGAAAGGCCCCAGGTCACTGACGCACAGCAGGATCCCACAGAGAGCAATGAAACCAGCTGCCCCAGACCTTGGGAGACATTTTCAAACCGCCCTCCGAGCATTCCATATCTCCCAGCATTGGATGGTTGGATGGATGGATGGATGGTTGGATGAATGGATGGATGGCTGGATGGATGGATGGATGAATGGATGGATGGATGGATGAATGGATGGATGGACAGTGTAGAGTGAGCTTTACTCTGTATCACTGGGCTAGATACAGAGTAAAGTTCCCTCTACACTGTCCCCATCAAACACTCCCAGGACAGGTACAGCACAGGGTCAGATACAGAGTAAAGCTCCCTCTACACTGTTTCCATCAAATACTCCCAGGACAGGTACAGCACGGTGTGAGTTACAGAGTAAAGCTCCCTCTACACTGTCCCCATCAAACACACCCAGGACAGGAACAGCACTGGGCTAGATACAGAGTAAAGCTCCCTCTACACTGTTCCCATCAAACACTCCCAGGACAGGTACAGCACGGTGTGAGTTACAGAGTAAAGCTCCCTCTACACTGTCCCCATCAAACACTCCCAGGACAGGTACAGCACGGGGTTAGATACAGAGTAAAGCTCCCTCTACACTGTTCCCATCAAACACTCCCAGGACAGGTCCAGCATGGGGTTAGATACAGAGTAAAGCTCCCTCTATACTGTTCCCATCAAACACACCCAGGACAGGTACAGCACAGGCTAGATACAGAGTAAAGCTCTCTCTACACTGTCCCCATCAAACACTCCCAGGTCAGGTACAGCACGGGGTTAGATACAGAGTAAAGCTCCCTCTACACTGTTCCCATCAAACACTCCCAGGACAGTTACAGCACGGGGTTAGATACGGAGTAAAGCTCCCTCTACACTGTCCCCATCTAACACTCCCAGGACAGGTACAGCACGGGGTTAGATACAGAGTAAAGCTCCCTCTATACTGTTCCCATCAAACACGCCCAGGACAGGTACAGCACAGGCTAGATACAGAGTAAAGCTCTCTCTACACTGTCCCCATCAAACACTTCCAGGACAGGTACAGCACTGGATTATATACAGAGTAAAGCTCCCTCTACACTGTCCCCATCAAACACTCCCAGGACAGGTACAGCACAGGGTCAGATACAGAGTAAAGCTCCCTCTACACTGTTTCCATCAAATACTCCCAGGACAGGTACAGCACGGTGTGAGTTACAGAGTAAAGCTCCCTCTACACTGTCCCCATCAAACACACCCAGGACAGGAACAGCACTGGGCTAGATACAGAGTAAAGCTCCCTCTACACTGTTCCCATCAAACACTCCCAGGACAGGTACAGCACGGTGTGAGTTACAGAGTAAAGCTCCCTCTACACTGTCCCCATCAAACACTCCCAGGACAGGTACAGCACGGGGTTAAATACAGAGTAAAGCTCCCTCTACACTGCTCCCATCAAACACTCCCAGGACAGGTACAGCATGGGGTTAGATACAGAGTAAAGCTCCCTCTATACTGTTCCCATCAAACACGCCCAGGACAGGTACAGCACAGGCTAGATACAGAGTAAAGCTCTCTCTACACTGTCCCCATCAAACACTTCCAGGACAGGTACAGCACTGGATTATATACAGAGTAAAGCTCCTTCTACACTGTCCCCATCAAACACTCCCAGGACAGGTACAGCACGGGGTTAGATACAGAGTAAATCTTCCTCTACACTGTTCCCATCAAACACTCCCAGGACAGGTACAGCACGGGGTTAGATATGGAGTAAAGCTCCCTCTACACTGTCCCCATCTAACACTCCCAGGACAGGTACAGCACGGGGTTAGATACAGAGTAAAGCTCCCTCTACACTGTTCCCATCAAACACTCCCAGGACAGGTACAGCACGGTGTGAGTTACAGAGTAAAGCTCCCTCTACACTGTCCCCATCAAACACTCCCAGGACAGGTACAGCACGGGGTTAGATACAGAGTAAAGCTCCCTCTACACTGTTCCCATCAAACACTCCCAGGACAGGTACAGCATGGGGTTAGATACAGAGTAAAGCTCCCTCTATACTGTTCCCATCAAACACGCCCAGGACAGGTACAGCACAGGCTAGATACAGAGTAAAGCTCTCTCTACACTGTCCCCATCAAACACTTCCAGGACAGGTACAGCACTGGATTATATACAGAGTAAAGCTCCTTCTACACTGTCCCCATCAAACACTCCCAGGACAGGTACAGCACGGGGTTAGATACAGAGTAAATCTTCCTCTACACTGTTCCCATCAAACACTCCCAGGACAGGTACAGCACGGGGTTAGATATGGAGTAAAGCTCCCTCTACACTGTCCCCATCTAACACTCCCAGGACAGGTACAGCATGGGGTTAGATACAGAGTAAAGCTCCCTCTACACTGTCCCCATCTAACACTCCCAGGACAGGTACAGCACGGGGTTAGATACAGAGTAAAGCTCCCTCTACACTGTTCCCATCAAACACTCCCAGGACAGGCACAGCAGGGTGTGAGTTACAGAGTAAAGCTCCCTCTTCACTGTCCCCATCAAACACTCCCAGGAGAGATGTACAGTACGGGGTTAGATACAGAGTAAAGCCTCCTCTACACTGTCCCCATCAAACATTCCCAGGACAGGTACAGCACGGTGTGAGTTACAGAGTAAGGCTATGGATGGATGGACGGACAGTCGGACGGATGGAGTGGGGACGAGAGAAACAGGGATTTTCCCCCACACCCACTCAGATCTGTCTCTCTTTCTCTCTCTCAGGGGTTCTCTCCCTCTGGAGACATTTTCAAATCGACCGTCTCAGGATTATAGCTTGTGTAAAATCGCACTTTCTTATACATGTAACTGGGCCGTGACTGCACACAGCAGACCCCCACCCCCAGACCCTCTCTTTTCCACAATATCTCTGTCTTTCTCTCACCCCCTCTCTTTTTCTCTCGCTCTCCCTCCACCCTCCCTCTCTGTCTTTCTCTTTCCCCCTCTCTTACCTGGGGGGGAGATTTGTTAATGCTCTTTGTGGGGGGTTTAAACTAATGCAGCAGGGGCATGGGAACCTGGATTGGAGTTTTAGGGTAAGAGAGAATGAGAGTATAGAGGTCAGGAGCACAGATTTGACGTCGCAGGAGGGGGCCAGTGTTCAGGTAGGTGGTTTGAAGTGTGTCTACTTCAACGCCAGGAGTATACGAAATGAGGTAGGGGAACTGGCAGCATGGGTTGGTACCTGGGACTTCGATGTTGTGGCCATTTCGGAGACATGGATAGAGCAGGGACAGGAATGGCTGTTGCAGGTTCCGGGGTTTAGGTGTTTTTGTAAGCTCAGAGAAGGAGGCAAAAGAGGGGGAGGTGTGGCGCTGCTAGTCAAGTGCAGTATCACGGTGGCGGAGAGGATGCTAGATGGGGACTCTTCTTCCGAGGTAGTATGGGCTGAGGTTAGAAACAGGAAAGGAGAGGTCACCCTGTTGGGAGTTTTCAATAGGCCTCCAAATAGTTCTAGGGATGTCGAGGAAAGGATGGCGAGGATGATCCTGGATAAGAGTGAAAGTAACAGGGTAGTTATTATGGGAGACTTTAACTTTCCAAATATTGACTGGAAAAGATATAGTTCGAGGCCATTAGATGGGTCGTTTTTTGGACAGTGTGTGCAGGAGGGTTTCCTGACACAATATGTTGACAGGCCAACAAGAGGCGAGGCCACATTGGATTTGGTTTTGGGTAATGAACCTGGCCAGGTGTTGGATTTGGAGGTAGGAGAGCACTTTGGGGACAGTGATCACAATTTGGTGACGTTTACATTAGTGATGGAAAGGGATAAGTATACACCGCAGGGCAAGAGTTATAGCTGGGGGAAGGGCAATTATGATGCCATTAGACGTGACTTGGGGGGATAGGTTGGAGAAGTAGGCTGCAAGTGTTGGGCACACTGGATAAGTGGAGCTTGTTCAAGGAACAGCTACTGCGTGTTCTTGATAAGTACATACCGGTCAGGCAGGGAGGAAGGCATCGAGCGAGGGAACCGTGGTTTACCAAAGAAGTGGAATCTCTTGTTAAGAGGAAGAAGGCGGCCTATGCGAAGATGAAGTGTGAAGTTTCAGTTGGGGCGATGGATAGTTACAAGGTAGCGAGGCAGGATCTAAAGAGAGAGCTAAGATGAGCAAGGAGGGGACATGAGAAGTATTTGGCAGGTAGGATCAAGGAAAACCCAAAAGTTTTCTATAGGTATGTCAGGAATAAACAAATGACTAGGGTAAGAGTGGGACCAGTCAAGGACAGGGATGGGAAGTTGTGTGTGGAGTCTGAAGAGATAGGCGAGATACTAAATGAATATTTTTCATCAGTATTCACTCAGGAAAAAAATAATTTTGTGGAGGAGAATGCTGAGACCCAGGCTGTTAGAATAGATGGCATTGAGGTACGTAGGGAAGAGGTGTTGGCAATTCTGGACAGGCTGAAAATAGATAAGTCCCCGGGGCCTGATGGGATTTATCCTAGGATTCTCTGGGAAGCCAGGGAAGAGATTGCTGGACCTTTGGCTTTGATTTTTATGTCATCATTGGCTACAGGAATAGTGCCAGAGGACTGGAGGACAGCAAATGTGGTCCCTTTGTTCAAAAAGGGGAGCAGAGACAACCCCGGCAACTATAGACCGGTGAGCCCCACGTATGTAGTGGGTAAAGTCTTGGAGGGGATTATAAGAGACAAGATTTATAATCATCTAGATAGGAATAATATGATCAGGGATAGTCAGCATGGCTTTGTGAAGGGTAGGTCATGCCTCACAAACCTTATTGAGTTCTTTGAGAAGGTGACTGATCAGGTAGATGAGGGTAGAGCAGTTGATGTGGTGTATATGGATTTCAGTAAAGCGTTTGATAAGGTTACCCACGGTAGGCTATTGCATAAAATACGAAGGCTGGGGATTGAGGGTGATTTAGAGATGTGGATCAGAAATTGGCTCGCTGAAAGAAGACAGAGGGTGGTGGTTGATGGGAAATGTTCAGAATGGAGTTCAGTTACAAGTGGAGTACCACAAGGATCTGTTCTGGGGCCGTTGCTGTTTGTCATTTTTATCAATGACCTAGAGGAGGGCGCAGAAGGGTGGGTGAGTAAATTTACAGATGACACTAAAGTCGGTGGTGTTGTCAACAGTGTGGAAGGATGTAGCAGGTTACAGAGGGACATAGATAAGCTGCAGAGCTGGGCTGAGAGGTGGCAAATGGAGTTTAATGGAGAGAAGTGTGAGGTGATTCACTTTGGAAGGAATAACAGGAATACGGAATATTTGGCTAATGGTAAAGTTCTTGGAAGTGTGGATGAGCAGAGGGATCTAGGTGTCCATGTACATCGATCCCTGAAAGTTGCCACCCAGGTTGATAGGGTTGTGAAGAAGACCTATGGAGTGTTGGCCTTTATTGGTCGAGGGATTGAGTTCCGGAGTGAGGAGGTCATGTTGCAGCTGTACTAAACTCTGGTACGGCCGCATTTGAAGTGTTGTGTACAGTTCTGGTCACCGCATTATAGGAAGGACGTGGAGGCTTTGGAGCGGGTGCAGAGGAGATTTACCAGGATGTTGCCTGGTATGGAGGGAAAATCTTATGAGGAAAGGCTGATGGACTTGAGGTTGTTTTCGTTGGAGAGAAGAAGGTTAAGAGGAGACTTAATAGAGGCATATAAAATGATCAGGGGGTTAGATAGGGTGGACAGTGAGAGCCTTCTCCCGCAGATGGAAATGGCTGGCACGAGGGGACATAACTTTAAACTGAGGGGTAATAGATATAGGACAGAGGTCAGAGGTAGGTTCTTTACACAAAGAGTAGTGAGGCCGTGGAATGCCCTTCCTGCTACAGTAGTGAACTCGCCAACATTGAGGGCATTTAAAAGTTTATTGGATAAACATATGGATGATAATGGCACAGTGTAGGTTAGCTGGCTTTCGTTTCGGTGCAACATCGTGGGCCGAAGGGCCTGTACTGCGCTGTATTGTTCTATGTTCTATGTTCTATGTTCTTACCTCTCGACAAATCACATTGGGGTTTTCTTTTACATTTATTGCAAGATAAATATAGAAAGAAATGGCTGGAAAGAGGGAGAGATTGGAAAGAGGGAGAGATTGGAAAGAGAAAGAGATTGGAAAGAGAGAGAGATTGGAAAGAGAGAGATATAGAAAGCTGGAGGGACAGAGACAGGGATATTTCACCACAAAACCCCCTCAGAAATCCTTCCAATGCCACCGCCCTGTCTAAAACACAAACACCACTGGGATTGAGGACAAATCTTTACCCAGGCTGCGGCCTATTCATTTCAGACCCACTCCCTCACCCCCTCCCGACTGCTTCAGACTCAGTGAAGCTGAGTTGCTTTGTTTAATTGGGTGGTTACCAGTTGCAGTTCAGGAAAGGCCCCAGGTCACTGACGCACAGCAGGATCCCACAGAGAGCAATGAAACCAGCTGCCCCAGACCTTGAGAGACTTTTTCAAACCGCCCTCCGAGCATTCCATATCTCCCAGCATTGGTTTCTGTTTCTTCCCAAATCTGGGTGTGCCCACAACTGTTTGATTGGACTTTCACAAGGAACCGTGACATTAACTACAGTAAAACACGGGCACTGTGCGATTGGGAGATTAAACTGCCCCCCGCCACCCCAATCGCAGCCTTTTTCATTCCAGCCCCTCTGTGAGGGCCGGATTGAAATCATAGAATTTACAGTGCAGCAGGAGGCCATTCGGCCCATCGAGTCTGCCCCGGCCCTTGGAAAGAGCACCCTACCCAAGCCCCACACCTCCAGCCTATCCCCCTTTATCCCCATAACCCAGTAACTCCACTTAATCTTTTTGGACACTAAGGGCAATTTAGAGCAGCCAATCCACCTCACCCGCACATCTTTGGACTGTGGGAGGAAACCGGAGCACCCGGAGGAAACCCACGCAGACACGGGGAGAACGTGCAGACTCCGCACAGACAGTGACCCAGCCGGGGATCGAACCTGGGACCCTGGAGCTGTGAAGCAACTGTGCTAACCACTGTGCCAACATGCTGCCCAGAGGGAATATCCTCTGAAAGGTTCCTGTCTTCCCATTTGTAATACATGTCCCACCACACTGGACATGTTTAATATTTGTAATTCCAGAGATCCATCCTCTTCACCTCCTCTCAGTCAGTCAATTAAAGGTTTTTCTCTCCCTCTAGCCCCACCCTCCTCCTTTCCCTCAATCTATTTCTGGACATTGTGGCGGTGTGAGGACTTTAAGGTGGAGGGGAGAGGGGGGGAGGGCAGAGCATGTGTACACAGCAGGATCCCACACAAACCTGGGTATGGCCAGATACAAAGCGATTTTTAAGTGAGGATTGGGGTTGAAGTGAGTGGGAAATGTGTGTCCACGCCTCTCTCTCCCTCTCTCTCACTCTCGCATTTTCACACGGTGGAATACAGACAGGCAGAGATAGAGAGAGAGAGAGAGAACTACTCAGTCAAGTCCTCAAGAAACTCCATTCAAAATGCTTCCCCACATCCACTAAACCCTAGATTCTTTGCAGGGTGCAAAATTGAGGCCTAGTCAGAGAGGCTGCATTAAGCCGCAGGGACAAAGTGCAAACCCCCCCCTGCCCCCCCCGCACCACCCCACCCCCACCCATCCACCCTCCTCGCCTCCGCCCCCAGTTAAACAGAACATTCCTCAGCATCAGCAACTCAGTCCCGAAACTTCCCGGACAGAGCACGAGGGAGCGAGAGGGACAGGGGACCCCCACTGACCTCCCCTCCCCCTTAACCAACCAAACCCCCCCAATTAACATAACCACAAATCACCTTGGGATTCTCAAACCCATTTATTAGAAGATTCAATATACAAATAAATGACTGGAAAGGGAGAGACAGAAAGC
The DNA here is from genome assembly GCF_047496885.1 of Scyliorhinus torazame. Taxonomy (NCBI): domain Eukaryota; kingdom Metazoa; phylum Chordata; class Chondrichthyes; order Carcharhiniformes; family Scyliorhinidae; genus Scyliorhinus; species Scyliorhinus torazame. The sequence continues at coordinate 8,760 of NW_027307840.1, forward strand.
TGGAGGGACAGAGACAGGGATATTTAACTCCATTACCCCCCCCTCAGAAATCCTTCCAACCCCACCGCTCTGTCGAAAACACAAACACCACCATTGAGGACAAACCTGTACCCAGGCTGCGGCCTATTCATTTCAGACTTACTCCCTCACCCCCTCCCGACTGCTGCACACTCAGTGAGCCAGTTTAATTTTAAATTGTGCGTGGTCACTAAGTTGACAGTTCAGGAAAGGCTGCAGGCCATTGGTGCACAGCAGGATCCCACACACAGCAATGTGATCCTGTCACGGTGGGACAGGCAGGTGAGCAGGGGGTGGGGGACATGTTCCTTCCCGTGACTGCTATATTCTTTCTTCCATCTCCCCTCGCCACCACCCCAACTCCTGAACAGCACGGGTATTCCGAGTCTGGAGACACATCCGCCCTCAGAAAGTTAAACTCCCCTCTTTAAACTGGGAAACCCACTGCCCGGTCCGTGAGGGGACTTTTTTAAATCGCCCTCCCAGCATTTATTTCTATTCTTTTCCCAAATCAAGGCCTATTCATTTCAGACCCATTCCCGACTGCTGCACATTCAGTGAGCCAGTTTAATTTTAAATTGTGCGTGGTCTCTAAGTTGACAGTTCAGCAAAGGCTGCAGGCCACTGACGCACAGCAGGATCCCACAACCAGCAATGTGATCCTGACAGGGTGGGGCAGGCAGGTGAGCGGGGGGGATGGGGGAGAGAAATATTCCTTCCCTTGCCTGCTATATTCTTTCTTCCATCTCTTTCCCCCCCCCTCCCCCCAAAAAAATACCCCCACCCCTGAATACCACGGGTATTGTGAGACTGGAGACACATCCACTGTCCCCAGAAAGTTACACTTCCCTCTTTAAACTGGGAAACCAGCTGCCTGGTCCGTCCGGAGACTTTTTACAATCACCCTCCCAGCATTTATTTCTATTTATTTCCCAAGAAAGATGTGATGAGACTCCCCATTGCAGTTTGTGGGACGGTTTCATTGATTAAAGGTTTAAAGAGACACTAAAAAGCTGGAGAGAGATGGACAGATAGCGGCAGAATGCTGGAGAGACAGAGAGAGAGAGAGGCAAGAATGGAAAGAAGGCAGAAAGGGAGAGAAAGCCTCTCTTTTTCACTACCTCCCTCTCTGTCTTTCTCCCTCTCTCTACTCTCCATCACCCCCCAGTCCCACACTCTTTCTGTACTTCTATCTCTCTCTCATTTTCATCCCAGTCGTTGGGAAGGAGAGAGAGAGAGAAAGAGAGAGAGAGGGTCACACTCAGGAATCTAACAATCACAACCACAGCAAACTGAATTCAAATGGCCCCCTGCGGATTTCATTTCACCCTCATATTTATGTCTTGGCCTAAAATACAGGCTTCATTCCAGAATTATACCCGCTCCAAGTTAAGGGACTTTAATTCCGCGCCATCGAGATTACTTTACAGTCAATGGATACATTTTAAAAGTGACCCCACTATCGTTAATTTTGTGAATTCTGCAGGCAACTTGTGCACAGGGAGATCCCAAAAATGATAACACTTTCATTGTTGAGTTCAGAGTTTCACATTGTGGATTTCTCTATCTCTCTCTTTCTCTCTGTTTCTACACCATTGTTGCACTGTACAATCTGACAGCAGTATTGATTGCACAGTAAGATCCCACATGCAGCAGCAATGTGAACCTAACCAGGCGGGATGCTGTCTTTCCTCTCCCCCCCACCCCCCTCACTCCTGCTACGAGCTCCATTCCCCCCTGGATCTAAACCCCTTCCTCCCCCCTCATCCTGTGTGTGTGGATTGGACCCAGTCTAAAGAATTCCCTTCAATCCTCTGAAAGAGTTAAACTGCCTCTCAAAACTGAGAAAAACCTTTTTAAAACAAAATCCATTGGTACACAGAAAGATCCCAGAAGGTGCAGTCAGCAGTGTTGAGTGTCGTTTAAAATAGCTAACAGGTTATACAGAGAGTGATCGGGGCTCAGACAATGAAATCCAACCCCTCCCTCTCTTTCGGGACACCCAGATTTAAAAGAACCCTGTTATTTTGGGTTCATAAACAAAATTTAGACAGCTTCATATTGCAGATCTTTAATTTACTCTTTGTCACCCACCAAAGGGTTAATGTGTTTGTGTCTAAGTGCAAGGCCGGGGCGGCAATAAAGAGACAACTCACGTGAGTGCGGCCTGTGGAGTAGGCCTCAGTCCATCCACTTGTCCTCTGGAGAATAGCCCTTGTCCAAAGATTCCTGCTCACATTGCAGTCTTCAAAATTCAAATTCCTGGGGAAAAGAGGGAGAAAGTTAACTGAAAGACAGGAAAAATTTGACACTATTTGATAGCGAGATCCCAGGATCCACTTTTCATTTGCATAAATTCTCAGCAATGTTCAAACACAAAAATGGTACAGCTTTCAACCAGAGGCTAAAAGAAGATGAGAGACAATTCCCCCCTTCCCTTATGTTTCTCTCTGTCTCTCGGTCCCTCACTCATTTATATTTCTGTCTCCCTCCCTCACTCACTATCCCTCAGATATTAAAATTACACCTCGGTCAGGGTAATAACCAGACACAACTCACCCTGGGTGAAGCCTGCAGAACAGGCCTCAGCCAGCGCTGAGTTCAAATACTATTGGGAAATGATTAGAAACAGTATTGGTTGAGATCTCCTCAGAGATGTGCGTACAGACCTACCCCCTTACTTTCTGTCATGAATGTTTTGATGTGCCTTCACAGGAGAGGCCAGAGGCATTTGTCCTGTCTATTGTACTGTTAATTCAGGGCCCAGCAACAGATCTAGCAATGTCCTGTCCTTACTTCAGTCTTTATGTTAATATTTAATTGTCCCAGAATTTGTGACTAGTTTGGGTTGTCTATTCGTCTGACTCCCGAGGAAGGCTTTCTATACAATGAGTAAAAACCAGCAAGAATTTCCCCGGACGGACCTGTCTTGGGAGTCTTTGATGGGGACAATCTTATTCTATGTTACTCATAGAAAGATTTCTTCAGTCAGCTGCTGTATAAATTGGGATTCAATTTGAATTTTTCTCACTGTGAGATGAAAAGTTTATTCCTGAATCAATACAGGGTCATCGGCAACAACATAATTTTATTAGACAGTGAGGATCAATGGGGTTTTTCACTGAAATCCTCTGATGTCAATTCCTGAGATTAGAATTTGTAATGAAACAATTTAGATTAAATGAAAACGGTCAGTATGATAACCCCAACTGCTTTCTGTTCATTGATGTTTCACAGCTGGATTCACACAATACAGACAGCAATGTCTCGTAGATTGTGGAAGTGCCACAAATGTTGTCAAATGCAGGACGTGGGGTCCCTCAATGTTTCAATCTTGCTGAGAGACTGTCAGCCCACAGGGACAACATTTCTGTTTAATAGGACTGATGCACAAGTTAAAATAGTTCCGTTTCAAAGTTTAAAATAACCAGTCATTGCTCTGTGCAGCTTTCGGAATCTGTCAGTGGAATTTACTTCACACAGGCAAGTTTAACAAGTGTATGGGGAACTGATTAGAGGTTTTGATGGAGATATTCCTGCATTGTGGAAAGGTGTGAGATCTATTTAGGGTTGGGAAATGGATTGAGGATCAAAGGAAGCAGTTTTTTCTTAACTACATTAGACTGAGAGCCTTGAAGATTCACAACTTCCATGTGCTGTGAGAAAGGATTGATTAACCAAGGCCTATTATTCAAATACTTCAGACAAGTGACAAAGCAACTTGAAATCAGAGCTTAAACTTCATGTTTGAATGTGAAGGGCTGAGTTCATGATTGTAATGAACAAGAGTCCACCCTGGGATTCGGTGCAATTTAAGTTCTGCTTTTCCAAAAAATAAAAATAACTATCTGCAATGAAAAATTCTTTGGACAGGACAGAGGGATTTTGACTCTGTATTTAACCCCAGACAGTATTTGTGTTGTGAGTGTTTGATGGACAGTGTAGATGGAGCTTTACTCTGAAACACTGGAATTCAGTCTCAGGGCTGATTTAATCACATGCTTCAGAATAATAATTGATATTGTACATCTCGTGTGTGTCTCAGTGACAGCTGTGAAACATGTACAGCACAATCTCATCCTGTTTCTGTGTCTCTCTCTGAAATTAGCTGGTCCATTTCCTAAATTACCACTGACTAGATTTCAAAAGGGCTCCATTGCCTGTGAAGCAGTTTGTGATACCCAAAGGTTATGAAAAGTGCTTTAGAAAAGTCTGTCCCCAAGCTGCTGTGAGGATGTTCAGAGTCAGTGTGTGACTTGGGTCACACACAGGCCAGATACACCTCTCCAAGTTAAAGGTGGAGAATGGATCTCGCTCCATTTGAAAGATGTATTGACGCAGCCTGTCTGAGTTTGTGTCTGTGTGTGAGTTTGTGTTTGTCTGTACACGTGTTTGTGTGTCTGGGGTGGGGTGGGAGGTTGTGTGTGTGACTCATTACGCGGCACGGTAGCACAGTGGGTAGCACTGTGGATTCACAGCTCCAGGGTCCCGGGTTCAATTCCTGGCATGTTCTCCCTGTGTCTGCGTGGGTTCCTCCGGGTCACTCTCTCTGTGTCCCTCGCTCTCTCTGTGTCCCTCGCTCTCTCTGTGTCCCTCATTCTCTCTGTGTCCCTCGCTCTCTGTGTCCCTCACTCTCCGTGTCCCTCAATCTCTCTGTGTCCCTCAATCACTGTGTCCCTCAATCACTGTGTCCCTCTCTGTGTCCCTCACTCTCTCTGTGTCCCTCGCTCTCTGTGTCCCTCACTCTCCGTGTCCCTCAATCTCTCTGTGTCCCTCAATCACTGTGTCCCTCAATCACTGTGTCCCTCTCTGTGTCCCTCACTCTCTCTCTGTCCCTCACTCACTGTGTCCCTCACTCTCTCTGTGTCCCTCACTCTCTCTGTGTCCCTCACTCTCTCTGTGTCCCTCACTCACTGTGTCCCTCACTCTCTCTCTGTCCCTCACTCACTGTGTCACTCACTCTCTCTGTGTCCCTCACTCACTGTGTCCCTCAATCTCTCTGTGTCCCTCACTCTCTCTGTGTCCCTCACTCTCTCTGTCCCTCACTCTTTGTGTCCCTCACTCTCTCTGTGTCCCTCGCTCTCTGTGTCCCTCACTCTCTCTCTGTCCCTCACTCTTTGTGTCCATCACTCTCTCTGTGTCCCTCGCTCTCTGTGTCCCTCACTCTCTGTGTCCCTCGCTCTCTGTGTCCCTCTCTGTGTCCCTCACTCTCTCTCTGTCCCTCACTCTTTGTGTCCCTCACTCTCTCTCTGTCCCTCACTCACTGTGTCCCTCACTCTCTCTGTGTCCCTCACTCTCTCTGTGTCCCTCACTCTCTCTGTGTCCGTCACTCTCTGTGTCCCTCACTCTCTCTGTTTCCCTCACTCTCTCTGTGTCCGTCACTCTCTGTGTCCCTCACTCTCTCTGTTTCCCTCACTCTCTGTGTCCCTCACTCTCTCTGTGTCCCTCACTCTCTCTGTGTCCCTCACTCTCTCTCTGTCCCTCACTCACTGTGTCCCTCACTCTCTCTGTGTCCCTCACTCACTGTGTCACTCACTCTCTCTGTGTCCCTCACTCTCTGTGTCCCTCACTCTCTGTGTCCCTCACTCTCTGTGTCCCTCAATCTCTCTGTGTCCCTCACTCTCTCTGTCCCTCACTCTTTGTGTCCCTCACTCTCTCTGTGTCCCTCACTCTCTCTGTGTCCCTCACTCTCTCTGTCCCTCACTCTTTGTGTCCCTCACTCTCTCTGTGTCCCTCACTCTCTCTGTGTCCCTCGCTCTCTCTGTGTCCCTCGCTCTCTGTGTCCCTCACTATCTCTGTTTCCCTCGCTCTCTGTGTCCCTCACTCTCTGTGTCCCTCACTCTCTGTGTCCCTCACTATCTCTGTCCGTCACTCTCTGTGTCCCTCACTCTCTGTGTCCCTCACTCTCTCTGTGTCCCTCACTCTCTCTCTGTCCCTCACTCTCTGTGTCCCTCACTCTCTGTGTCCCTCACTCACTGTGTCCCTCACTCTCTCTGTTTCCCTCACTCTATCTGTCCCTCACTCTCTGTGTCCCTCACTCTCTGTGTCCCTCACTCTCTATGTGTCCCTCACTCTCTCTCTGTCCCTCACTCTCCCTGTGTCCCTCTGTGTCCCTCACTCTCTCTGTCCCTCACTCTCTGTGTCCCTCACTCTCTGTGTCCCTCACTCTCTGTGTCCTTCACTCTCTGTGTCCCTCGCTCTCTGTGTCCCTCACTCTCTGTGTCCCTCGCTCTCTGTGTCGCTCACTCTATCTGTCCCTCACTCTCTGTGTCCCTCACTCTCTGTGTCCCTCACTCACTGTGTCCCTCACTCTCTCTGTTTCCCTCACTCTATCTGTCCCTCACTCTCTGTGTCCCTCACTCTCTGTGTCCCTCACTCACTGTGTCCCTCACTCCCTCTGTGTCCCTCACTCTATCTGTCCCTCACTCTCTGTGTCCCTCACTCTCTGTGTTCCTCACTCTCTGTGTCCCTCACTCACTGTGTCCCTCACTCACTGTGTCCCTCACTCTCTCTGTGTCCCTCACTCTCTCTGTGTTCATCACTCTCTGTGTCCCTCGCTCTCTGTGACCCTCACTCACTGTGTCCCTCACTCTCTCTGTTTCCCTCACTCTCTGTGTCCCTCACTCTCTCTGTGTTCATCACTCTCTGTGTCCCTCACTCTCTGTGTCCCTCGCTCTCTCTGTGTCCCTCGCTCTCTCTGTGTCCCTCACTCTCTGTGTTCCTCACTCTCTGTGTCCCTCACTCACTGTGTCCCTCACTCTCTCTGTTTCCCTCACTCTCTGTGTCCCTCACTCTCTCTGTGTTCCTCAATCTCTGTGTCCCTCACTCACTGTGTCCCTCACTCTCTCTGTTTCCCTCACTCTCTGTGTCCCTCACTCTCTCTGTGTTCATCACTCTCTGTGTCCCTCGCTCTCTCTGTGTCCCTCGCTCTCTCTGTGTCCCTCACTCTCTCTGTGTCCCTCACTCTCTCTGTGTCCCGCACTCTCTGTGTCCCTCACTCTCTCTGTGACCCTCGCTCTCTGTGTCCCTCACTCTCTCTGTCTTCCTCACTCTCTCTCTGTCCCTCACTCTCTGTGTCCCTCACTCTCCGTGTTCCTCACTCTCTGTGTCCCTCACACACTGTGTCCCTCGCTCTATCTGCCCCACACTCCCTCTGTGTCCCACGCGGTCTCTGTGTCCCTCGCTCTCTGTGTCCCTCGCTCTCTGTGTCCCTCACTCTCTGTGTCCCTCGCTCTCTCTGTGTCCCTCGCTCTCTGTGTTCCTCACTCTCTGTGTCCCTCACTCTCTCTGTGTGTCCCTCGTGTTCTCTGTGTCCCTCATTCTCTGTGTCCCTCGCTCTCTCTGTGTGGTACCCTCGCTCTCTGTGTCCCTGGCACTCTCTGTGTCCCTGGCTCTGTCTGTGTCCCTCGCTCTCTCTCTGTGTCCCTCGCTCTCTGTGTCCCTCGCTCTCTGTATCCCTCGCTCTCTCTCTGTGCCTCGATCTCTCTGTGTCCCTCACTCTCTCTGTGTCCCTCCCTTTCTGTGTGTCCCTCGCTCTCTCTGTGTCCCATGCTCTCTCTGTGTCCCTCGCTCTGTCTGAGTCCCTCGGTCTGTGACCCTCGCTCTGTCTGTGTCCCTACCTTCCTGTGTGTCCCTCACTCTCTGTGTCCCTCGCGCTCTCTGTGTCCCTCGCCCTCTCTGTGTCCCTCACTCTCTGTGTCCCTCACTCTCTCTGTGTCCCTCGTTCTCTGTGTCCCTCACACACTGTGTCCCACACTCACTCTGTTTCCCTCACTCTCTGTGTCCCTCACTCTCTCTGTGTCCCTCACTCTCTGTGTCCCTCACTCTCTGTGTCCCTCGCGCTCTCTGTGTCCCTCACTCTCTGTGTCCCTCACTCTCTGTGTCCCTCTCTGTGTCCCTCACTCTCTCTCTGTCCTTCACTCACTGTGTCCCTCACTCTCTCTGTGTCCCTCACTCTCTCTGTGTCCCTCACTCTCTCTGTCCCTCACTCTCTCTGTGTCCCTCGCTCTCTGTGTCCCTCACTCTCTCTGTGTCCCTCACTCTCTCTGTGTCCCTCTCTGTGTCCCTCACTATTTCTGTCCGTCACTCTCTGTGTCCCTCACTCTCTGTGTCCCTCATTCTCTCTGTGTCCCTCGCTCTCTGTGTCCCTCACTCTCTATGTGTCCCTCACTCTCTCTCTGTCCCTCACTCTCCCTGTGTCCCTCTGTGTCCCTCACTCTCTCTGTCCCTCACTCTCTGTGTCCCTCACTCTCTGTGTCCCTCACTCTCTGTGTCCTTCACTCTCTGTGTCCCTCGCTCTCTGTGTCCCTCACTCTCTCTGTGTCCCTCACTCTCTGTGTCCTTCACTCTCTGTGTCCCTCGCTCTCTGTGTCCCTCACTCTCGCTGTGTCCCTCACTCTCTGTGTCCCTCACTCTCTGTGTCGCTCACTCTATCTGTCCCTCACTCTCTGTGTCCCTCACTCTCTGTGTCCCTCACTCACTGTGTCCCTCACTCTCTCTGTTTCCCTCACTCTATCTGTCCCTCACTCTCTGTGTCCCTCACTCTCTGTGTCCCTCACTCACTGTGTCCCTCACTCCCTCTGTGTCCCTCACTCTATCTGTCCCTCACTCTCTGTGTCCCTCACTCTCTGTGTTCCTCACTCTCTGTGTCCCTCACTCACTGTGTCCCTCACTCTCTCTGTTTCCCTCACTCTCTGTGTCCCTCACTCTCTCTGTGTTCATCACTCTCTGTGTCCCTCACTCTCTGTGTCCCTCACTCTCTCTGTGTCCCTCGCTCTCTGTGTCCCTCGCTCTCTCTGTGTCCCTCACTCTCTCTGTGTCCCTCGATCTATGTGTCCCTCACTCTCTCTGTGTCCCGCACTCTCTGTGTCCCTCACACTCTCTGTGACCCTCGCTCTCTGTGTCCCTCACTCTCTCTGTGTCCCTCACTCTCTCTGTGTCCCTCACTCTCTCTGTCCCTCACTCTCTCTGTGTCCCTCGCTCTCTGTGTCCCTCACTCTCTCTGTGTCCCTCACTCTCTCTGTGTCCCTCTCTGTGTCCCTCACTATTTCTGTCCGTCACTCTCTGTGTCCCTCACTCTCTGTGTCCCTCATTCTCTCTGTGTCCCTCGCTCTCTGTGTCCCTCACTCTCTATGTGTCCCTCACTCTCTCTCTGTCCCTCACTCTCCCTGTGTCCCTCTGTGTCCCTCACTCTCTCTGTCCCTCACTCTCTGTGTCCCTCACTCTCTGTGTCCCTCACTCTCTGTGTCCTTCACTCTCTGTGTCCCTCGCTCTCTGTGTCCCTCACTCTCTCTGTGTCCCTCACTCTCTGTGTCCTTCACTCTCTGTGTCCCTCGCTCTCTGTGTCCCTCACTCTCGCTGTGTCCCTCACTCTCTGTGTCCCTCACTCTCTGTGTCGCTCACTCTATCTGTCCCTCACTCTCTGTGTCCCTCACTCTCTGTGTCCCTCACTCACTGTGTCCCTCACTCTCTCTGTTTCCCTCACTCTATCTGTCCCTCACTCTCTGTGTCCCTCACTCTCTGTGTCCCTCACTCACTGTGTCCCTCACTCCCTCTGTGTCCCTCACTCTATCTGTCCCTCACTCTCTGTGTCCCTCACTCTCTGTGTTCCTCACTCTCTGTGTCCCTCACTCACTGTGTCCCTCACTCTCTCTGTTTCCCTCACTCTCTGTGTCCCTCACTCTCTCTGTGTTCATCACTCTCTGTGTCCCTCACTCTCTGTGTCCCTCACTCTCTCTGTGTCCCTCGCTCTCTGTGTCCCTCGCTCTCTCTGTGTCCCTCACTCTCTCTGTGTCCCTCGATCTATGTGTCCCTCACTCTCTCTGTGTCCCGCACTCTCTGTGTCCCTCACACTCTCTGTGACCCTCGCTCTCTGTGTCCCTCACTCTCTCTGTCTTCCTCACTCTCTCTCTGTCCCTCACTCTCTGTGTCCCTCACTCTCTGTGTTCCTCACTCTCTGTGTCCCTCACTCACTGTGTCCCTCACTCACTCTGTTTCCCTCACTCTCTGTGTCCCTCACTCTCTCTGTGTCCCTCACTCTCTGTGTCCCTCACTCTCTGTATCCCTCGCGCTCTCTGTGTCCCTCACTCTCTGTGTCCCTCACACTCTGTGTCCATCACTCTATCTGCCCCACACTCCCTCTGTGTCCCTCACTCTCGCTCTGTCCCTCGCGCTCTCTGTATCCCTCGCGCTCTCTGTGTCCCTCACTCTCTGTGTCCCTCACACTCTGTGTCCATCACTCTATCTGCCCCACACTCCCTCTGTGTCCCTCACTCTCGCTCTGTCCCTCGCGCTCTCTGTGTCCCTCGCGCTCTCTGTGTCCCACGCGCTCTCTGTGTCCCACGCGGTCTCTGTGTCCCTCGCTCTCTGTGTCCCTCGCTCTCTGTGTCCCTCACTCTCTGTGTCCCTCGCTCTCTCTGTGTCCCTCGCTCTCTGTGTTCCTCACTCTCTGTGTCCCTCACTCTCTCTGTGTGTCCCTCGTGTTCTCTGTGTCCCTCATTCTCTGTGTCCCTCGCTCTCTCTGTGTGGTACCCTCGCTCTCTGTGTCCCTGGCACTCTCTGTGTCCCTGGCTCTGTCTGTGTCCCTCGCTCTCTCTCTGTGTCCCTCGCTCTCTGTGTCCCTCGCTCTCTGTATCCCTCGCTCTCTCTCTGTGCCTCGATCTCTCTGTGTCCCTCACTCTCTCTGTGTCCCTCCCTTTCTGTGTGTCCCTCGCTCTCTCTGTGTCCCATGCTCTCTCTGTGTCCCTCGCTCTGTCTGAGTCCCTCGGTCTGTGACCCTCGCTCTGTCTGTGTCCCTACCTTCCTGTGTGTCCCTCACTCTCTCTGTGACCCTCGCGCTCTCTGTGTCGCTCGTGCTCTCTGTGTCCCTCGCTCTGTCTGTGTTCCACACTCTCTGTGTCCCTCACTCTCTCTGTGTGTCCCTCGCTCTCTGTGTCCCTCACTCTCTGTTTCCCTCGCTCTCTGTGTTCCTCACTCTCTGTTTCCCTCGCTCTCTGTGTTCCTCACTCTCTGTGTCCCTCACTCTCTCTGTGTGTCCCTCGCTCTCTGTGTCCCTCACTCTCTGTTTCCCTCGCTCTCTGTGTTCCTCACTCTCTGTTTCCCTCGCTCTCTGTGTTCCACACTCTCTGTGTCCCTCACTCTCTCTGTGTGTCCCTCGCTCTCTGTGTTCCTCACTCTCTGTTTCCCTCGCTCTCTGTGTCCCTCACTCTCTGTGTCCCTCACTCTCTCTGTGACCCTCGCGCTCTCTGTGTCGCTCGTGCTCTCTGTGTCCCTCGCTCTGTCTGTGTTCCACACTCTCTGTGTTCCTCGCTCTCTCTGTGTGTCCCTCGCTCTCTATGTCCCTTGCTCTCTCTGAGTCCCTGGCTCTGTCTGTGTCCCTCGCTCTCTCTGTGTGTCCCTCGCTCTCTGTGTCTCTCTCTCTCTGTGTCCCTCGCTCTCTCTGTGTGTCCCTCGCTCTCTGTGTCTCTCGCTCTCTGTGTCTCTCGCTCTCTGTGTCCCTCACTCTCTGTTTCCCTCGCTCTCTCTGTGTCCCTCGCTCTCTCTGTGTCCCTCACTCTCTCTGTGTCCCTCGCGCTCTCTGTGTGTCCCACACTCTCTGTGTCCCTCGCTCTCTGTGTCCCACACTCTCTGTGTCCCTCACTCTCTCTGTGTGTCCCTCGCTCTCTCTGTTTCCCTCGCTCTCTGTGGTCCTCACTCTCTGTGTCCCTCACTCTCTCTGTGTGACCCTCGCTCTCTGTGTCCCTCGCTCTCTGTGTCCCTCGCTCTCTCTGAGTCCCTCGCTCTCTCTGTGTCCCTCACTCTCTCTGTGTCCCACACTCTCTGTGTCCCTCGCTCTCTCTGTGTGTCCCTCGCTCTCTATGTCCCTCGCTCTCTCTGAGTCCCTGGCTCTGTCTGTGTCCCTTGCTCTCTCTGTGTGTCCCTCGCTCTCTGTGTCTCTCGCTCTCTGTGTCCCTCGCTCTCTCTGTGTCCCTCCCTCTCTCTGTGTCCCTCCCTTTCTGTGTGTCCCTCGCTCTCTCTGTGTCCCTCGATCCCGCTGTGTCCCTCGCTCTCTGTGTCCCTCGCTCTCTCTGTGTCCCACACTCTCTGTGTCCCTCACTCTCTCTCTGTCCCTTGCTCTGTCTGTGTCCCTCGCTCTCTCTGTGTGTCCCTCGCTCTCTGTGTCTCTCGCTTTCTGTGTCTCTCGCTCTCTGTGTCCCTCCCTCTCTCTGTGTCCCTCGCTCTCTCTGTGTCCCTCACTCTCTCTGTGTGTCCCACACTCTCTGTGTCCCTCACTCTCTCTGTGTCCCACACTCTCTGTGTACCTCACTCTCTCTGTGTGTCCCTCGCTCTCTGTGTCCCTCGCTCTCTCTGTGTCCCTCGCTCTCTCTGTCTCCCTCGCTCTCTGTGTTCCACACTCTCTCTGTGTCCCACGCTCTCTGTGTCCCTCGCTCTCTTTGTGTGACCCTCGCACTCTCTGTTTCCCTCGCTCTCTCTGTCTCCCTCGCTCTCTGGGTCCCTCGCTCTCTCTGTGTCCCTCGCTCTCTCTGTGTCCCTCGCTCTCTGTGTCCCTCACTCTCTGTGTCCCTCGCTCTCTGTGTCCCTCACTCTCTCTGTGTGACCCTCGCTCTCTCTGTTTCCCTCGCTCTCTCTGTCTCCCTCGCTCTCTGGGTCCCTCGCTCTCTCTGTGTCCCTCGCTCTCTCTGTGTCCCTCGCTCTCTGTGTCCCTCGCTCTCTCTGAGTCCCTCGCTCTCTCTGTGTCCCTCGCTCTCTCTGTCTCCCACGCTATCTCTGTCTCCCTCGCTCTCTGTGGTCCTCACTCTCTGTGTCCCTCACGCTCTCTGTGTCCCTCGCTCTCTGTGTCCCTCGCTCTCTCTGAGTCCCTCGCTCTCTCTGTGTCCCTCACTCTCTCTGTGTCCCACACTCTCTGTGTCCCTCGCTCTCTCTGTGTCCCTCACTCTCTGTGTCCCTCGCTCTCTGTGTCCCACACTCTTTGTGTCCCACACTCTCTGTGTCCCTCACTCTCTGTGTCCCTCGCTCTCTGTGTCCCTCGCTCTCTCTGTGTCCCTCGCTCTCTGTGTCCCTCGCTCTCTGTGTCCCTCGCTCTCTCTGTGTCCCTCGTGCTCTGTGTCCGTCGCTCTTTGTGTCCCTCGCTCTCTCTGTGTCCCTCGCTCTCTCTGTGTCCGTCGCTCTTTGTGTCCCTCGCTCTTTGTGTCCCATGCTCTCTCTGTGTCCCTCGCGCTCTCTTTGTAGCTCGGTCTGTGACCCTCGCTCTCTCTGTGTCCCTCCCTTTCTGTGTGTCCCTCGCTCTCGCTGTGTCCCTCGCGCTCTCTGTGTCCCTCGCTCTCTCTGTGTCCCTCACTCTCTCTGTGTCCCTCGCTCTCCCTGAGTCGCTCACTCTCTCTGTGTCCCTCGCTCTCTCTGTGTGTCCCTCGCTCTCTGTGTCTCTCTCTCTCTGTGTCCCTCGCTCTCTCTGTGTGTCCCTCGCTCTCTGTGTCTCTCGCTCTCTGTGTCTCTCGCTCTCTGTGTCCCTCGCTCTCTCTGTGTCCCTCGCTCTCTCTGTGTCCCTCACTCTCTCTGTGTCCCTCGCGCTCTCTGTGTGTCCCACACTCTCTGTGTCCCTCGCTCTCTGTGTCCCACACTCTCTGTGTCCCTCACTCTCTCTGTGTGTCCCTCGCTCTCTCTGTTTCCCTCGCTCTCTGTGGTCCTCACTCTCTGTGTCCCTCACTCTCTCTGTGTGACCCTCGCTCTCTGTGTCCCTCGCTCTCTGTGTCCCTCGCTCTCTCTGAGTCCCTCGCTCTCTCTGTGTCCCTCACTCTCTCTGTGTCCCACACTCTCTGTGTCCCTCGCTCTCTCTGTGTCCCTCGCTCTCTGTGTTCCTCACTCTCTGTGTCCCTCGCTCTCTCTGTGTGTCCCTCGCTCTCTATGTCCCTCGCTCTCTCTGAGTCCCTGGCTCTGTCTGTGTCCCTTGCTCTCTCTGTGTGTCCCTCGCTCTCTGTGTCTCTCGCTCTCTGTGTCCCTCGCTCTCTCTGTGTCCCTCCCTCTCTCTGTGTCCCTCCCTTTCAGTGTGTCCCTCGCTCTCTCTGTGTCCCTCGTTCTCGCTGTGTCCCTCGCTCTCTGTGTCCCTCGCTCTCTCTGTGTCCCACACTCTCTGTGTCCCTCACTATCTCTGTGTCCCTTGCTCTGTCTGTGTCCCTCGCTCTCTCTGTGTGTCCCTCGCTCTCTGTGTCTCTCGCTCTCTGTGTCTCTCGCTCTCTGTGTCCCTCCCTCTCTCTGTGTCCCTCGCTCTCTCTGTGTCCCTCACTCTCTCTGTGTGTCCCACACTCTCTGTGTCCCTCACTCTCTCTGTGTCCCACACTCTCTGTGTCCCTCACTCTCTCTGTGTGTCCCTCGCTCTCTGTGTCCCTCGCTCTCTCTGTGTCCCTCGCTCTCTCTGTCTCCCTCGCTCTCTGTGTTCCACACTCTCTGTGTCCCTCACTCTCTCTGTGTGACCCTCGCTCTCTCTGTTTCCCTCGCTCTCTCTGTCTCCCTCGCTCTCTGGGTCCCTCGCTCTCTCTGTGTCCCTCGCTCTCTCTGTGTCCCTCGCTCTCTGTGTCCCTCGCTCTCTCTGAGTCCCTCGCTCTCTCTGTGTCCCTCGCTCTCTCTGTGTCCCACGCTCTCTCTGTGTCCCTCGCTCTCTGTGGTCCTCACTCTCTGTGTCCCTCACTCTCTCTGTGTGACCCTCGCTCTCTGTGTCCCTCGCTCTCTGTGTCCTTCGCTCTCTCTGAGTCCCTCGCTCTCTCTGTGTCCCTCACTCTCTCTGTGTCCCACACTCTCTGTGTCCCTCGCTCTCTCTGTGTCCCTCGCTCTCTCTGTGTCCCTCGCTCTCTCTGTGTCCCTCGCTCTCTGTGTCCCTCACTCTCTGTTTCCCTCGCTCTCTGTGTTCCTCACTCTCTGTTTCCCTCGCTCTCTGTGTTCCACACTCTCTGTGTCCCTCACTCTCTCTGTGTGTCCCTCGCTCTCTGTGTCCCTCACTCTCTGTGTCCCTCACTCTCTCTGTGACCCTCGCGCTCTCTGTGTCGCTCGTGCTCTCTGTGTCCCTCGCTCTGTCTGTGTTCCACACTCTCTGTGTTCCTCGCTCTCTCTGTGTGTCCCTCGCTCTCTATGTCCCTTGCTCTCTCTGAGTCCCTGGCTCTGTCTGTGTCCCTCGCTCTCTCTGTGTGTCCCTCGCTCTCTGTGTCTCTTTCTCTCTGTGTCCCTCGCTCTCTCTGTGTGTCCCTCGCTCTCTGTGTCTCTCGCTCTCTGTGTCTCTCGCTCTCTGTGTCCCTCACTCTCTGTTTCCCTCGCTCTCTCTGTGTCCCTCGCTCTCTCTGTGTCCCTCACTCTCTCTGTGTCCCTCGCGCTCTCTGTGTGTCCCACACTCTCTGTGTCCCTCGCTCTCTGTGTCCCACACTCTCTGTGTCCCTCACTCTCTCTGTGTGTCCCTCGCTCTCTCTGTTTCCCTCGCTCTCTGTGGTCCTCACTCTCTGTGTCCCTCACTCTCTCTGTGTGACCCTCGCTCTCTGTGTCCCTCGCTCTCTGTGTCCCTCGCTCTCTCTGAGTCCCTCGCTCTCTCTGTGTCCCTCACTCTCTCTGTGTCCCACACTCTCTGTGTCCCTCGCTCTCTCTGTGTGTCCCTCGCTCTCTATGTCCCTCGCTCTCTCTGAGTCCCTGGCTCTGTCTGTGTCCCTTGCTCTCTCTGTGTGTCCCTCGCTCTCTGTGTCTCTCGCTCTCTGTGTCCCTCGCTCTCTCTGTGTCCCTCCCTCTCTCTGTGTCCCTCCCTTTCTGTGTGTCCCTCGCTCTCTCTGTGTCCCTCGTTCCCGCTGTGTCCCTCGCTCTCTGTGTCCCTCGCTCTCTCTGTGTCCCACACTCTCTGTGTCCCTCACTCTCTCTCTGTCCCTTGCTCTGTCTGTGTCCCTCGCTCTCTCTGTGTGTCCCTCGCTCTCTGTGTCTCTCGCTCTCTGTGTCTCTCGCTCTCTGTGTCCCTCCCTCTCTCTGTGTCCCTCGCTCTCTCTGTGTCCCTCACTCTCTCTGTGTGTCCCACACTCTCTGTGTCCCTCACTATCTCTGTGTCCCACACTCTCTGTGTCCCTCACTCTCTCTGTGTGTCCCTCGCTCTCTGTGTCCCTCGCTCTCTCTGTGTCCCTCGCTCTCTCTGTCTCCCTCGCTCTCTGTGTTCCACACTCTCTCTGTGTCCCACGCTCTCTGTGTCCCTCGCTCTCTTTGTGTGACCCTCGCACTCTCTGTTTCCCTCGCTCTCTCTGTCTCCCTCGCTCTCTGGGTCCCTCGCTCTCTCTGTGTCCCTCGCTCTCTCTGTGTCCCTCGCTCTCTGTGTCCCTCACTCTCTGTGTCCCTCGCTCTCTGTGTCCCTCACTCTCTCTGTGTGACCCTCGCTCTCTCTGTTTCCCTCGCTCTCTCTGTCTCCCTCGCTCTCTGGGTCCCTCGCTCTCTCTGTGTCCCTCGCTCTCTCTGTGTCCCTCGCTCTCTGTGTCCCTCGCTCTCTCTGAGTCCCTCGCTCTCTCTGTGTCCAACAAAGAACAAAGAACAAAGAAATGTACAGCACAGGAACAGGCCCTTCGGCCCTCCAAGCCCGTGCCGACCATACTGCCCGACTAAACTACAATCTTCTACACTTCCTGGGTCCGTATCCTTCTATTCCCATCCTATTCATATATTTGTCAAGATGCCCCTTAAATGTCCCTATCGTCCCTGCCTCCACTACCTCCTCCGGTAGTGAGTTCCAGGCACCCACTACCCTCTGCGTAAAAAACTTGCCTCGTACATCTACTCTAAACCTTGCCCCTCTCACCTTAAACCTATGCCCCCTAGTAATTGACCCCTCTACCCTGGGGAAAAGCCTCTGACTATCCACTCTGTCTATGCCCCTCATAATTTTGTATACCTCTATCAGGTCGCCCCTCAACCTCCTTCGTTCCAGTGAGAACAAACCGAGTTTATTCAATCGCTCCTCATAGCTTATGCCCTCCATACCAGGCAACATTCTGGTAAATCTCTTCTGCACCCTCTCTAAAGCCTCCACATCCTTCTGGTAGTGTGGCGACCAGAATTGAACACTATACTCCAAGTGTGGCCTAACTAAGGTTCTATACAGCTGCAACATGACTTGCCAATTCTTATACTCAATGCCCCGGCCAATGAAGGCAAGCATGCCGTATGCCTTCTTGACTACCTTCTCCACCTGTGTTGCTCCTTTCAATGACCTGTGGACCTGTACTCCTAGATCTCTTTGACTTTCAATACTCTTGAGGGTTCTACCATTCACTGTATATTCCCTACCTGCATTAGACCTTCCAAAATGCATTACCTCACATTTGTCCAGGTTAAACTCCATCTGCCATCTCTCCGCCCAAGTCTCCAGACAATCTAAATCCTGCTGTATCCTCAGACAGTCCTCATCGCTATCCGCAATTCCACCAACCTTTGTGTCGTCTGCAAACTTACTAATCAGACCAGTTACATTTTCCTCCAAATAATTTATATATACTACAAAGAGCAAAGGTCCCAGCACTGATCCCTGTGGAACACCACTGGTCACAGCCCTCCAATTAGAAAAGCATCCCTCCATTGCTACCCTCTGCCTTCTATGGCCTAGCCAGTTCTGTATCCACCTTGCCAGCTCACCCCTGATCCCGTGTGACTCCACCTTTTGTACCAGTCTACCATGAGGGACCTTGTCAAAGGCCTTACTGAAGTCCATATAGACAACATCTACTGCCCTACCTGCATCAATCATATTAGTGACCTCCTCGAAAAACTCTATCAAATTAGTGAGACACGACCTCCCCTTCACAAAACCGTGCTGCCTCTCACTAATACGTCCATTTGCTTCCAAATGGGAGTAGATCCTGTCTCGAAGAATTCTCTCCAGTAATTTCCCTACCACTGAAGTAAGGCTCACCGGCCTGTAGTTCCCGGGATTATCCCTGCCACCCTTCTTAAACAGAGGAACAACATTGGCTATTCTCCAGTCCTCCGGGACATCCCCTGAAGACAGCGAGGATCTGTGTCCCTCGCTCTCTCTGTCTCCCACGCTCTCTCTGTCTCCCTCGCTCTCTGTGGTCCTCACTCTCTGTGTCCCTCACGCTCTCTGTGTCCCTCGCTCTCTGTGTCCCTCGCTCTCTCTGAGTCCCTCGCTCTCTCTGTGTCCCTCACTCTCTCTGTGTCCCACACTCTCTGTGTCCCTCGCTCTCTCTGTGTCCCTCACTCTCTGTGTCCCTCGCTCTCTGTGTCCCACACTCTCTGTGTCCCTCGCTCTCTGTGTCCCTCGTGCTCTGTGTCCCTCGCTCTTTGTGTCCCACACTCTCTGTGTCCCTCACTCTCTGTGTCCCTCGCTCTCTGTGTCCCTCGCTCTCTCTGTGTCCCTCGCTCTCTGTGTCCCTCGCTCTCTGTGTCCCTCGCTCTCTCTGTGTCCCTCGTGCTCTGTGTCCGTCGCTCTTTGTGTCCCTCGCTCTCTCTGTGTCCCTCGCTCTCTCTGTGTCCGTCGCTCTTTGTGTCCCTCGCTCTTTGTGTCCCATGCTCTCTCTGTGTCCCTCGCTCTCTCTGTGTCCCTCGCTCTCTGTGTCCCTCGCTCTCTCTGTCTCCCTCGCTCTCTGTGGTCCTCACTCTCTGTGTCCCTCACTCTCTCTGTGTGACCCTCGCTCTCTGTGTCCCTCGCTCTCTGTGTCCTTCGCTCTCTCTGAGTCCCTCGCTCTCTCTGTGTCCCTCACTCTCTCTGTGTCCCACACTCTCTGTGTCCCTCGCTCTCTCTGTGTCCCTCGCTCTCTCTGTGTCCCTCGCTCTCTCTGTGTCCCTCGCTCTCTGTGTCCCTCACTCTCTGTTTCCCTCGCTCTCTGTGTTCCTCACTCTCTGTTTCCCTCGCTCTCTGTGTTCCACACTCTCTGTGTCCCTCACTCTCTCTGTGTGTCCCTCGCTCTCTGTGTCCCTCACTCTCTGTGTCCCTCACTCTCTCTGTGACCCTCGCGCTCTCTGTGTCGCTCGTGCTCTCTGTGTCCCTCGCTCTGTCTGTGTTCCACACTCTCTGTGTTCCTCGCTCTCTCTGTGTGTCCCTCGCTCTCTATGTCCCTTGCTCTCTCTGAGTCCCTGGCTCTGTCTGTGTCCCTCGCTCTCTCTGTGTGTCCCTCGCTCTCTGTGTCTCTCTCTCTCTGTGTCCCTCGCTCTCTCTGTGTGTCCCTCGCTCTCTGTGTCTCTCGCTCTCTGTGTCTCTCGCTCTCTGTGTCCCTCACTCTCTGTTTCCCTCGCTCTCTCTGTGTCCCTCGCTCTCTCTGTGTCCCTCACTCTCTCTGTGTCCCTCGCGCTCTCTGTGTGTCCCACACTCTCTGTGTCCCTCGCTCTCTGTGTCCCACACTCTCTGTGTCCCTCACTCTCTCTGTGTGTCCCTCGCTCTCTCTGTTTCCCTCGCTCTCTGTGGTCCTCACTCTCTGTGTCCCTCACTCTCTCTGTGTGACCCTCGCTCTCTGTGTCCCTCGCTCTCTGTGTCCCTCGCTCTCTCTGAGTCCCTCGCTCTCTCTGTGTCCCTCACTCTCTCTGTGTCCCACACTCTCTGTGTCCCTCGCTCTCTCTGTGTGTCCCTCGCTCTCTATGTCCCTCGCTCTCTCTGAGTCCCTGGCTCTGTCTGTGTCCCTTGCTCTCTCTGTGTGTCCCTCGCTCTCTGTGTCTCTCGCTCTCTGTGTCCCTCGCTCTCTCTGTGTCCCTCCCTCTCTCTGTGTCCCTCCCTTTCTGTGTGTCCCTCGCTCTCTCTGTGTCCCTCGTTCCCGCTGTGTCCCTCGCTCTCTGTGTCCCTCGCTCTCTCTGTGTCCCACACTCTCTGTGTCCCTCACTCTCTCTCTGTCCCTTGCTCTGTCTGTGTCCCTCGCTCTCTCTGTGTGTCCCTCGCTCTCTGTGTCTCTCGCTCTCTGTGTCTCTCGCTCTCTGTGTCCCTCCCTCTCTCTGTGTCCCTCGCTCTCTCTGTGTCCCTCACTCTCTCTGTGTGTCCCACACTCTCTGTGTCCCTCACTCTCTCTGTGTCCCACACTCTCTGTGTCCCTCACTCTCTCTGTGTGTCCCTCGCTCTCTGTGTCCCTCGCTCTCTCTGTGTCCCTCGCTCTCTCTGTCTCCCTCGCTCTCTGTGTCCCTCGCTCTCTCTGTTTCCCTCGCTCTCTCTGTCTCCATCGCTCTCTGGGTCCCTCGCTCTCTCTGTGTCCCTCGCTCTCTCTGTGTCCCTCGCTCTCTGTGTCCCTCACTCTCTGTGTCCCTCGCTCTCTGTGTCCCTCACTCTCTCTGTGTGACCCTTGCTCTCTCTGTTTCCCTCGCTCTCTCTGTCTCCCTCGCTCTCTGGGTCCCTCGCTCTCTCTGTGTCCCTCGCTGTCTCTGTGTCCCTCGCTCTCTGTGTCCCTCGCTCTCTCTGAGTCCCTCGCTCTCTCTGTGTCCCTCGCTCTCTCTGTGTCCCACGCTCTCTCTGTCTCCCTCGCTCTCTGTGGTCCTCACTCTCTGTGTCCCTCACGCTCTCTGTGTCCCTCGCTCTCTGTGTCCCTCGCTCTCTCTGAGTCCCTCGCTCTCTCTGAGTCCCTCACTCTCTCTGTGTCCCACACTCTCTGTGTCCCTCGCTCTCTCTGTGTCCCTCACTCTCTGTGTCCCTCGCTCTCTGTGTCCCACACTCTCTGTGTCCCTCGCTCTCTGTGTCCCTCGTGCTCTGTGTCCCTCGCTCTTTGTGTCCCACACTCTCTGTGTCCCTCACTCTCTGTGTCCCTCGCTCTCTGTGTCCCTCGCTCTCTCTGTGTCCCTCGCTCTCTGTGTCCCTCGCTCTCTGTGTCCCTCGCTCTCTCTGTGTCCCTCGTGCTCTGTGTCCGTCGCTCTTTGTGTCCCTCGCTCTCTGTGTGTCCCTCGCTCTCTCTGTGTCCCACACTCTCTGTGTCCCTCACTATCTCTGTGTCCCTTGCTCTGTCTGTGTCCCTCGCTCTCTCTGTGTGTCCCTCGCTCTCTGTGTCTCTCGCTCTCTGTGTCTCTCGCTCTCTGTGTCCCTCCCTCTCTCTGTGTCCCTCGCTCTCTCTGTGTCCCTCACTCTCTCTGTGTGTCCCACACTCTCTGTGTCCCTCACTCTCTCTGTGTCCCACACTCTCTGTGTCCCTCACTCTCTCTGTGTGTCCCTCGCTCTCTGTGTCCCTCGCTCTCTCTGTGTCCCTCGCTCTCTCTGTCTCCCTCGCTCTCTGTGTTCCACACTCTCTGTGTCCCTCACTCTCTCTGTGTGACCCTCGCTCTCTCTGTTTCCCTCGCTCTCTCTGTCTCCCTCGCTCTCTGGGTCCCTCGCTCTCTCTGTGTCCCTCGCTCTCTCTGTGTCCCTCGCTCTCTGTGTCCCTCGCTCTCTCTGAGTCCCTCGCTCTCTCTGTGTCCCTCGCTCTCTCTGTGTCCCACGCTCTCTCTGTGTCCCTCGCTCTCTATGTCCCTTGCTCTCTCTGAGTCCCTGGCTCTGTCTGTGTCCCTCGCTCTCTCTGTGTGTCCCTCGCTCTCTGTGTCTCTTTCTCTCTGTGTCCCTCGCTCTCTCTGTGTGTCCCTCGCTCTCTGTGTCTCTCGCTCTCTGTGTCCCTCGCTCTCTGTGTCCCTCGCTCTCTCTGTGTGACCCTCGCACTCTCTGTTTCCCTCGCTCTCTCTGTCTCCCTCGCTCTCTGGGTCCCTCGCTCTCTCTGTGTCCCTCGCTCTCTCTGTGTCCCTCGCTCTCTGTGTCCCTCACTCTCTGTGTCCCTCGCTCTCTGTGTCCCTCACTCTCTCTGTGTGACCCTTGCTCTCTCTGTTTCCCTCGCTCTCTCTGTCTCCCTCGCTCTCTGGGTCCCTCGCTCTCTCTGTGTCCCTCGCTCTCTCTGTGTCCCTCGCTCTCTGTGTCCCTCGCTCTCTCTGAGTCCCTCGCTCTCTCTGTGTCCCTCGCTCTCTGTGTCCCACGCTCTCTCTGTCTCCCTCGCTCTCTGTGGTCCTCACTCTCTGTGTCCCTCACGCTCTCTGTGTCCCTCGCTCTCTGTGTCCCTCGCTCTCTCTGAGTCCCTCGCTCTCTCTGTGTCCCTCACTCTCTCTGTGTCCCACACTCTCTGTGTCCCTCGCTCTCTCTGTGTCCCTCACTCTCTGTGTCCCTCGCTCTCTGTGTCCCACACTCTCTGTGTCCCTCGCTCTCTGTGTCCCTCGTGCTCTGTGTCCCTCGCTCTTTGTGTCCCACACTCTCTGTGTCCCTCACTCTCTGTGTCCCTCGCTCTCTGTGTCCCTCGCTCTCTCTGTGTCCCTCGCTCTCTGTGTCCCTCGCTCTCTGTGTCCCTCGCTCTCTCTGTGTCCCTCGTGCTCTGTGTCCGTCGCTCTTTGTGTCCCTCGCTCTCTGTGTGTCCCTCGCTCTCTCTGTGTCCGTCGCTCTTTGTGTCCCTCGCTCTTTGTGTCCCATGCTCTCTCTGTGTCCCTCGCGCTCTCTTTGTAGCTCGGTCTGTGACCCTCGCTCTCTCTGTGTCCCTCCCTTTCTGTGTGTCCCTCGCTCTCGCTGTGTCCCTCGCGCTCTCTGTGTCCCTCGCTCTCTCTGTGTCCCTCACTCTCTCTGTGTCCCTCGCTCTCCCTGAGTCGCTCACTCTCTCTGTGTCCCTCGCTCTCTCTGTGTGTCCCTCGCTCTCTGTGTCTCTCTCTCTCTGTGTCCCTCGCTCTCTCTGTGTGTCCCTCGCTCTCTGTGTCTCTCGCTCTCTGTGTCTCTCGCTCTCTGTGTCCCTCGCTCTCTCTGTGTCCCTCGCTCTCTCTGTGTCCCTCACTCTCTCTGTGTCCCTCGCGCTCTCTGTGTGTCCCACACTCTCTGTGTCCCTCGCTCTCTGTGTCCCACACTCTCTGTGTCCCTCACTCTCTCTGTGTGTCCCTCGCTCTCTCTGTTTCCCTCGCTCTCTGTGGTCCTCACTCTCTGTGTCCCTCACTCTCTCTGTGTGACCCTCGCTCTCTGTGTCCCTCGCTCTCTGTGTCCCTCGCTCTCTCTGAGTCCCTCGCTCTCTCTGTGTCCCTCACTCTCTCTGTGTCCCACACTCTCTGTGTCCCTCGCTCTCTCTGTGTCCCTCGCTCTCTGTGTTCCTCACTCTCTGTGTCCCTCGCTCTCTCTGTGTGTCCCTCGCTCTCTATGTCCCTCGCTCTCTCTGAGTCCCTGGCTCTGTCTGTGTCCCTTGCTCTCTCTGTGTGTCCCTCGCTCTCTGTGTCTCTCGCTCTCTGTGTCCCTCGCTCTCTCTGTGTCCCTCCCTCTCTCTGTGTCCCTCCCTTTCTGTGTGTCCCTCGCTCTCTCTGTGTCCCTCGTTCTCGCTGTGTCCCTCGCTCTCTGTGTCCCTCGCTCTCTCTGTGTCCCACACTCTCTGTGTCCCTCCCTCTCTCTGTGTCCCTTGCTCTGTCTGTGTCCCTCGCTCTCTCTGTGTGTCCCTCGCTCTCTGTGTCTCTCGCTCTCTGTGTCTCTCGCTCTCTGTGTCCCTCCCTCTCTCTGTGTCCCTCGCTCTCTCTGTGTCCCTCACTCTCTCTGTGTCCCTCGCTCTCTCTGTCTCCCTCGCTCTCTGTGTTCCACACTCTCTGTGTCCCTCACTCTCTCTGTGTGACCCTCGCTCTCTCTGTTTCCCTCGCTCTCTCTGTCTCCCTCGCTCTCTGGGTCCCTCGCTCTCTCTGTGTCCCTCGCTCTCTCTGTGTCCCTCGCTCTCTGTGTCCCTCGCTCTCTCTGAGTCCCTCGCTCTCTCTGTGTCCCTCGCTCTCTCTGTGTCCCTCGCTCTCTCTGTGTCCCTCGCTCTCTGTGTCCCTCGCTCTCTCTGAGTCCCTCGCTCTCTCTGTGTCCCTCGCTCTCTCTGTGTCCCACGCTCTCTCTGTCTCCCTCGCTCTCTGTGGTCCTCACTCTCTGTGTCCCTCACTCTCTCTGTGTGACCCTCGCTCTCTGTGTCCCTCGCTCTCTGTGTCCTTCGCTCTCTCTGAGTCCCTCGCTCTCTCTGTGTCCCTCACTCTCTCTGTGTCCCACACTCTCTGTGTCCCTCGCTCTCTCTGTGTCCCTCGCTCTCTCTGTGTCCCTCGCTCTCTCTGTGTCCCTCGCTCTCTGTGTCCCTCACTCTCTGTGTCCCTCGCTCTCTGTGTCCCTCGCTCTCTCTGTGTCCCTCGCTCTCTCTGTGTCCCACACTCTCTGTGTCCCTCGCTCTCTGTGTCCCTCGCTCTCTGTGTCCCTCACTCTCTCTGTGTCCCTCGCTCTCTCTGTGTCCCTCGCTCTCTGTGTCCCTCGCTCTCTGTGTCCCTCGCTCTCTGTGTCCCTCACTCTCTGTGTCCCTCGCTCTCTGTGTCCCTCGCTCTCTCTGTGTCCCTCGCTCTTTGTGTCCCACACTCTCTGTGTCCCTCACTCTCTGTGTCCCTCGCTCTCTGTGTCCCTCACTCTCTCTGTGTCCCTCGCTCTCTCTGTGTCCCTCGCTCTCTGTGTCCCTCGCTCTCTGTGTCCCTCGCTCTCTCTGTGTCCCTCGTGCTCTGTGTCCGTCGCTCTTTGTGTCCCTCGCTCTCTCTGTGTCCCTCGCTCTCTCTGTGTCCGTCGCTCTTTGTGTTCCTCGCTCTTTGTGTCCCATGCTCTCTCTGTGTCCCTCGCGCTCTCTTTGTAGCTCGGTCTGTGACCCTCGCTCTCTCTGTGTCCCTCCCTTTCTGTGTGTCCCTCGCTCTCGCTGTGTCCCTCGCGCTCTCTGTGTCCCTCGCTCTCTCTGTGTCCCTCACTCTCTCTGTGTCCCTCGCTCTCCCTGAGTCGCTCACTCTCTCTGTGTCCCTTGCTCTCTCTGTGTCCCTCGCTCTCTGTGTCCCACGCTCTCTCTGTGACCCTCCCTCTCTGTGTTCCTCACTCTCTGTGTCCCTCACTCTCTCTGTGCCCCTCACTCTCTGTGACCCTCACTCTCTCTGTGTCCCTCACTCTCTCTCTGTCCCTCACTCTCTCTCTGGCCCTCACTCTCTGTGTCGGTGACTCTCTCTGTGTCCCTCGCTCTCTGTGTCCCTCGCTCTCTGTGTCCCTCACACTCTCTGTGTCCCTCGCTCTATGTGTCTCTCGCTCTCTGAGTCCCACACTCTCTGTGTCCCTCGCTCTCTGTGTCCCTCGTGCTCTGTGTCCCTCGCTCTTTGTGTCCCTCGCTCACTCTGTGTCCCTCGCGCTCTGTGTGTAGCTCGGTCTGTGACCCTTGCTCTGTCTGTGTCCCTCCCTTTCTGTGTGTCCCTCGCTCTCGCTGTGTCCCTCGCGCTCTCTGTGTCCCTCGCTCTCACTGTGTCCCTCACTCTCTCTGTGTCCCTCGCTCTCCCTGAGTCGCTCACTCTCTCTGGGTCCCTTGCTCTCTCTGTGTCCCTCGCTCTCTGTGTCCCTCGCTCTCTCTGTCTCCCTCCCTCTCTCTGTGTCCCTCGCTCTCCCTGTGTCACTCACTCTCGGTGTCCCGCACACTCTCTGTTTCCCTCACTCTCTGTGTTTCTCACTCTCTGTGTCCCTCACTCTCTCTGTACCCCTCACACTCTGCGACCCTCACTCTCTCTGTGTCCCTCACTCTCTCTCTGTCCCTCACTCTCTCTCTGGCCCTCACTCTCTGTGTCCTTGACTCTCTCTGTGTCCCTCGCTCACTGTGTCCTTCGCTCTCTGTGTCCCTCACTCTCTGTGTCTCTCGCTCTCTCTGTGTGTCCCTCCCTCTCTGTGTCCCTCACCCTCTGTGCCCCTCACTCTCTATGTGTCCCTCACTCTCTGTGTCCCTCGCGTTCTCTGCGTCCCTCGCACTCTCTGGGTCCGTCGCTCCCTATGGGTCCCTCACTCTCTCTGTGTCCCTCACTCTCTCTGTCCCTCACTCTCTGTGTCCCTCGCTCTCTGTGTCATTCGCTCTCTCTGTGTTCCTCGCTCTCTGTGTGTCCCTCACTCTCTCTGTGTCCCTCACTCTCTCTGTGTCCCACACTCTCTCTGTGTGTCCCTCGCTCTCTGTGTCCCTCGCTCTCTCTGTGTGTCCCTCGCTCTCTGTGTCCCTCGCTCTCTGTGTCCCTCGCTCTCTCTGTGTACCTGGCTCTGTCTGTGTGTCCCTCACTCTCTGTGTCTCACACTCTCTCTCTCTGTGTCACTCACTCTCTCTGTGTCCCACACTCTCTCTGTGTGTCCCTCACTCTCTGTGTCACTCACTCTCTCTGTGTCCCACACTCTCTCTGTGTGTCCCTCGCTCTCTGTGCCCCTCGCTCTCTGTGTCCTCACTCTCTCTGTGTCCCTCGCGCTCTCTGTGTCCCTCGCTATCTCTGTGTGTCCCTCGCTCTCTGTGTCCCTCGCTCTCTGTGTCCTCGCTGTCTCTGTGTCACTCGCGCTCTCTGTGTCCCTCACTTCTCTGTGTCCCTCCCTTTCTGTGTGTCCCTCGCTCTGTGTCGTTCACTCTCTCTGTGTCGCTCACTCTCTCTGTGTCCCTCGCTCTCTCTGTGTCCCTCGCTCTCTCTGTGTCCCTCGCTCTCTGTGTTCCACACTCTCTGTGTCCCTCACTCTCTCTGTGTGTCCCTCGCTCTCTGTTTCCCTCGCTCTCTCTGTTTCCCTCGCTCTCTGTGTTCCTCACTCTCTGTGTCCCTCACTCTCTCTGTGTGACCCTCGCTCTCTGTGTCCCTCGCTCTCTGTGTCCCTCGCTCTCTGTGTCCCTCGCTCTCTCTCTGTGTCCCTGGCTCTGTCTGTGTCCCTCGCTCTCTCTGTGTGTCCCTCGCTCTCTGTGTCCCTCGCTCTCTCTGTGTCCCTCACTCTCTCTGTGTCCCACACTCTCTGTGTCCCTCGCTCTCTGTGTCCCTCGCGCTCTCTGTGTCCCTCGCGCTCTCTGTGTCACCTTCTCTCTGTGTCCCACACTCTCTCAGTGTGTCCCTCACTCTCTGTATCCTTCACTCTCTAAGTGTCCCTCGCTCTCTGTGTCCCTTGCTCTCTGTGACCCTCGCTCTCTCTGTGTCCCCCACTCTCTCTCTGTCCCTCGCGGTCTCTGTGTCCCTCCCAGTGTCTGTGTCCCTCGCGCTCTCTGTGTCCCTCGCGCTCTCTGTGTCCCTCGCGCTCTCTGTGTCACTCGTGCTCTCTGTGTCCTTCGCTCTCTCTGTGTCCCTCGCTCTCTCTGTCCCTCGCTCTCTCTCTGCCCCTCGCTCTCTCTGATCCCTCGCTCGCTGTGTGTCCCTCGCTCTCTCTGTGTCCCTGGCTCTCTGTGTCCCTCGCTCTCTCTCTGCCCCTCGCTCTCTCTGTGTCCCTCGATCGCTCTGTGTCCCTTGCTCGCTGTGTCCCTCGCGCTCTCTGTGTCCCTCGAGCTCTCTGTTTCCCTCGCTATCTCTGTGTCCCTCGCTCTCTCTGTGTCCCTCACTCTCTATATCCCTCACTCTCTCTGTGTCCCTCGCTCTCTGTGTCCCTCGCTCTCTGTGTTTCCCTCGCTCTCCTGTGTCCCTCGCTCTCTGTGTGTCCCTCGCTCTTTCTGTGTCCCCCGCTCTCTGTGTCCCTCGCTCTCTGTGTCCCTCGCGCTCTCTGTGTCCCTCGCGCTCGCATTGTCCCTCAGGCTCTGTGTCCCACACTCTCTCTGTGTCCCTCACTCTCTGTATCCCTCACTCTCTCTGTGTCCCTCGCTCTTTGTGTCCCTCGCTCTCTGTGTGTCCCTCGCTCTCTCTGTGTCCCTCGCTCTCTGTGTGTCCCTCGCTCTTTCTGTGTCCCCCGCTCTCTGTGTCCCTCGCGCTCTCTGTGTCGCTCGTGCTCTCTGTGTCCCTCGCTCTCTGTGTCCCTCGCTCTCTGTTTGTCCCTCGCTCTCTCTGTGTCCCTCGCTCTCTCTGTGACCCTCGCTCTCTGTGTCCCTCGCGCTCTCTGTGGCCCTCGCGCTCTCTGTGTCCCACGCGCTCTCTGTGTCCTTCGCGCTCTCTGTGTCCCTCGCTCTCTGTGTCCCTCACTCTCTGTGTGCCTCTCTCACTCTGTGTCCCTCGCTCTCTGTGTCCCACACTCTCTGTGTCCCTCGCTCTCGGTGTCCCTCGCGCTCACTGTGTCCCTCACGCTCTCTGTGTCCCTGGCTCTCTGTGTCCCTGGCTCTCTCTGTGTCCCTCGCTCTCTGTGTCCCACACTCTCTGTGTCCCTCACGCTCTCTGTGTCCCTCGCGCACTCTGTGTCCCTGGCTCTCTCTGTGTCCCTCGCTCACTGTGTCCCTCGCTCTCTGTGTCCCTCGCTCTCTCTGTGTCCCTCGCTCTCTCTGTGTCCCTCGCTCTCTGTGTCCCTCACTCTCTGTGTCCCTCACTCTCTGTGTCCCTCGCTCTCTGTGTCCCTCACTCTCTGTGTCCCTCGCTCTCTCAGTGTCCCTCACTCTCCCTGTGTCCCTCGCTCTCTGTGTCCCTCGCTCTCTGTGTCCCCCGCTCTCTCTCTGTCCCCGACTCTCTCTGTCCCTCGCGCTCTCTGTGTCCCTCGCCCTCTCTGTTTCGCTCGCGCTCTCTGTGTCACTCGCGCTCTCTGTGTCCCTCCCTCTGTGTTCCTCACTCTCTGTGTCCCTCACTCTCTCTGTGCCCCTCACTCTCTGTGTCCCTCACTCTCTCTCTGTCCCTCACTCTCTCTCTGGCCGTCACTCTCTGTGTCGGTGACTCTCTCTGTGTCCCTCGCTCTCTGTGTCCCTCGCTCTCTGTGTCCCTCACTCTCTCTGTGTCCCACACTCTCTGTGTCCCTCGCTCTCTCCGTGTGTCCCTCGCTCTCTGTGTCCCTCACTCTTTGTGCCCCTCATGCTCTGTGCTATTCGCTCTCTGTGTCCCTCGCTCTCTGTGTCCCACACTCTCTGTGTCCCTCGCTCTCACTGTGTCCCACACTCTCTGTGTCCCTGGCTCTGTCTGTGTTCCTCGCTCTCTCTGTGTGTCCCTCGCTCTCTGTGTCCCTCGCTCTCTCTGTGTCCCTCGCTCTCTCTGTGTCCCTCACTCTCACTGTGTCCCACACTCTCTGTGTCCCTCGCTCTCTGTGTCCCTCACTCCGCACAGAGAGTGACCCAAGCCGGAATCGAACCTGTGATCCTGGAGCAGTGAAACAATTGAGCTATCCACAAGGCTACCGTGCTGTCCCTCTCTCTCTCGCTGTGTCCCTCCCTCACTCGGTGTGCTCCTCTCTCTCTTGCTGTGCCCCTCTCTCTCCCGCTGTGGTCCTCTCTCACTCGCTGTGTCCCTCTCTCTCTCGCTGTGTCCCTCACTCTCTCGCCGTGTACCCGTCCCTCTCGCTGTGTCCCCCTCTCTCTCGTTGTGTCCCTCTCTCTCTCGCTGTGTCCCTTGCTCTCTGTGTCCCTTGCTCTCTGTGTCCCTTGCTCTCTCTGTGTCCCCCTCTCTCGTTGTGTCCCTCTCTCTCTCTCGTTGTGTCCATTGCTCCCTGTGTCCCTCACTCTCTGTGTCCCTCGCTCTCTCTGTGTCCCTCGCTCCTTCTGTGTCCCCCACTCTCTGTGTCCCTCACTCTCTGTGTCCCTCGCTCTCTCTGTGTCCCTCACTCTCTGTGTCCCTCACTCTCTGTGTCCCTCGCTCTCGGTGTCCCTCGCGCTCACTGTGTCCCTCACGCTCTCTGTGTCCCTCGCGCACTCTGTGTCCCTGGCTCTCTCTGTGTCCCTCGCTCACTGTGTCCCTCGCTCTCTGTGTCCCTCGCTCTCTCTGTGTCCCTCGCTCTCTCTGTGTCCCTCGCTCTCTGTGTCCCTCACTCTCTGTGTCCCTCGCTCTCTGTGTCCTTCGCTCTCTGTGTCCCTCGCTCTCTCAGTGTCCCTCACTCTCCCTGTGTCCCTCGCTCTCTGTGTCCCTCGCTCTCTGTGTCCCCCGCTCTCTCTCTGTCCCCCACTCTCTGTGTCACTCGCGCTCTCTGTGTCCCTCGCCCTCTCTGTGTCGCTCGCGCTCTCTGTGTCACTCGCGCTCTCTGTGTCCCTCCCTCTGTGTTCCTCACTCTCTGTGTCCCTCACTCTCTCTGTGCCCCTCACTCTCTGTGTCCCTCACTCTCTCTGTGTCCCTCACTCTCTCTCTGTCCCTCACTCTATCTCTGGCCCTCACTCTCTGTGTCGGTGACTCCCTCTGTGTCCCTCGCTCTCTGTGTCCCTCACTCTCTCTGTGTCCCTCTCTGTGTCCCTCACTATCTCTGTCCGTCACTCTCTGTGTCCCTCACTCTCTGTGTCCCTCATTCTCTCTGTGTCCCTCGCTCTCTGTGTCCCTCGCTCTCTGTGTCCCTCGTTCTCTCTGTGTCCCTCACTCACTGTGTCCCTCACTCTCTATGTGTCCCTCACTCTCTCTCTGTCCCTCACTCTCCATGTGTCCCTCTGTGTCCCTCACTCTCTGTGTCCCTCACTCTCTGTGTCCCTCACTCTCTGTGTCCTTCACTCTCTGTGTCCCTCGCTCTCTGTGTCCCTCACTCTCTCTGTGTCCCTCACTCTCTGTGTCCTTCACTCTCTGTGTCCCTCACTCTCGCTGTGTCCCTCACTCTCTGTGTCCCTCACTCTCTGTGTCGCTCACTCTATCTGTCCCTCACTCTCTGTGTCCCTCACTCTCTGTGTCCCTCACTCACTGTGTCCCTCACTCTCTCTGTTTCCCTCACTCTATCTGTCCCTCACTCTCTGTGTTCCTCACTCTCTGTGTCCCTCACTCACTGTGTCCCTCACTCTCTCTGTTTCCCTCACTCTCTGTGTCCCTGACTCTCTGTGTCCCTCACTCTCTGTGTGTTCATCACTCTCTGTGTCCCTCACTCTCTCTGTGTTCATCACTCTCTGTGTCCCTCACTCTCTGTGTCCCTCACTCTCTCTGTGTCCCTCGCTCTCTGTGTCCCTCGCTCTCTCTGTGTCCCTCACTCTCTCTGTTTCCCTCGATCTATGTGTCCCCCACTCTCTGTGTCCCTCACTCTCTGTGTCCCTCGCTCTCTCTGTGTCCCTCACTCTCTGTGTCCCTCACTCTCTGTGTCCCTCGCTCTCGGTGTCCCTCGCGCTCACTGTGTCCCTCACGCTCTCTGTGTCCCTCGCGCACTCTGTGTCCCTGGCTCTCTCTGTGTCCCTCGCTCACTGTGTCCCTCGCTCTCTGTGTCCCTCGCTCTCTCTGTGTCCCTCGCTCTCTCTGTGTCCCTCGCTCTCTGTGTCCCTCACTCTCTGTGTCCCTCGCTCTCTGTGTCCTTCGCTCTCTGTGTCCCTCGCTCTCTCAGTGTCCCTCACTCTCCCTGTGTCCCTTGCTCTCTGTGTCCCTCGCTCTCTGTGTCCCCCGCTCTCTCTCTGTCCCCCACTCTCTGTGTCACTCGCGCTCTCTGTGTCCCTCGCCCTCTCTGTGTCGCTCGCGCTCTCTGTGTCACTCGCGCTCTCAGTGTCCCTCCCTCTGTGTTCCTCACTCTCTGTGTCCCTCACTCTCTCTGTGCCCCTCACTCTCTGTGTCCCTCACTCTCTCTCTGTCCCTCACTCTCTCTCTGGCCCTCACTCTCTGTGTCGGTGACTCTCTCTGTGTCCCTCGCTCTCTGTGTCCCTTGCTCTCTGTGTCCCTCACTCTCTCTGTGTCCCTCTCTGTGTCCCTCACTATCTCTGTCCGTCACTCTCTGTGTCCCTCACTCTCTGTGTCCCTCATTCTCTCTGTGTCCCTCGCTCTCTGTGTCCCTCGCTCTCTGTGTCCCTCGTTCTCTCTGTGTCCCTCACTCACTGTGTCCCTCACTCTCTATGTGTCCCTCACTCTCTCTCTGTCCCTCACTCTCCATGTGTCCCTCTGTGTCCCTCACTCTCTCTGTCCCTCACTCTCTGTGTCCCTCACTCTCTGTGTCCCTCACTCTCTGTGTCCTTCACTCTCTGTGTCCCTCGCTCTCTGTGTCCCTCACTCTCTCTGTGTCCCTCACTCTCTGTGTCCTTCACTCTCTGTGTCCCTCGCTCTCTGTGTCCCTCACTCTCGCTGTGTCCCTCACTCTCTGTGTCCCTCACTCTCTGTGTCGCTCACTCTATCTGTCCCTCACTCTCTGTGTCCCTCACTCTCTGTGTCCCTCACTCACTGTGTCCCTCACTCTCTCTGTTTCCCTCACTCTATCTGTCCCTCACTCTCTGTGTTCCTCACTCTCTGTGTCCCTCACTCACTGTGTCCCTCACTCTCTCTGTTTCCCTCACTCTCTCTGTTTCCCTCACTCTCTGTGTCCCTGACTCTCTGTGTCCCTCACTCTCTGTGTGTTCATCACTCTCTGTGTCCCTCACTCTCTCTGTGTTCATCACTCTCTGTGTCCCTCACTCTCTGTGTCCCTCACTCTCTCTGTGTCCCTCGCTCTCTGTGTCCCTCGCTCTCTCTGTGTCCCTCACTCTCTCTGTTTCCCTCGATCTATGTGTCCTTCACTCTCTCTGTGTCCCGCACTCTCTGTGTCCCTCACTCTCTCTGTGACCCTCGCTCTCTGTGTCCCTCACTCTCTCTGTCTTCCTCACTCTCTCTCTGTCCCTCACTCTGTGTCCCTCACTCTCTGTGTTCCTCACTCTCTGTGTCCCTCACTCACTGTGTCCCTCACTCACTCTGTTTCCCTCACTCTCTGTGTCCCTCACTCTCTCTGTGTCCCTCACTCTCTGTGTCCCTCACTCTCTGTATCCCTCGCGCTCTCTGTGTCCCTCACTCTCTGTGTCTCTCACACTCTGTGTCCATCACTCTATCTGCCCCACACTCCCTCTGTGTCCCTCACTCTCGCTCTGTACCTCGCGCTCTCTGTATCCTCGCGCTCTCTGTGTCCCTCACTCTCTGTGTCCCTCACACTCTGTGTCCATCACTCTATCTGCCCCACACTCCCTCTGTGTCCCTCACTCTCTCTCTGTCCCTCGCGCTCTCTGTGTCCCTCGCGCTCTCTGTGTCCCACCTGTTCTCTGTGTCCCACGCGGTCTCTGTGTCCCTCGCTCTCTGTGTCCCTCGCTCTCTGTGTCCCTCACTCTCTGTGTCCCTCACTCACTCTGTGTCCCTCGCTCTCTCTGTGTCCCTCGCTCTCTGTGTTCCTCACTCTCTGTGTCCCTCACTCTCTCTGTGTGTCCCTCGTGCTCTCTGTGTCCCTCATTCTCTGTGTCCCTCGCTCTCTCTGTGTGGTACCCTCGCTCTCTGTGTCCCTCGCTCTCTCTGTGTCCCTGGCTCTGTCTGTGTCCCTCGCTCTCTCTCTGTGTCCCTCGCTCTCTGTGTCCCTCGCTCTCTGTATCCCTCGCTCTCTCTTTGTCACTCACTCTCTCTGTGTCCCTCCCTTTCTGTGTGTCCCTCGCTCACTCTGTGTCCCTCGCTCTCTGTATCCCTCGCTCTCTCTGTGTCACTCACTCTCTCTCTGTGTCCCTCGCTCTCTGTGTCCCTCGCTCTCTGTATCCCTCGCTCTCTCTGTGTCACTCACTCTCTCTGTGTCCCTACCTTTCTGTGTGTCCCTCGCGCTTTCTGTGACCCTCGCGCTCTCTGTGTCGCTCGTGCTCTCTGTGTCCCTCGCTCTGTCTGTGTCCCTCGCTCTGTGTCCCTCGCTCTCTCTGTTTCCCTCGCTCTCTGTGTTCCTCACTCTCTGTGTCCCGCGCTCTCTCTGTGTGTCCCTCGCTCTCTGTGTCCCTCGCTCTCTGTGGCCCTCGCTCTCTCTGTGTGTCCCTCACTCTCTCTGTGCCCCTCGCTCTCTCTGTTTCCCTCGCTCTCAGTGTTCCTCACTCACTGTGTCCCTCGCTCTCTCTGTGTGTCCCTCGCTCTCTGTGTCACTCATTCTCTCTGTGTCCCACACTCTCTGTGTCCCTCACTCTCTCTGTGTGTCCCTCGCTCTCTGTGTCCCTCGCTCTCTCTGTTTCCCTCGCTCTCTGTGGTCCTCACTCTCTGTGTCCCTCACTCTCTCTGTGTGACCCTCGCTCTCTGTGTCCCTCGCTCTCTGTGTCCCTCGCTCTCTCTGAGTCCCTCGCTCTCTCTGTGTCCCTCACTCTCTCTGTGTCCCACACTCTCTGTGTCCCTGGCTCTCTCTGTGTCCCTCACTCTCTGTGTCCCTCGCTCTCTGTGTCCCACACTCTCTGTGTCCCTCGCTCTCTGTGTCCCTCGTGCTCTGTGTCCCTCGCTCTTTGTGTCCCACACTCTCTGTGTCCCTCACTCTCTGTGTCCCTCGCTCTCTGTGTCCCTCGCTCTCTCTGTGTCCCTCGCTCTCTGTGTCCCTCGCTCTCTGTGTCCCTCGCTCTCTCTGTGTCCCTCGTGCTCTGTGTCCGTCGCTCTTTGTGTCCCTCGCTCTCTCTGTGTCCGTCGCTCTCTCTGTGTCCGTCGCTCTTTGTGTCCCTCGCTCTCTGTGTCCCTCGTGCTCTGTGCCCGTCGCTCTTTGTGTCCCTCTCTCTCTCTGTGTCCCTCGCTCTCTCTGTGTCCGTCGCTCTCTGTGTCCCTCGCTCTCTCTGTGTCCCTGGTGCTCTGTGTCCCTCGCTCTTTGTGTCCCATGCTCTCTCTGTGTCCCTCGCGCTCTCTTTGTAGCTCGGTCTGTGACCCTCGCTCTGTCTGTGTCCCTCCCTTTCTGTGTGTCCCTCGCTCTCGCTGTGTCCCTCGCGCTCTCTGTGTCCCTCGCTCTCCCTGTGTCCGTCGCTCTTTGTGTCCCTCGCTCTTTGTGTCCCATGCTCTCTCTGTGTCCCTCGCGCTCTCTTTGTAGCTCGGTCTGTGACCCTCGCTCTGTCTGTGTCCCTCCCTTTCTGTGTGTCCCTCGCTCTCGCTGTGTCCCTCGCGCTCTCTGTGTCCCTCGCTCTCTCTGTGTCCCTCACTCTCTCTGTGTCCCTCGCTCTCCCTGAGTCGCTCACTCTCTCTGTGTCCCTTGCTCTCTCTGTGTCCCTCGCTCTCTGTGTCCCTCGCTCTCTCTGTGACCCTCCCTCTCTGTGTTCCTCACTCTCTGTGTCCCTCACTCTCTCTGTGTCCCTCACTCTCTCTCTGTCCCTCACTATCTCTCTGGCCCTCACTCTCTGTGTCGGTGACTCTCTCTGTGTCCCTCGCTCTCTGTGTCCCTCGCTCTCTGTGTCCCTCACTCTCTCTGTGTCCCACACTCTCTGTGTCCCTCGCTCTCTCCGTGTGTCCCTCACTCTCTGTGTCCCTTGCCCTTTCTGTCCCTCGCTCTCTGTGTCCCTCACTCTTTGTGTCCCTCATGCTCTGTGCTACTCGCTCTCTGTGTCCCTCGCACTCTGTGTCCCACACTCTCTGTGTCCCTCGCTCTATGTGTCCCTCACTCTCTGTGTCCCTCACTCTCTGTGTCCCTCGCTCTCTGAGTCCCACACTCTCTGTGTCCCTCGCTCTCTGTGTCCCTCGTGCTCTGTGTCCCTCGCTCTTTGTGTCCCTCGCTCACTCTGTGTCCCTCGCGCTCTGTGTGTAGCTCGGTCTGTGACCCTTGCTCTGTCTGTGTCCCTCCCTTTCTGTGTGTCCCTCGCTCTCGCTGTGTCCCTCGCGCTCTCTGTGTCCCTCGCTCTCTCTGTGTCCCTCACTCTCTCTGTGTCCCTCGCTCTCCCTGAGTCGCTCACTCTCTCTGGGTCCCTTGCTCTCTCTGTGTCCCTCGCTCTCTCTGTGTCCCTCGCTCTCTCTGTCTCCCTCCCTCTCTCTGTGTCCCTCGCTCTCTCTGTGTCACTCACTCTCGGTGTCCCGCACACTCTCTGTGTCCCTCACTCTCTGTGTTCCTCACTCTCTGTGTCCCTCACTCTCTCTGTACCCCTCACACTCTTTGACCCTCACTCTCTCTGTGTCCCTGACTCTCTCTGTGTCCCTCGCTCACTGTGTCCCTCGCTCTCTGTGTCCCTCCCTCTCTCTGTGTCCCTCGCTCTCCCTGTGTCACTCACTCTCGGTGTCCCGCACACTCTCTGTGTCCCTCACTCTCTGTGTTCCTCACTCTCTGTGTCCCTCACTCTCTCTGTACCCCTCACACTCTTTGACCCTCACTCTCTCTGTGTCCCTGACTCTCTCTGTGTCCCTCGCTCACTGTGTCCCTCGCTCTCTGTGTCCCTCACTCTCTGTGTCTCTCGCTCTCTCTGTGTGTCCCTCCCTCTCTGTGTCCCTCACCCTCTGTGCCCCTCACTCTCTATGTGTCCCTCACTCTCTGTGTCCCTCGCGTTCTCTGCGTCCCTCGCACTCTCTGGGTCCGTCGCTCCCTATGGGTCCCTCACTCTCTGTGTCCCTCGCTCTCTGTGTCCCTCGCTCTCTGTGTCATTCGCTCTCTCTGTGTTCCTCGCTCTCTGTGTGTCCCTCACTCTCTCTGTGTCCCTCACTCTCTCTGTTCCCACACTCTCTCTGTGTGTCCCTCGCTCTCTGTGTCCCTCGCTCTCTCTGTGTGTCCCTCGCTCTCTGTGTCCCTCGCTCTCTGTGTCCCTCGCTCTTTCTGTGTACCTGGCTCTGTCTGTGTGTCCCTCACTCTCTGTGTCCCACACTCTCTCTCTCTGTGTCACTCACTCTCTCTGTGTCCCACACTCTCTCTGTGTGTCCCTCACTCTCTGTGTCCCTCGCTATCTCTGTGTGTCCCTCGCTCTCTGTGTCCCTCGCTCTCTGTGTCCTCGCTCTCTCTGTGTCACTCGCGCTCTCTGTGTCCCTCACTTCTCTGTGTCCCTCCCTTTCTGTGTGTCCCTCACTCTCTCTGTGTCCCTCGCGCTCTCTGTGTCCCTCACTCTCTCTGTGTCCCTCACTCTCTCTGTGTCCCTCGCTCTCTCTCTGTCCCTCGCTCTCTCTGTGTCCCTCGCTCTCTGTGTTCCTCACTCTCTGTGTCCCTCACTCTCTCTGTGTGACCCTCGCTCTCTGTGTCCCTCGCTCTCTGTGTCACTCGCTCTCTGTGTCCCTGGCTCTGTCTGTGTCCCTCGCTCTCTCTGTGTGTCCCTCGCTCTCTGTGTCCCTCGCTCTCTCTGTGTCCCTCACTCTCTCTGTGTCCCACACTCTCTGTGTCCCTCGCTCTCTGTGTCCCTCGCGCTCTCTGTGTCCCTCGCGCTCTCTATGTCACCTTCTCTCTGTGTCCCACACTCTCTCAGTGTGTCCCTCACTCTCTGTATCCTTCACTCTCTAAGTGTCCCTCGCTCTCTGTGTCCCTTGCTCTCTGTGACCCTCGCTCTCTCTGTGTCCCCCACTCTCTCTCTGTCCCTCGCGGTCTCTGTGTCCCTCCCGGTGTCTGTGTCGCTCGCGCTCTCTGTGTCCCTCGCGCTCTCTGTGTCCCTCGCGCTCTCTGTGTCCCTCGCGCTCTCTGTGTCACTCGTGCTCTCTGTGTCCTTCGCTCTCTCTGTGTCCCTCGCTCTCTCTGTCCCTCGCTCTCTCTCTGCCCCTCACTCTCTGTGTCACTCGTGCTCTCTGTGTCCTTCGCTCTCTCTGTGTCCCTCGCTATCTCTGTCCCTCGCTCTCTCTCTGCCCCTCGCTCTCTCTGATCCCTCGCTCGCTGTGTGTCCCTCGCTCTCTCTGTGTCCCTGGCTCTCTGTGTCCCTCGCTCTCTCTCTGCCCCTCGCTCTCTCTGTGTCCCTCGATCGCTCTGTGTCCCTTGCTCTCTGTGTCCCTCGCGCTCTCTGTGTCCCTCGCGCTCTCTGTCTCCCTCGCTATCTCTGTGTCCCTCGCTCTCTCTGTGTCCCTCACTGTCTATACCCCTCACTCTCTCTGTGTCCCTCGCTCTCTGTGTCCCTCGCTCTCTGTGTTTCCCTCGCTCTCTCTGTGTCCCTCGCTCTCTGTGTGTCCCTCGCTCTTTCTGTGTCCCCCGCTCTCTGTGTCCCTCGCTCTCTGTGTCCCTCGCGCTCTCTGTGTCCCTCGCGCTCGCATTGTCCCTCGCGCTCTGTGTCCCACACTCTCTCTGTGTCCCTCACTCTCTGTATCCCTCACTCTCTCTGTGTCCCTCGCTCTCTGTGTCCCTCGCTCTCTGTGTGTCCCTCGCTCTCTCTGTGTCCCTCGCTCTCTGTGTGTCCCTCGCTCTTTCTGTGTCCCCCGCTCTCTGTGTCCCTCGCGCTCTCTGTGTCGCTCGTGCTCTCTGTGTCACTCGCTCTCTGTGTCCCTCGCTCTCTGTTTGTCCCTATCTCTCTCTGTGTCCCTCGCTCTCTCTGTGACCCTCGCTCTCTGTGTCCCTCGCGCTCTCTGTGTCCCTCGCGCTCTCTGTGTCCCACGCGCTCTCTGTGTCCGTCGCGCTCTCTGTGTCCCTCGTTCTCTGTGTCCCTCGCTCTCTGTGTCCCTCACTCTCTGTGTCCCTCTCTCACTCTGTGTCCCTCGCTCTCTGTGTCCCACACTCTCTGTGTCCCTCGCTCTCGGTGTCCCTCGCGCTCACTGTGTCCCTCACGCTCTCTGTGTCCCTCGCGCACTCTGTGTCCCTGGCTCTCTCTGTGTCCCTCGCTCACTGTGTCCCTCGCTCTCTGTGTCCCTCGCTCTCTCTGTGTCCCTCGCTCTCTCTGTGTCCCTCGCTCTGTGTCCCTCACTCTCTGTGTCCCTCACTCTCTGTGTCCCTCGCTCTCTGTGTCCCTCGCTCTCTGTGTCCCTCACTCTCTGTGTCCCTCGCTCTCTCAGTGTCCCTCACTCTCCCTGTGTCCCTCGCTCTCTGTGTCCCTCGCTCTGTGTCCCCCGCTCTCTCTCTGTCCCCCACTCTCTCTGTCCCTCGCGCTCTCTGTGTCCCTCGCCCTCTCTGTGTCGCTCGCGCTCTCTGTGTCACTCGCGCTCTCTGTGTCCCTCCCTCTGTGTTCCTCACTCTCTGTGTCCCTCACTCTCTCTGTGCCCCTCACTCTCTGTGTCCCTCACTCTCTCTCTGTCCCTCACTCTCTCTCTGGCCCTCACTCTCTGTGTCGGTGACTCCCTCTGTGTCCCTCGCTCTCTGTGTCCCTCGCTCTCTGTGTCCCTCACTCTCTCTGTGTCCCACACTCTCTGTGTCCCTCGCTCTCTCCGTGTGTCCCTCGCTCTCTGTGTCCCTCACTCTTTGTGCCCCTCATGCTCTGTGCTATTCGCTCTCTGTGTCCCTCGCTCTCTGTGTCCCTCGCTCTCTGTGTCCCTCGCTCTCTGTGTGTCCCTCGCTCTCTCTGTGTCCCTCGCTCTCTGTGTGTCCCTCGCTCTTTCTGTGTCCCCCGCTCTCTGTGTCCCTCGCGCTCTCTGTGTCGCTCGTGCTCTCTGTGTCCCTCGCTCTCTGTGTCCCTCGCTCTCTGTTTGTCCCTCGCTCTCTCTGTGTCCCTCGCTCTCTCTGTGACCCTCGCTCTCTGTGTCCCTCGCGCTCTCTGTGTCCCTCGCGCTCTCTGTGTCCCACGCACTCTCTGTGTCCGTCGCGCTCTCTGTGTCCCTCACTCTCTGTGTCCCTCTCTCACTCTGTGTCCCTCGCTCTCTGTGTCCCACACTCTCTGTGTCCCTCGCTCTCGGTGTCCCTCGCGCTCACTGTTTCCCTCACGCTCTCTGTGTCCCTCGCGCACTCTGTGTCCCTGGCTCTCTCTGTGTCCCTCGCTCACTGTGTCCCTCGCTCTCTGTGTCCCTCGCTCTCTCTGTGTCCCTCGCTCTCTGTGTCCCTCACTCTCTGTGTCCCTCACTCTCTGTGTCCCTCGCTCTCTGTGTCCCTCGCTCTCTGTGTCCCTCGCTCTCTCAGTGTCCCTCACTCTCCCTGTGTCCCTCGCTCTCTGTGTCCCTCGCTCTCTGTGTCCCCCGCTCTCTCTCTGTCCCCCACTCTCTCTGTCCCTCGCGCTCTCTGTGTCCCTCGCTCTCTGTGTCCCTCGCTCTCTGTGTCCCTCGCGCTCTCTGTGTCCCTCGCCCTCTCTGTGTCGCTCGCGCTCTCTGTGTCACTCGCGCACTCTGTGTCCCTCCCTCTGTGTTCCTCACTCTCTGTGTCCCTCACTCTCTCTGTGCCCCTCCCTCTCTGTGTCCCTCACTCTCTCTCTGTCCCTCACTATCTCTCTGGCCCTCACTCTCTGTGTCGGTGACTCTCTCTGTGTCCCTCGCTCTCTGTGTCCCTCGCTCTCTGTGTCCCTCACTCTCTCTGTGTCCCACACTCTCTGTGTCCCTCGCTCTCTCCGTGTGTCCCTCGCTCTCTGTGTCCCTCACTCTTTGTGCCCCTCATGCTCTGTGCTATTCGCTCTCTGTGTCCCTCGCTCTCTGTGTCCCACACTCTCTGTGTCCCTCGCTCTCACTGTGTCCCACACTCTCTGTGTCCCTGGCTCTGTCTGTGTCCCTCGCTCTCTCTGTGTGTCCCTCGCTCTCTGTGTCCCTCGCTCTCTCTGTGTCCCTCGCTCTCTCTGTGTCCCTCACTCTCACTGTGTCCCACACTCTCTGTGTCCCTCGCTCTCTGTGTCCCTCACTCCGCACAGAGAGTGACCCAAGCCGGAATCGAACCTGTGATCCTGGAGCAGTGAAACAATTGTGCTATCCACAAGGCTACCGTGCTGTCCCTCTCTCTCTCGCTGTGTCCCTCCCTCACTCGGTGTGCTCCTCTCTCTCTCGCTGTGCCCCTCTCTCTCTCGCTGCGGTCCTCTCTCACTCGCTGTATCCCTCTCTCTCTCGCTGTGTCCCTCCCTCACTCGGTGTGCTCCTCTCTCTCTCGCTGTGCCCCTCTCTCTCTCGCTGTGGTCCTCTCTCACTCGCTGTGTCCCTCTCTCTCTCGCTGTGTCCCTCACTCTCTCGCCGTGTACCCGTCCCTCTCGCTGTGTCCCCCTCTCTCTCGTTGTGTCCCTCTCTCTCTCGCTGTGTCCCTTGCTCTCTGTGTCCCTTGATCTCTGTGTCCCTCGCGCTCTCTGTCTCCCTCGCTATCTCTGTGTCCCTCGCTCTCTCTGTGTCCCTCACTGTCTATACCCCTCACTCTCTCTGTGTCCCTCGCTCTCTGTGTCCCTCGCTCTCTGTGTTTCCCTCGCTCTCTCTGTGTCCCTCGCTCTCTGTGTGTCCCTCGCTCTTTCTGTGTCCCCCGCTCTCTGTGTCCCTCGCTCTCTGTGTCCCTCGCGCTCTCTGTGTCCCTCGCGCTCGCATTGTCCCTCGCGCTCTGTGTCCCA
Organism: Scyliorhinus torazame; assembly: GCF_047496885.1. NCBI lineage: Eukaryota > Metazoa > Chordata > Chondrichthyes > Carcharhiniformes > Scyliorhinidae > Scyliorhinus > Scyliorhinus torazame. The sequence goes on from NW_027307840.1 coordinate 49,598, forward strand.
CACTCTCTCTGTGTCCCTCACTCTCTGTATCCCTCACTCTCTCTGTGTCCCTCGCTCTCTGTGTCCCTCGCTCTCTGTGTGTCCCTCGCTCTCTCTGTGTCCCTCGCTCTCTGTGTGTCCCTCGCTCTTTCTGTGTCCCCCGCTCTCTGTGTCCCTCGCGCTCTCTGTGTCGCTCGTGCTCTCTGTGTCACTCGCTCTCTGTGTCCCTCGCTCTCTGTTTGTCCCTATCTCTCTCTGTGTCCCTCGCGCTCTCTGTGTCCCTCGCGCTCTCTGTGTCCCACGCGCTCTCTGTGTCCGTCGCGCTCTCTGTGTCCCTCGTTCTCTGTGTCCCTCGCTCTCTGTGTCCCTCACTCTCTGTGTCCCTCTCTCACTCTGTGTCCCTCGCTCTCTGTGTCCCACACTCTCTGTGTCCCTCGCTCTCGGTGTCCCTCGCGCTCACTGTGTCCCTCACGCTCTCTGTGTCCCTCGCGCACTCTGTGTCCCTGGCTCTCTCTGTGTCCCTCGCTCACTGTGTCCCTCGCTCTCTGTGTCCCTCGCTCTCTCTGTGTCCCTCGCTCTCTCTGTGTCCCTCGCTCTGTGTCCCTCACTCTCTGTGTCCCTCACTCTCTGTGTCCCTCGCTCTCTGTGTCCCTCGCTCTCTGTGTCCCTCACTCTCTGTGTCCCTCGCTCTCTCAGTGTCCCTCACTCTCCCTGTGTCCCTCGCTCTCTGTGTCCCTCGCTCTGTGTCCCCCGCTCTCTCTCTGTCCCCCACTCTCTCTGTCCCTCGCGCTCTCTGTGTCCCTCGCCCTCTCTGTGTCGCTCGCGCTCTCTGTGTCACTCGCGCTCTCTGTGTCCCTCCCTCTGTGTTCCTCACTCTCTGTGTCCCTCACTCTCTCTGTGCCCCTCACTCTCTGTGTCCCTCACTCTCTCTCTGTCCCTCACTCTCTCTCTGGCCCTCACTCTCTGTGTCGGTGACTCCCTCTGTGTCCCTCGCTCTCTGTGTCCCTCGCTCTCTGTGTCCCTCACTCTCTCTGTGTCCCACACTCTCTGTGTCCCTCGCTCTCTCCGTGTGTCCCTCGCTCTCTGTGTCCCTCACTCTTTGTGCCCCTCATGCTCTGTGCTATTCGCTCTCTGTGTCCCTCGCTCTCTGTGTCCCTCGCTCTCTGTGTCCCTCGCTCTCTGTGTGTCCCTCGCTCTCTCTGTGTCCCTCGCTCTCTGTGTGTCCCTCGCTCTTTCTGTGTCCCCCGCTCTCTGTGTCCCTCGCGCTCTCTGTGTCGCTCGTGCTCTCTGTGTCCCTCGCTCTCTGTGTCCCTCGCTCTCTGTTTGTCCCTCACTCTCTGTGTCCCTCGCTCTCTCTGTGTCCCTCGCTCTCTCTGTGACCCTCGCTCTCTGTGTCCCTCGCGCTCTCTGTGTCCCTCGCGCTCTCTGTGTCCCACGCGCTCTCTGTGTCCGTCGCGCTCTCTGTGTCCCTCACTCTCTGTGTCCCTCTCTCACTCTGTGTCCCTCGCTCTCTGTGTCCCACACTCTCTGTGTCCCTCGCTCTCGGTGTCCCTCGCGCTCACTGTTTCCCTCACGCTCTCTGTGTCCCTCGCGCACTCTGTGTCCCTGGCTCTCTCTGTGTCCCTCGCTCACTGTGTCCCTCGCTCTCTGTGTCCCTCGCTCTCTCTGTGTCCCTCGCTCTCTGTGTCCCTCACTCTCTGTGTCCCTCACTCTCTGTGTCCCTCGCTCTCTGTGTCCCTCGCTCTCTGTGTCCCTCGCTCTCTCAGTGTCCCTCACTCTCCCTGTGTCCCTCGCTCTCTGTGTCCCTCGCTCTCTGTGTCCCCCGCTCTCTCTCTGTCCCCCACTCTCTCTGTCCCTCGCGCTCTCTGTGTCCCTCGCTCTCTGTGTCCCTCGCTCTCTGTGTCCCTCGCGCTCTCTGTGTCCCTCGCCCTCTCTGTGTCGCTCGCGCTCTCTGTGTCACTCGCGCACTCTGTGTCCCTCCCTCTGTGTTCCTCACTCTCTGTGTCCCTCACTCTCTCTGTGCCCCTCCCTCTCTGTGTCCCTCACTCTCTCTCTGTCCCTCACTATCTCTCTGGCCCTCACTCTCTGTGTCGGTGACTCTCTCTGTGTCCCTCGCTCTCTGTGTCCCTCGCTCTCTGTGTCCCTCACTCTCTCTGTGTCCCACACTCTCTGTGTCCCTCGCTCTCTCCGTGTGTCCCTCGCTCTCTGTGTCCCTCACTCTTTGTGCCCCTCATGCTCTGTGCTATTCGCTCTCTGTGTCCCTCGCTCTCTGTGTCCCACACTCTCTGTGTCCCTCGCTCTCACTGTGTCCCACACTCTCTGTGTCCCTGGCTCTGTCTGTGTCCCTCGCTCTCTCTGTGTGTCCCTCGCTCTCTGTGTCCCTCGCTCTCTCTGTGTCCCTCGCTCTCTCTGTGTCCCTCACTCTCACTGTGTCCCACACTCTCTGTGTCCCTCGCTCTCTGTGTCCCTCACTCCGCACAGAGAGTGACCCAAGCCGGAATCGAACCTGTGATCCTGGAGCAGTGAAACAATTGTGCTATCCACAAGGCTACCGTGCTGTCCCTCTCTCTCTCGCTGTGTCCCTCCCTCACTCGGTGTGCTCCTCTCTCTCTCGCTGTGCCCCTCTCTCTCTCGCTGCGGTCCTCTCTCACTCGCTGTATCCCTCTCTCTCTCGCTGTGTCCCTCCCTCACTCGGTGTGCTCCTCTCTCTCTCGCTGTGCCCCTCTCTCTCTCGCTGTGGTCCTCTCTCACTCGCTGTGTCCCTCTCTCTCTCGCTGTGTCCCTCACTCTCTCGCCGTGTACCCGTCCCTCTCGCTGTGTCCCCCTCTCTCTCGTTGTGTCCCTCTCTCTCTCGCTGTGTCCCTTGCTCTCTGTGTCCCTTGATCTCTGTGTCCCTTGCTCTCTCTGTGTCCCCCTCTCTCGTTGTGTCCCTCTCTCTCTCTCGTTGTGTCCATTGCTCCCTGTGTCCCTCACTCTCTGTGTCCCTCGCTCTCTCTGTGTCCCTCGCTCTCTCTGTGTCCCCCACTCTCTGTGTCCCTCGCTCTCTGTGTCCCTCGCTCTCTCTGTGTCCCTCGCTCTCTCTGTGTCCCTCTTCCTCCATGTGTCCCTCGCTCTCTCTGTGTCCCTCGCTCTCTCTGTGTCCATCGCTCTCTCTCTGTCCCTCTTCCTCCATGTGTCCCTCGCTCTCTCTGTGTCCCTCGCTCTCTCTGTGTCCATCGCTCTCTCTGTGTCCCTCGCTCTCTCTGTGTCCATCGCTCTCTCTCTGTCCCTCTTCCTCCATGTGTCCCTCGCTCTCTCTGTGTCCCTCGCTCTCTCTGTGTCCATCGCTCTCTCTCTTTCCCTCTTCCTCCATGTGTGCCTCGCTCTCTCTGTGTCCCTCGCTCTAGCTGTGTCCCTCGCTCTCGCTGTGTCCCTCGCTCTCTCTGTGTCCCTCGCTCTAGCTGTGTCCCTCGCTCTCGCTGTGTCCCTCGCTCTCTCTGTGTCCCTCGCTCTAGCTGTGTCCCTCGCTCTCGCTGTGTCCCTCGCTCTCGCTGTGTCTCTCGCTCTCTTTCTTTGTCCCTCGTTCTCGCTGTGTCCCTTGCTCTCTGTCCCTTGCTCTCTGTGTCCCTCGCTCTCGCTGTGTCCCTTGCTCTCTGTCCCTTGCTCTCTGTGTCCCTCGCTCTCTCTGTGTCCATCGCTCTCTCTGTGTCCCTCTCCCTCCATGTGTCCCTCGCTCTCTCTGTGTCCCTCGCTCTCTCTGTGTCCCTCTCGCTCCATGTGTCCATCGCTCTCTCTGTGTCCCTCGCTCTCGCTGTGGCCCTCGCTGTGTCCCTCGCTCTCTCTGTGTCCCTCACTCTCTCTGTGTCCATCGCTCTCTCTGTGTCCCTCTCCCTCCATGTGTCCCTCGCTCTCTCTGTGTCCCTCGCTCTCTCTGTGTCCGTCTCGCTCCATGTGTCCATCGCTCTCTCTGTGTCCCTCGCTCTCGCTGTGGCCCTCGCTGTGTCCTTCGCTCTCTCTGTGTCCCTCGCTCTCTCTGTGTCCATCGCTCTCCCTGTGTCCCTCTCCCTCCATGTGTCCCTCGCTCTCTCTGTGTCCCTCGCTCTCTCTGTGTCCCTCACTCTCTCTGTGTCCCTCGCTCTCCCTGTGTCCCTCACTCTCTTTGTGTCCCTCGCTCTCGCTGTGTCCCTCGCTCTCTCTGTGTCCCTCGCTCTCTCTGTGTCCCTCGCTCTCTGTGTCCCTCGTTCTCTCTGTGCGTCCCTCGCTCTCAGTGTCCCTCACTCTCTCTGTGTCCCTCACTCTCTCTGTGTCCCTCGCTCTCTCTGTGTCCCTCACTCTCTCTGTGTTCCACACTCTCTCTCTGTCCCTCGCTCTCTGTGCCCCTCGCGCTCTCTGTGTCACTCGCTCTCTGTGTCCCTCACTCTCTGTGTCCCTTGCTCTTTCTGTGTCCCTCGCTCTCTGTGTCCCTCGCTCTCTGTGTCCCTCACTCTCTGTGTCCCTTGCTCTCTGTGTCACTCGCTCTCTGTGTCCCTCGCTCTCTGTGTCCCTCGCGCTCTCTGTGTCACTCGCTCTCTGTGTCCCTCGCGCTCTCTGTGTCCCTCGCTCTCTGTGTCCCTTGCTCTCTGTGTCACTCGCTCTCTGTGTCCCTCGCTCTCTGTGTCCCTGGCTCCCTCTGTGTCCCTCACTCACTCTGTGTCCCTCGCTCTCTGTGTCCCCCACTCTCTCTCTGTCCCTCGCGGTCTCTGTGTCCCTCCCGGTGTCTGTGTCGCTCGCACTCTCTGTGTCCCTCGCGCTCTCTGTGTCCCTCGCGCTCTCTGTGTCCCTCGCGCTCTCTGTGTCACTCGTGCTCTCTGTGTCCTTCGCTCTCTCTGTGTCCCTCGCTCTCCCTGTGTCGCTCGCTCTCTGTACCCCTCGCTCTCTGTGTCACTCGCTCTCTGTGTCCCTCGCTCTCTGTGTCCCTCGCTCTCTGTGTCCCACACTCTCTGTGTCCCTCGCTCTCTCTGTGTCCCTCGCTCTCTCTGTGTCCCTCGCTCTCTCTCTGCCCCTCGCGCTCTCTGTGTCCCTCGCTCTCGCTGTGTCCCTCACTCTCTCTGTGTCTCTCGCTCCCTGTGTCCCTCGCTCTCTCTCTGCCCCTCGCTCTCTCTGTGTCCCTCGCTCGCTGTGTGTCCCTCGCTCTCTCTGTGCCCCTGGCTCTCTGTGTCCCTCGCTCTCTCTCTGCCCCTCGCTCTCTCTGTGTCCCTCGCTCTCTGTGTGTCCCTCGCTCTCTCTGTGTCCCTCGCTCTCTGTGTGTCCCTCGCTCTCTCTGTGGCCCTCGCTCTCTGTGCCCCTCACTCTCTGTGTCCCTCGCACTCTCTGTGTCCTTCGCTCTCTCTGTGTCCCTCGCTCTCTGTGTCCCTCGCTCTCTGTGTCCCACACTCTCTGTGTCCCTTGCCCTTTGTGTCCCTCGCTCTCTGTGTCCCTCACTCTTTGTGTCCCTCATGCTCTGTGCTACTCGCTCTCTGTGTCCCTCGCTCTCTGTGTCCCACACTCTCTGTGTCCCTCGCTCTGTGTGTCCCTCGCTCTCTCTGTGTCCCTCGCTCTCCCTGTGTCGCTCACTCTCGGTGTCCCTCACTCTTTCTGTGTCCCTTGCTCTCTCTGTGTCCCTCGTTCTCTGTGTCCCTCGCTCTCTCTGTGTCCCTCGCTCTCCCTGTGTCGCTCACTCTCGGTGTCCCTCACTCTTTCTGTGTCCCTTGCTCTCTCTGTGTCCCTCACTCTCTGTGTTCCTCACTCTCTGTGTCCCTCACTCTCTCTGTGCCCCTCACTCTCTGTGACCCTCACTCTCTCTGTGTCCCTGACTCACTCTGTGTCCCTCACTCTCTCTATGGCCCTCACTCTCTGTGTCCCTGACTCTTTCTGTGTCCCTCGCTCTCTATGTCCCTCGCTCTCTGTGTCCCTCACTCTCTCTGTGTCCCTCACTCTCTGTGTCTCTCGCTCTCTCTGTGTGTCCCTCGCTCTCTGTGTCCCTCACTCTCTGTGCCCCTCACTCTCTCTGTGTCCCTCACTCTCTGTGTCCCTCGCGCTCTCTGCGTCCCTCGCTCTCTCTGGGTCCCTCGCTCCCTCTGGGTCCCTCACTCTCTCTGTGTCCCTCACTCTCTGTGTCCCTCGCTCTCTGTGTCCCTCGCTCTCTGTGTCATTCGCTCTCTCTGTGTTCCTCGCTCTCTGTGTGTCCCTCACTCTCTCTGTGTCTCTCACTCTCTCTGTGTCCCACACTCTCTCTGTGTGCCCCTCGCTCTCTGTGTCCCTCGCTCTCTCTGTGTGTCCCTCGCTCTCTCTGTGTCCCTGGCTCTGTCTGTGTGTCCCTCACTCTCTCTCTGTGTCACTCACTCTCTCTGTGTCCCACACTCTCTCTGTGTGTCCCTCACTCTCTGTGTCCCTCGCTATCTCTGTGTGTCCCTCGCTCTCTGTGTCTCTCGCTCTCTGTGTCCTCGCTCTCTCTGTGTCCCACACTCTCTCAGTGTGTCCCTCACTCTCTGTATCCTTCACTCTCTAAGTGTCCCTCGCTCTCTGTGTCCCTTGCTCTCTGTGTCACTCGCTCTCTGTGTCCCACACTCTCTCAGTGTGTCCCTCACTCTCTGTATCCTTCACTCAATAAGTGTCCCTCGCTCTCTGTGTCCCTTGCTCTCTGTGACCCTCGCTCTCTCTGTGTCCCCCACTCTCTCTCTGTCCCTCGCGGTCTCTGTGTCCCTCCCGGTGTCTGTGTCGCTCGCGCTCTCTGTGTCCCTCGCGCTCTCTGTGTCACTCGTGCTCTCTGTGTCCTTCGCTCTCTGTGTCCCTCGCTCTCTGTGTCCCTCGCTCTCTCTCTGCCCCTCGCTCTCTCTGTGTCCCTCGCTCGCTGTGTGTCCCTCGCTCTCTCTGTGCCCCTGGCTCTCTGTGTCCCTCGCTCTCTCTCTGCCCCTCGCTCTCTCTGTGTCCCTCGCTCTCTGTGTGTCCCTCGCTCTCTCAGTGTCCCTCGCTCTCTGTGTGTCCCTCGCTCTCTCTGTGTCCCTCGCTCTCTGTGCCCCTCACTCTCTGTGTCCCTCGCACTCTCTGTGTCCTTCGCTCTCTCTGTGTCCCTCGCTCTCTGTGTCCCTTGCCCTTTGTGTCCCTCGCTCTCTGTGTCCCTCACTCTTTGTGTCCCTCATGCTCTGTGCTACTCGCTCTCTGTGTCCCTCGCTCTCTGTGTCCCAGACTCTCAGTGTCCCTCGCTCTGTGTGTCCCTCGCTCTCTCTGTGTCCCTCGCTCTCCCTGTGTCGCTCACTCTCGGTGTCCCTCACTCTTTCTGTGTCCCTTGCTCTCTCTGTGTCCCTCGCTCTCTGTGTCCCTTGCTCTCTCTGTGTCCCTCCCTCTCTCTGTGCCGCTCGCTCTCCCTGTGTCGCTCACTCTCGGTGTCCCTCACTCTCTCTGTGTCCCTCACTCTCTGTGTTCCTCACTCTCTGTGTCCCTCACTCTCTCTGTGCCCCTCACTCTCTGTGACCCTCACTCTCTCTGTGTCCCTCACTCACTCTGTGTCCCTCACTCTCTCTATGGCCCTCACTCTCTGTGTCCCTGACTCTTTCTGTGTCCCTCGCTCTCTATGTCCCTCGCTCTCTGTGTCCCTCACTCTCTCTGTGTCCCTCACTCTCTGTGTCTCTCGCTCTCTCTGTGTGTCCCTCGCTCTCTGTGTCCCTCACTCTCTGTGCCCCTCACTCTCTCTGTGTCCCTCACTCTCTGTGTCCCTCGCGCTCTCTGCGTCCCTCGCTCTCTCTGGGTCCCTCGCTCCCTCTGGGTCCCTCACTCTCTCTGTGTCCCTCACTCTCTGTGTCCCTCGCTCTCTGTGTCCCTCGCTCTCTGTGTCAATCGCTCTCTCTGTGTTCCTCGCTCTCTGTGTGTCCCTCACTCTCTCTGTGTCTCTCACTCTCTCTGTGTCCCACACTCTCTCTGTGTGTCCCTCGCTCTCTGTGTCCCTCGCTCTCTCTGTGTGTCCCTCGCTCTCTCTGTGTCCCTGGCTCTGTCTGTGTGTCCCTCACTCTCTCTCTGTGTCACTCACTCTCTCTGTGTCCCACACTCTCTCTGTGTGTCCCTCACTCTCTGTGTCCCTCGCTATGTCTGTGTGTCCCTCGCTCTCTGTGTCCCTCGCTCTCTGTGTCCTCGCTCTCTCTGTGTCACTCGCGCTCTCTGTGTCCCTCACTCTCCCTGTGTCCCTCCCTTTCTGTGTGTTCCTCGCTCTCTCTGTGTCCCTCGCTCTGTCTGTGTCCCTCGCTCTGTCTGTGTCCCTCGCTCTGTGTCCCTCACTCTCTCTGTGTCCCTCACTCTCTCTGTGTCCCTCGCTCTCTCTGTGTCCCTAGCTCTCTGTGTTCCACACACTCTGTGTCACTCACTCTCTCTGTGTGTCCCTCGCTCTCTGTGTCCCACGCTCTCTCTGTTTCCCTCGCTCTCTGTGTTCCTCACTCTCTGTGTCCCTCACTCTCTCTGTGTTTCCCTCGCTCTCTGTGTCCCTCGCTCTCTGTGTCCCTCGTTCTCTCTGTGCGTCCCTGCTCTCTATGTCCCTCGCTCTCTCTGTGTCCCTTGCTCTCTCTGTGTCCCTCGCTCTCTGTGTCCCTCGCTCTCTCTGTGTGTCCCTCGCTCTCTGTGTCCCTCACTCTCTGTGTCCCTCGCTCTCTCTGTGTCCCTCGCTCTCTCTGTGTCCCTCACTCTCTCTGTGTGTCCCTCGCTCTCTGTGTCCCACTCTCTCTGTGTTCCACACTCTCTGTGTCCCTCGCTCTCTGTGCCCCTCGTGCTCTCTGTGTCCCTCGCGCTCTCTGTGTCACTCGTTCTCTGTGTTCTACACTCTCTCTGTGTCCCACACTCTCTCTGCCCCTTGCTCTCTCTGTGTCCCTCGATCGCTCTGTGTCCCACACTCTCTGTGTCCCTCGCTCTCTGTGTCCCTCGCTCTCTGTGTCCTCGCTCTCTCTGTGTCCCTCGCTATCTCTGTGTGTCCCTCGCTCTCTGTGTCCTCGCTCTCTCTGTGTCCCCCACTCTCTCTCTGTCCCTCGCGGTCTCTGTGTCCCTCCCGGTGTCTGTGTCGCTCGCGCTCTCTGTGTCCCTCGCGCTCTCTGTGTCACTCGTGCTCTCTGTGTCCTTCGCTCTCTGTGTCCCTCGCTCTCTGTGTCCCTCGCTCTCTCTCTGCCCCTCGCTCTCTCTGTGTCCCTCGCTCGCTGTGTGTCCCTCGCTCTCTCTGTGCCCCTGGCTCTCTGTGTCCCTCGCTCTCTCTCTGCCCCTCGCTCTCTCTGTGTCCCTCGCTCTCTGTGTGTCCCTCGCTCTCTCAGTGTCCCTCGCTCTCTGTGTGTCCCTCGCTCTCTCTGTGTCCCTCGCTCTCTGTGCCCCTCACTCTCTGTGTCCCTCGCACTCTCTGTGTCCTTCGCTCTCTCTGTGTCCCTCGCTCTCTGTGTCCCTCGCTCTCTGTGTCCCTCGCTCTCTGTGTCCCTTGCCCTTTGTGTCCCTCGCTCTCTGTGTCCCTCACTCTTTGTGTCCCTCATGCTCTGTGCTACTCGCTCTCTGTGTCCCTCGCTCTCTGTGTCCCAGACTCTCAGTGTCCCTCGCTCTGTGTGTCCCTCGCTCTCTCTGTGTCCCTCGCTCTCCCTGTGTCGCTCACTCTCGGTGTCCCTCACTCTTTCTGTGTCCCTTGCTCTCTCTGTGTCCCTCGCTCTCTGTGTCCCTTGCTCTCTCTGTGTCCCTCCCTCTCTCTGTGCCGCTCGCTCTCCCTGTGTCGCTCACTCTCGGTGTCCCTCACTCTCTCTGTGTCCCTCACTCTCTGTGTTCCTCACTCTCTGTGTCCCTCACTCTCTCTGTGCCCCTCACTCTCTGTGACCCTCACTCTCTCTGTGTCCCTCACTCACTCTGTGTCCCTCACTCTCTCTATGGCCCTCACTCTCTGTGTCCCTGACTCTTTCTGTGTCCCTCGCTCTCTATGTCCCTCGCTCTCTGTGTCCCTCACTCTCTCTGTGTCCCTCACTCTCTGTGTCTCTCGCTCTCTCTGTGTGTCCCTCGCTCTCTGTGTCCCTCACTCTCTGTGCCCCTCACTCTCTCTGTGTCCCTCACTCTCTGTGTCCCTCGCGCTCTCTGCGTCCCTCGCTCTCTCTGGGTCCCTCGCTCCCTCTGGGTCCCTCACTCTCTCTGTGTCCCTCACTCTCTGTGTCCCTCGCTCTCTGTGTCCCTCGCTCTCTGTGTCAATCGCTCTCTCTGTGTTCCTCGCTCTCTGTGTGTCCCTCACTCTCTCTGTGTCTCTCACTCTCTCTGTGTCCCACACTCTCTCTGTGTGTCCCTCGCTCTCTGTGTCCCTCGCTCTCTCTGTGTGTCCCTCGCTCTCTCTGTGTCCCTGGCTCTGTCTGTGTGTCCCTCACTCTCTCTCTGTGTCACTCACTCTCTCTGTGTCCCACACTCTCTCTGTGTGTCCCTCACTCTCTGTGTCCCTCGCTATGTCTGTGTGTCCCTCGCTCTCTGTGTCCCTCGCTCTCTGTGTCCTCGCTCTCTCTGTGTCACTCGCGCTCTCTGTGTCCCTCACTCTCCCTGTGTCCCTCCCTTTCTGTGTGTTCCTCGCTCTCTCTGTGTCCCTCGCTCTGTCTGTGTCCCTCGCTCTGTCTGTGTCCCTAGCTCTCTGTGTTCCACACACTCTGTGTCACTCACTCTCTCTGTGTGTCCCTCGCTCTCTGTGTCCCACGCTCTCTCTGTTTCCCTCGCTCTCTGTGTTCCTCACTCTCTGTGTCCCTCACTCTCTCTGTGTTTCCCTCGCTCTCTGTGTCCCTCGCTCTCTGTGTCCCTCGTTCTCTCTGTGCGTCCCTGCTCTCTATGTCCCTCGCTCTCTCTGTGTCCCTTGCTCTCTCTGTGTCCCTCGCTCTCTGTGTCCCTCGCTCTCTCTGTGTGTCCCTCGCTCTCTGTGTCCCTCACTCTCTGTGTCCCTCGCTCTCTCTGTGTCCCTCGCTCTCTCTGTGTCCCTCACTCTCTCTGTGTGTCCCTCGCTCTCTGTGTCCCACTCTCTCTGTGTTCCACACTCTCTGTGTCCCTCGCTCTCTGTGCCCCTCGTGCTCTCTGTGTCCCTCGCGCTCTCTGTGTCACTCGTTCTCTGTGTTCTACACTCTCTCTGTGTCCCACACTCTCTCTGCCCCTTGCTCTCTCTGTGTCCCTCGATCGCTCTGTGTCCCACACTCTCTGTGTCCCTCGCTCTCTGTGTCCCTCGCTCTCTGTGTCCTCGCTCTCTCTGTGTCCCTCGCTATCTCTGTGTGTCCCTCGCTCTCTGTGTCCTCGCTCTCTCTGTGTCACTCGCGCTCTCTGTGTCCCTCACTCTCTGTGTTCTACACTCTCTCTGTGTCCCACACTCTCTGTGTCCCTCGTTCTCTGTGTCCTCGCTCTCTCTGTGTCCCTCGCTATCTCTGTGTGTCCCTCGCTCTCTGTGCCCCTCGCTCTCTCTGTGTGTCCCTCGCTCTCTGTGTCCCTCGCTCTCTGTGTCCTCGCTCTCTGTGTCCCTCACTCTCTGTGTTCTACACTCTCTCTGTGTCCCACACTCTCTGTGTCCCTCGCTCTCTGTGTCCTCGCTCTCTCTGTGTTCTACACTCTCTCTGTGTCCCACACTCTCTGTGTCCCTCGCTCTCTGTGTCCTCGCTCTCTCTGTGTCACTCGCGCTCTCTGTGTCCCTCACTCTCTGTGTCCTCGCTCTCTGTGTCCTCGCTCTCTCTGTGTCCCTCACTCTCTGTGTTCTACACTCTCTCTGTGTCTCTCGCTCTCTGTGTCCTCGCTCTCTCTGTGTCCCTCACTCTCTCTGTGTCCCTCACTCCCTCTGTGTCCCTCACTCTCTCTGTGTCCCTCGCTCTCTCTGTATCCCTCGCTCTCTCTGTGTCCCTCGCTCTCTGTGTTCCACACTCTCTGGGTCCCTCACTCTGTGTGTCCCTCGCTTACTGTGTCCCTCGCTCTCTCTGTTTCCCTCGCTCTCTGTGTTCCTCACTCTCTGTGTCTCTCACTCTCTCTGTGTTTCCCTCGCTCTCTGTGTCCCTCGCTCTCTGTGTCCCTCGTTCTCTCTGTGCGTCCCTCGCTCTCTATGTCCCTCGCTCTCTCTGTGTCCCTTGCTCTGCCTGTGTCCCTCGCTCTCTCTGTGTGTCCCTCGCTCTCAGTGTCCCTCGTTCTCTGTGTCCCTCGCTCTCTCTGTGTCCCTCGCTCTCTCTGTGTCCCTCACTCTCTCTGTGTTCCACACTCTCTGTGTCCCTCGCTCTCTGTGTCCCTCGCGCTCTCTGTGTCCCTCGCGCTCTCTGTGTCCCTAGCGCTCTCTGTGTCCCTCGCGCTCTCTGTGCCCCTCGCGCTCTCTGTGTCCCTAGCGCTCTCTGTGTCCCTCGCGCTCTCTGTGCCCCTCGCGCTCTCTGTGTCCCTCGCGCTCTCTGTGTCCCTCGCGCTCTCTGTGCCCCTCGCGCTCTCTGTGTCCCTAGCGCTCTCTGTGTCCCTCGCTCTCTGTGTCACTCGCTCTCTGTGTCCCACACTCTCTCAGTGTGTCCCTCACTCTCTGTATCCTTCACTCTCTAAGTGTCCCTCGCTCTCTGTGTCCCTTGCTCTCTGTGACCCTCGCTCTCTGTGTGTCCCCCACTCTCTCTCTGTCCCTCGCGCTCTCTGTGTCCCTCCCGGTGTCTGTGTCCCTCACTCTCTGTGTCCCTCGCTCTCTCTGTGTCCTTCGCTCTCTGTGTCCCTCGCTCTCTGTGTCCCTCGCTCTCTGTGTCCCTCGCTCTCTGTGTCCCTTGCTCTCTGTGTCACTCGCTCTCTGTGTCCCTCGCGCTTTCTGTGTCACTCGCTCTCTGTGTCACACACTCTCTCAGTGTGTCCCTCACTCTCTGTATCCTTCACTCTCTAAGTGTCCCTCGCTCTCTGTGTCCCTTGCTCTCTGTGACCCTCGCTGTCTCTGTGTCGCCCACTCTCTCTCTGTCCCTCGCGGCCTCTGTGTCCCTCCCGGTGTCTGTGTCGCTCGCACTCTCTGTGTCCCTCGCGCTCTCTGTGTCACTCGTGCTCTCTGTGTCCTTCGATCTCTGTGTCTATCGCTCTCTGTGTCCCTCGCTCTCTCTCTGCCCCTCGCTCTCTCTGTGTCCCTCGCTCGCTGTGTGTCTCTCGCTCTCTCTGTGTCCCTGGCTCTCTGTGTCCCTTGCTCTCTCTCTGCCCCTCGCTCTCTCTGTGTCCCTCGCTCTCTATGTGTCCCTCGCTCTCTCTGTGTCCCTCGCTCTCTGTGTCCCTCGCGCTTTCTGTGTCCCTCGCTCTCTGTGTCCCTCACTCTCTGTGTCCCTCGCACTCTCTGTGTCCTTCGCTCTCTGTGTGTCCCTCACTCTCTGGGTCCCTCGCTCTCTGTGTGTCGCTCGCTCTCTCTGTGTCCCTCGCTCTCTGTGTCCCTCACTCTCTGTGTCCCTCGCACTCTCTGTGTCCTTCGCTCTCTCTGTGTCCCTCGCTCTCTGTGTCCCACACTCTCTGTGACCGACACTCTCTGTGTCCCTTGCCCTTTGTGTCCCTCGCTCTCTGTGTCCCTCACTCTTTGTGTCCCTCATGCTCTGTGCTACTCGCTCTCTGTGTCCCTCGCTCTCTGTGTCCCACACTCTCTGTGTCCCACACTCTCTGTGTCCCTCACTCTCTGTGTCCCTCACACTCTGTGTCCCTCGCTCTCTGTGTCCCACACTCTCTGTGTCCCTCGCTCTCCCTTTGTCGCTCACTCTCCGTGTCCCTCACTCTCTCTGTGTCCCTTGCTCTCTCTGTGCCCCTCGCTCTATGTGTCCCTCGCTCTCTCTGTGTCCCTCCATCTCTCTGTGTCCCTCGCTCTCCCTGTGTCGCTCACTCTCGGTGTCCCTCACTCTCTCTGTGTCCCTCACTCTCTGTGACCCTCACTCTCTCTGTGTCCCTCACTCACTCTCTGTCCCTCACTCTCTCTGTGGCCCTCACTCTCTGTGTCCCTGACTCTTTCTGTGTCCCTCGCTCTCTGTGTCCCTCGCTCTCTGTGTCCCTCACTCTCTGTGTCTCTCGCTCTCTCTGTGGGTCCCTCGCTCTCTGTGTCCCTCACTCTCTCTGCCCCTCACTCTCTCTGTGTCCCTCACTCTCTGTGTCCCTCGCACTCTCTGCGTCCCTCGCTCTCTCTGGGCCCCTCGCTCCCTCTGGGTCCCTCACTCTATCTGTGTCCCTCACTCTCTGTGTCCCTCGCTCTCTGTGTCCATCGCTTTCTGTGTCCCTCACTCTCTCTGTGTCTCTCAATCTCTCTGTGTGTCCCTCGCTCTCTGTGTCCCTCGCTCTCTCTGTGTGTCCCTCGCTCTCTGTGTCCCTCGCTCTCTCTGTGTCCATGGCTCTGTCTGTGTGTCCCTCACTCTCTGTGTCCCACACTCTCTCTGTGTGTCCCTCGCTCTCTGTGTCCCTCGCTCTCTCTGTGTGTCCCTCGCTCTCTGTGTCCCTCGCTCTCTCTGTGTCCCTGGCTCTGTCTGTGTCCCTCACTTTCTGTGTCCCTTGCTCTCTGTGTCCCTCACTCTCGCTGTGTCCCTCACTCTCTCTGTGTCCCTCACTTTCTGTGTCCCTTGCTCTCTGTGTCCCTCACTCTCGCTGTGTCCCTCGCTCTCTCTGTGTCATTCGCTCTCTCTGTGTCCCTCACTCTCTGTGTCCCTTGCTCTCTGTGTCCCTCGCTCTCTGTGTCCGTCACTCTCTCTGTGTCCCTCGCTCTCTCTGTGTCCCTTGCTCTCTGTGTCCCTCGCTCTCTGTGTTCCTCGCTCTCCTTGTGTCCCTCAGTCTCTCTGTGTCTCTCACTCTCTCTGTGTCCCACACTCTCTCTGTGTGTCCCTCGCTCTCTGTGTCCCTCGCTCTCTCTGTTTGTCCCTCGCTCTCTGTGTCCCTCGCTCTCTGTGTCCCTCGCTCTCTGTGTCCCTCACTCTCTCTGTGTCCCTCACTCTCTGTGTCTCTCGCTCTCTCTGTGTGTCCCTCGCTCTCTGTGTCCCTCACTCTCTGTGCCCCTCACTCTCTCTGTGTCCCTCACTCTCTGTGTCCCTCGCGCTCTCTGCGTCCCTCGCTCTCTCTGGGTCCCTCGCTCCCTCTGGGTCCCTCACTCTCTCTGTGTCCCTCACTCTCTGTGTCCCTCGCTCTCTGTGTCCCTCACTCTCTCTGTGTCCCACACTCTCTGTGTCCCTCGCTCTCTCCGTGTGTCCCTCGCTCTCTGTGTCCCTCACTCTTTGTGCCCCTCATGCTCTGTGCTATTCGCTCTCTGTGTCCCTCGCTCTCTGTGTCCCACACTCTCTGTGTCCCTCGCTCTCACTGTGTCCCACACTCTCTGTGTCCCTGGCTCTGTCTGTGTCCCTCGCTCTCTCTGTGTGTCCCTCGCTCTCTGTGTCCCTCGCTCTCTCTGTGTCCCTCGCTCTCTCTGTGTCCCTCACTCTCACTGTGTCCCACACTCTCTGTGTCCCTCGCTCTCTGTGTCCCTCACTCCGCACAGAGAGTGACCCAAGCCGGAATCGAACCTGTGATCCTGGAGCAGTGAAACAATTGAGCTATCCACAAGGCTACCGTGCTGTCCCTCTCTCTCTCGCTGTGTCCCTCCCTCACTCGGTGTGCTCCTCTCTCTCTTGCTGTGCCCCTCTCTCTCCCGCTGTGGTCCTCTCTCACTCGCTGTGTCCCTCTCTCTCTCGCTGTGTCCCTCACTCTCTCGCCGTGTACCCGTCCCTCTCGCTGTGTCCCCCTCTCTCTCGTTGTGTCCCTCTCTCTCTCGCTGTGTCCCTTGCTCTCTGTGTCCCTTGCTCTCTGTGTCCCTTGCTCTCTCTGTGTCCCCCTCTCTCGTTGTGTCCCTCTCTCTCTCTCGTTGTGTCCATTGCTCCCTGTGTCCCTCACTCTCTGTGTCCCTCGCTCTCTCTGTGTCCCTCGCTCCTTCTGTGTCCCCCACTCTCTGTGTCCCTCACTCTCTGTGTCCCTCGCTCTCTCTGTGTCCCTCACTCTCTGTGTCCCTCACTCTCTGTGTCCCTCGCTCTCGGTGTCCCTCGCGCTCACTGTGTCCCTCACGCTCTCTGTGTCCCTCGCGCACTCTGTGTCCCTGGCTCTCTCTGTGTCCCTCGCTCACTGTGTCCCTCGCTCTCTGTGTCCCTCGCTCTCTCTGTGTCCCTCGCTCTCTCTGTGTCCCTCGCTCTCTGTGTCCCTCACTCTCTGTGTCCCTCGCTCTCTGTGTCCCTCGCTCTCTGTGTCCCCCGCTCTCTCTCTGTCCCCCACTCTCTGTGTCACTCGCGCTCTCTGTGTCCCTCGCCCTCTCTGTGTCGCTCGCGCTCTCTGTGTCACTCGCGCTCTCTGTGTCCCTCCCTCTGTGTTCCTCACTCTCTGTGTCCCTCACTCTCTCTGTGCCCCTCACTCTCTGTGTCCCTCACTCTCTCTCTGTCCCTCACTCTATCTCTGGCCCTCACTCTCTGTGTCGGTGACTCTCTCTGTGTCCCTCGCTCTCTGTGTCCCTCGCTCTCTGTGTCCCTCACTCTCTCTGTGTCCCTCTCTGTGTCCCTCACTATCTCTGTCCGTCACTCTCTGTGTCCCTCACTCTCTGTGTCCCTCATTCTCTCTGTGTCCCTCGCTCTCTGTGTCCCTCGCTCTCTGTGTCCCTCGTTCTCTCTGTGTCCCTCACTCACTGTGTCCCTCACTCTCTATGTGTCCCTCACTCTCTCTCTGTCCCTCTGTGTCCCTCACTCTCTGTGTCCCTCACTCTCTGTGTCCCTCACTCTCTGTGTCCCTCACTCTCTGTGTCCTTCACTCTCTGTGTCCCTCGCTCTCTGTGTCCCTCACTCTCTCTGTGTCCCTCACTCTCTGTGTCCTTCACTCTCTGTGTCCCTCGCTCTCTGTGTCCCTCACTCTCGCTGTGTCCCTCACTCTCTGTGTCCCTCACTCTCTGTGTCGCTCACTCTATCTGTCCCTCACTCTCTGTGTCCCTCACTCTCTGTGTCCCTCACTCACTGTGTCCCTCACTCTCTCTGTTTCCCTCACTCTATCTGTCCCTCACTCTCTGTGTTCCTCACTCTCTGTGTCCCTCACTCACTGTGTCCCTCACTCTCTCTGTTTCCCTCACTCTCTGTGTCCCTGACTCTCTGTGTCCCTCACTCTCTGTGTGTTCATCACTCTCTGTGTCCCTCACTCTCTCTGTGTTCATCACTCTCTGTGTCCCTCACTCTCTGTGTCCCTCACTCTCTCTGTGTCCCTCGCTCTCTGTGTCCCTCGCTCTCTCTGTGTCCCTCACTCTCTCTGTTTCCCTCGATCTATGTGTCCCCCACTCTCTGTGTCCCTCACTCTCTGTGTCCCTCGCTCTCTCTGTGTCCCTCACTCTCTGTGTCCCTCACTCTCTGTGTCCCTCGCTCTCGGTGTCCCTCGCGCTCACTGTGTCCCTCACGCTCTCTGTGTCCCTCGCGCACTCTGTGTCCCTGGCTCTCTCTGTGTCCCTCGCTCACTGTGTCCCTCGCTCTCTGTGTCCCTCGCTCTCTCTGTGTCCCTCGCTCTCTCTGTGTCCCTCGCTCTCTGTGTCCCTCACTCTCTGTGTCCCTCGCTCTCTGTGTCCTTCGCTCTCTGTGTCCCTCGCTCTCTCAGTGTCCCTCACTCTCCCTGTGTCCCTTGCTCTCTGTGTCCCTCGCTCTCTGTGTCCCCCGCTCTCTCTCTGTCCCCCACTCTCTGTGTCACTCGCGCTCTCTGTGTCCCTCGCCCTCTCTGTGTCGCTCGCGCTCTCTGTGTCACTCGCGCTCTCAGTGTCCCTCCCTCTGTGTTCCTCACTCTCTGTGTCCCTCACTCTCTCTGTGCCCCTCACTCTCTGTGTCCCTCACTCTCTCTCTGTCCCTCACTCTCTCTCTGGCCCTCACTCTCTGTGTCGGTGACTCTCTCTGTGTCCCTCGCTCTCTGTGTCCCTCGCTCTCTGTGTCCCTCACTCTCTCTGTGTCCCTCTCTGTGTCCCTCACTATCTCTGTCCGTCACTCTCTGTGTCCCTCACTCTCTGTGTCCCTCATTCTCTCTGTGTCCCTCGCTCTCTGTGTCCCTCGCTCTCTGTGTCCCTCGTTCTCTCTGTGTCCCTCACTCACTGTGTCCCTCACTCTCTATGTGTCCCTCACTCTCTCTCTGTCCCTCACTCTCCATGTGTCCCTCTGTGTCCCTCACTCTCTCTGTCCCTCACTCTCTGTGTCCCTCACTCTCTGTGTCCCTCACTCTCTGTGTCCTTCACTCTCTGTGTCCCTCGCTCTCTGTGTCCCTCACTCTCTCTGTGTCCCTCACTCTCTGTGTCCTTCACTCTCTGTGTCCCTCGCTCTCTGTGTCCCTCACTCTCGCTGTGTCCCTCACTCTCTGTGTCCCTCACTCTCTGTGTCGCTCACTCTATCTGTCCCTCACTCTCTGTGTCCCTCACTCTCTGTGTCCCTCACTCACTGTGTCCCTCACTCTCTCTGTTTCCCTCACTCTATCTGTCCCTCACTCTCTGTGTTCCTCACTCTCTGTGTCCCTCACTCACTGTGTCCCTCACTCTCTCTGTTTCCCTCACTCTCTCTGTTTCCCTCACTCTCTGTGTCCCTGACTCTCTGTGTCCTCACTCTCTGTGTGTTCATCACTCTCTGTGTCCCTCACTCTCTCTGTGTTCATCACTCTCTGTGTCCCTCACTCTCTGTGTCCCTCACTCTCTCTGTGTCCCTCGCTCTCTGTGTCCCTCGCTCTCTCTGTGTCCCTCACTCTCTCTGTTTCCCTCGATCTATGTGTCCTTCACTCTCTCTGTGTCCCGCACTCTCTGTGTCCCTCACTCTCTCTGTGACCCTCGCTCTCTGTGTCCCTCACTCTCTCTGTCTTCCTCACTCTCTCTCTGTCCCTCACTCTGTGTCCCTCACTCTCTGTGTTCCTCACTCTCTGTGTCCCTCACTCTCTGTGTCCCTCACTCACTGTGTCCCTCACTCACTCTGTTTCCCTCACTCTCTGTGTCCCTCACTCTCTCTGTGTCCCTCACTCTCTGTGTCCCTCACTCTCTGTATCCCTCGCGCTCTCTGTGTCCCTCACTCTCTGTGTCTCTCACACTCTGTGTCCATCACTCTATCTGCCCCACACTCCCTCTGTGTCCCTCACTCTCGCTCTGTCCCTCGCGCTCTCTGTATCCTCGCGCTCTCTGTGTCCCTCACTCTCTGTGTCCCTCACACTCTGTGTCCATCACTCTATCTGCCCCACACTCCCTCTGTGTCCCTCACTCTCTCTCTGTCCCTCGCGCTCTCTGTGTCCCTCACTCTCTGTGTCCCTCGCGCTCTCTGCGTCCCTCGCTCTCTCTGGGTCCCTCGCTCCCTCTGGGTCCCTCACTCTCTCTGTGTCCCTCACTCTCTGTGTCCCTCGCTCTCTGTGTCCCTCACTCTCTCTGTGTCCCACACTCTCTGTGTCCCTCGCTCTCTCCGTGTGTCCCTCGCTCTCTGTGTCCCTCACTCTTTGTGCCCCTCATGCTCTGTGCTATTCGCTCTCTGTGTCCCTCGCTCTCTGTGTCCCACACTCTCTGTGTCCCTCGCTCTCACTGTGTCCCACACTCTCTGTGTCCCTGGCTCTGTCTGTGTCCCTCGCTCTCTCTGTGTGTCCCTCGCTCTCTGTGTCCCTCGCTCTCTCTGTGTCCCTCGCTCTCTCTGTGTCCCTCACTCTCACTGTGTCCCACACTCTCTGTGTCCCTCGCTCTCTGTGTCCCTCACTCCGCACAGAGAGTGACCCAAGCCGGAATCGAACCTGTGATCCTGGAGCAGTGAAACAATTGAGCTATCCACAAGGCTACCGTGCTGTCCCTCTCTCTCTCGCTGTGTCCCTCCCTCACTCGGTGTGCTCCTCTCTCTCTTGCTGTGCCCCTCTCTCTCCCGCTGTGGTCCTCTCTCACTCGCTGTGTCCCTCTCTCTCTCGCTGTGTCCCTCACTCTCTCGCCGTGTACCCGTCCCTCTCGCTGTGTCCCCCTCTCTCTCGTTGTGTCCCTCTCTCTCTCGCTGTGTCCCTTGCTCTCTGTGTCCCTTGCTCTCTGTGTCCCTTGCTCTCTCTGTGTCCCCCTCTCTCGTTGTGTCCCTCTCTCTCTCTCGTTGTGTCCATTGCTCCCTGTGTCCCTCACTCTCTGTGTCCCTCGCTCTCTCTGTGTCCCTCGCTCCTTCTGTGTCCCCCACTCTCTGTGTCCCTCACTCTCTGTGTCCCTCGCTCTCTCTGTGTCCCTCACTCTCTGTGTCCCTCACTCTCTGTGTCCCTCGCTCTCGGTGTCCCTCGCGCTCACTGTGTCCCTCACGCTCTCTGTGTCCCTCGCGCACTCTGTGTCCCTGGCTCTCTCTGTGTCCCTCGCTCACTGTGTCCCTCGCTCTCTGTGTCCCTCGCTCTCTCTGTGTCCCTCGCTCTCTCTGTGTCCCTCGCTCTCTGTGTCCCTCACTCTCTGTGTCCCTCGCTCTCTGTGTCCTTCGCTCTCTGTGTCCCTCGCTCTCTCAGTGTCCCTCACTCTCCCTGTGTCCCTCGCTCTCTGTGTCCCTCGCTCTCTGTGTCCCCCGCTCTCTCTCTGTCCCCCACTCTCTGTGTCACTCGCGCTCTCTGTGTCCCTCGCCCTCTCTGTGTCGCTCGCGCTCTCTGTGTCACTCGCGCTCTCTGTGTCCCTCCCTCTGTGTTCCTCACTCTCTGTGTCCCTCACTCTCTCTGTGCCCCTTACTCTCTCCCTCTCTCTGTGCCCTCTCTCCCTCTCAGCCTCTCTCCCTCTCAGCCTCTCTCCCTCTCAGTCTCTCTCCCTCTCAGTCTCTCTCCCTCTCAGCCCCTCTCCCTCTCAGCCCCTCTCCCTCTCAGCCTCTCTCCCTCTCAGCCTCTCTCCCTCTCAGCCTCTCTCCCTCTCAGCCTCTCAGCCCCTCTCCCTATCAACCCCTCTCAGCCCCTCTCCCTCTCAGCCTCTCTCCCTCTCAGCCCCTCTCCCTCTCAGCCCCTCTCCCTCTCAGCCCCTCTCCCTCTCAGTCTCTCTCCCTCTCAGCCCCTCTCCCTCTCAGCCTCTCTCCCTCTCAGCCTCTCAGCCCCTCTCCCTCTCAGCCTCTCTCCCTCTCAGCCCCTCTCCCTCTCAGCCCCTCTCCCTCTCAGCCCCTCTCCCTCTCAGTCTCTCTCCCTCTCAGCCCCTCTCCCTCTCACTCTCTCTCCCTCTCAGTCTCTCTCCCTCTCAGCCCCTCTCCCTCTCAGCCTCTCTCCCTCTCAGCCTCAGCCCCTCTCCCTCTCAGTCTCTCTCCCTCTCAGCCTCTCTCCCTCTCAGTCTCTCTCCCTCTCAGCCCCTCTCCCTCTCAGCCTCTCTCCCTCTCAGCCCCTCTCCCTCTCAGTCTCTCTCCCTCTCAGCCTCTCTCCCTCTCAGCCCCTCTCCCTCTCAGCCCCTCTCCCTCTCAGCCCCTCTCCCTCTCAGCCTCTCTCCCTCTCAGCCTCTCTCCCTCTCAGCCTCTCTCCCTCTCAGCCTCTCACCCCCTCTCCCTCTCAGCCTCTCTCCCTCTCAGCCTCTCTCCCTCTCAGCCTCTCTCCCTCTCAGCCTCTCTCCCTCTCAGCCTCTCTCCCTCTCAGTCTCTCTCCCTCTCAGCCCCTCTCCCTCTCAGCCTCTCTCCCTCTCAGCCCCTCTCCCTCTCAGCCCCTCTCCCTCTCAGCCTCTCTCCCTCTCGGTCCCTCTCCCTCTCAGCCCCTCTCCCTCTCAGCCTCTCTCCCTCTCAGCCCCTCTCCCTCTCAGCCCTTCTCCCTCTCAGCCTCTCAGCCCCTCTCCCTCTCAGCCTCTCTCCCTCTCAGCCCCTCTCCCTCTCAGTCTCTCTCCCTCTCAGCCCCTCTCCCTCTCAGTCTCTCTCCCTCTCAGTCTCTCTCCCTCTCAGTCCCTCTCCCTCTCAGCCCCTCTCCCTCTCAGCCTCTCTCCCTCTCAGCCCCTCTCCCTCTCAGTCTCTCTCCCTCTCAGTCTCTCTCCCTCTCAGTCCCTCTCCCTCTCAGCCTCTCTCCCTCTCAGCCCCTCTCCCTCAGCCCCTCTCCCTCTCAGCCCCTCTCCCTCTCAGCCCCTCTCCCTCTCAGCCCCTCTCCCTCTCAGCCCCTCTCCCTCTCAGTCCCTCTCCCTCTCAGCCTCTCTCCCTCTCAGCCCCTCTCCCTCTCAGCCTCTCTCCCTCTCAGCCCCTCTCCCTCTCCCTCTCAGCCCCTCTCCCTCTCCCTCTCAGCCTCTCTCCCTCTCAGTCTCTCTCTCTCAGCCCCTCTCCCTCTCAGCCCCTCTCCCTCTCAGCCCCTCTCCCTCTCAGTCTCTCTCCCTCTCAGCCTCTCTCTATCTCAGCCCCTCTCCCTCTCAGCCTCTCTCCCTCTCAGCCCCTCTCCCTCTCAGCCCCTCTCCCTCTCAGCCTCTCTCCCTCTCAGCCCCTCTCCCTCTCAGCCCCTCTCCCTCTCAGCCCCTCTCCCTCTCAGCCCCTCTCCCTCTCAGTCTCTCTCCCTCTCCCTCTCAGCCTCTCTCCCTCTCAGCCCCTCTCTCTCAGCCCCTCTCCCTCTCAACCCCTCTCCCTCTCAGCCCCTCTCCCTCTCAGCCCCTCTCCCTCTCAGCCTCTCTCCCTCTCAGCCCCTCTCCCTCTACGCCCCTCTCCCTCTCAGCCCCTCTCCCTCTCAGCCCCTCTCCCTCTCAGCCCCTCTCCCTCTCAGCCCCTCTCCCTCTCAGCCCCTCTCCCTCTCATTCTCTCTCCCTCTCTCCCTCTGCCTCTATCTTCTGTCTCTGTCTCCCTCTCTCTGACTGCCTGATTCTGTTAGTCTCTGTTTTCCTCTCTCCCTCTGCCTCTATCTTCTGTCTCTGTCTGTGTCTCTCCCCCTGTCGGTCTGTCTCTCCCTCTCTCTGACTGCCTGGTTCTGTTAGTCTCTGTTTTCCTCTCTCCCTCTGCCTCTATCTTCTGTCTCTGTCTGTGTCTCTCCCCCTGTCGGTCTGTCTCTCCCTCTCTCTGACTGCCTGGTTCTGTTAGTCAATGTTTTCCTCTCTCCCTCTGCCTCTATCTTCTGTCTCTGTCTGTCTCTCTCCCCCTGTCGGTCTGTCTCTCCGGCTCTCTGACTGCCTGGTTCTGTTAGTCTCTGTTTTCCTCTCTCCCTCTGCCTCTATCTTCTGTCTCTGTCTGTCTCTCTCCCCCTGTCGGTCTGTCTCTCTCTCTCTCTGACTGCCTGGTTCTGTTAGTCTCTGTTTTCCTCTCTCCCTCTGCCTCTATCTTCTGTCTCTGTCTGTCTCTCTCCCCCTGTCGGTCTGTCTCTCTCTCTCTCTGACTGCCTGGTTCTGTTAGTCTCTGTTTTCCTCTCTCCCTCTGCCTCTATCTTCTGTCTCTGTCTGTGTCTCTCCCCCTGTCGGTCTGTCTCTCCCTCTCTCTGACTGCCTGGTTCTGTTAGTCTCTGTTTTCCTCTCTCCTTCTGCCTCTATCTTCTGTCTCTGTCTCTCTCTCCCCCTGTCGGTCTGTCTCTCCCTCTCTCGGACTGCCTGGTTCTGTTAGTCACTGTTTTCCTCTCTCCCTCTGCCTCTATCTTCTGTCTCTGTCTGTGTCTCTCCCCCTGTCGGTCTGTCTCTCCCTCTCTCTGACTGCCTGGTTCTGTTAGTCACTGTTTTCCTCTCTCCCTCTGCCTCTATCTTCTGTCTCTGTCTCTCTCCCCCTGTCGGTCTGTCTCTCTCTCTCTCTGACTGCCTGGTTCTGTTAGTCACTGTTTTCCTCTCTCCCTCTGCCTCTATCTTCTGTCTCTGTCTGTGTCTCTCCCCCTGTCGGTCTGTCTCTCCCTCTCTCTGACTGCCTGGTTCTGTTAGTCTCTGTTTTCCTCTCTCCCTCTGCCTCTATCTTCTGTCTCTCTCCCCCTGTCGGTCTGTCTCTCTCTCTCTCTGACTGCCTGGTTCTGTTAGTCACTGTTTTCCTCTCTCCCTCTGCCTCTATCTTCTGTCTCTG
Organism: Scyliorhinus torazame; assembly: GCF_047496885.1. Classification (NCBI taxonomy): domain Eukaryota; kingdom Metazoa; phylum Chordata; class Chondrichthyes; order Carcharhiniformes; family Scyliorhinidae; genus Scyliorhinus; species Scyliorhinus torazame. The sequence continues at coordinate 73,432 of NW_027307840.1, forward strand.
TCTGTGTCTCTCCCCCTGTCGGTCTGTCTCTCCCTCTCTCTGACTGCCTGGTTCTGTTAGTCTCTGTTTTCCTCTCTCCCTCTGCCTCTATCTTCTGTCTCTCTCCCCCTGTCGGTCTGTCTCTCCCTCTCTCTGACTGCCTGGTTCTGTTAGTCACTGTTTTCCTCTCTCCCTCTGCCTCTATCTTCTGTCTCTGTCTGTGTCTCTCCCCCTGTCGGTCTGTCTCTCCCTCTCTCGGACTGCCTGGTTCTGTGAGTCTCTGTTTTCCTCTCTCCCTCTGCCTCTATCTTCTGTCTCTGTCTGTGTGTCTCCCCCTGTCGGTCTGTCTCTCCCTCTCTCTGACTGCCTGGTTCTGTTAGTCACTGTTTTCCTCTCTCCCTCTGCCTCTATCTTCTGTCTCTGTCTGTGTCTCTCCCCCTGTCGGTCTGTCTCTCCCTCTCTCTGACTGCCTGGTTCTGTTAGTCACTGTTTTCCTCTCTCCCTCTGCCTCTATCTTCTGTCTCTGTCTGTGTCTCTCCCCCTGTCGGTCTGTCTCTCCCTCTCTCTGACTGCCTGATTCTGTTAGTCTCTGTTTTCCTCTCTCCCTCTGCCTCTATCTTCTGTCTCTGTCTGTGTCTCTCCCCCTGTCGGTCTGTCTCTCCCTCTCTCTGACTGCCTGGTTCTGTTAGTCTCTGTTTTCCTCTCTCCCTCTGCCTCTATCTTCTGTCTCTGTCTGTGTCTCTCCCCCTGTCGGTCTGTCTCTCCCTCTCTCTGACTGCCTGGTTCTGTTAGTCACTGTTTTCCTCTCTCCCTCTGCCTCTATCTTCTGTCTCTGTCTGTGTCTCTCCCCCTGTCGGTCTGTCTCCCTCTCTCTGACTGCCTGGTTCTGTTAGTCTCTGTTTTCCTCTCTCCCTCTGCCTCTATCTTCTGTCTCTGTCTGTGTCTCTCCCCCTGTCGGTCTGTCTCTCCCTCTCTCTGACTGCCTGGTTCTGTTAGTCTCTGTTTTCCTCTCTCCCTCTGCCTCTATCTTCTGTCTCTGTCTGTGTCTCTCCCCCTGTCGGTCTGTCTCTCCCTCTCTCTGACTGCCTGGTTCTGTTAGTCTCTGTTTTCCTCTCTCCCTCTGCCTCTATCTTCTGTCTCTGTCTGTGTCTCTCCCCCTGTCGGTCTGTCTCTGTCTCCCTCTCTCTGACTGCCTGGTTCTGTTAGTCTCTGTTTTCCTCTCTCCCTCTGCCTCTATCTTCTGTCTCTGTCTCCCTCTCTCTGACTGCCTGGTTCTGTTAGTCACTGTTTTCCTCTCTCCCTCTCTATCTCTGCCTCTATCTTCTGTCTCTGTCTGTGTCTCTCCCCCTGTAGGTCTGTCTCTCCCTCTCTCTGACTGCCTGGTTCTGTTAGTCTCTGTTTTCCTCTCTCCCTCTGCCTCTATCTTCTGTCTCTGTCTGTGTCTCTCCCCCTGTCGGTCTGTCTCTCCCTCTCTCTGACTGCCTGGTTCTGTTAGTCACTGTTTTCCTCTCTCCCTCTGCCTCTATCTTCTGTCTCTGTCTCCCTCTCTCTGACTGCCTGGTTCTGTTAGTCACTGTTTTCCTCTCTCCCTCTGCCTCTATCTTCTGTCTCTGTCTCCCTCTCTCTGACTGCCTGGTTCTGTTAGTCACTGTTTTCCTCTCTCCCTCTGCCTCTATCTTCTGTCTCTGTCTCCCTCTCTCTGACTGCCTGGTTCTGTTAGTCACTGTTTTCCTCTCTCCCTCTGCCTCTATCTTCTGTCTCTGTCTGTGTCTCTCCCCCTGTCGGTCTGTCTCTCCCTCTCTCTGACTGCCTGGTTCTGTTAGTCACTGTTTTCCTCTCTCCCTCTGCCTCTATCTTCTGTCTCTGTCTCCCTCTCTCTGACTGCCTGGTTCTGTGAGTCACTGTTTTCCTCTCTCCCTCTGCCTCTATCTTCTGTCTCTGTCTGTCTCTCTCCCCCTGTCGGTCTGTCTCTCCCTCTCTCTGACTGCCTGGTTCTGTTAGTCACTGTTTTCCTCTCTCCCTCTGCCTCTATCTTCTGTCTCTGTCTGTGTCTCTCCCCCTGTCGGTCTGTCTCTCCCTCTCTCTGACTGCCTGGTTCTGTTAGTCTCTGTTTTCCTCTCTCCCTCTGCCTCTATCTTCTGTCTCTGTCTGTGTCTCTCCCCCTGTCGGTCTGTCTCTCCCTCTCTCTGACTGCCTGGTTCTGTTAGTCTCTGTTTTCCTCTCTCCTTCTGCCTCTATCTTCTGTCTCTGTCTCTCTCTCCCCCTGTCGGTCTGTCTCTCCCTCTCTCGGACTGCCTGGTTCTGTTAGTCACTGTTTTCCTCTCTCCCTCTGCCTCTATCTTCTGTCTCTGTCTGTGTCTCTCCCCCTGTCGGTCTGTCTCTCCCTCTCTCTGACTGCCTGGTTCTGTTAGTCTCTGTTTTCCTCTCTCCCTCTGCCTCTATCTTCTGTCTCTCTCCCCCTGTCGGTCTGTCTCTCCCTCTCTCTGACTGCCTGGTTCTGTTAGTCACTGTTTTCCTCTCTCCCTCTGCCTCTATCTTCTGTCTCTGTCTGTGTCTCCCCCTGTCGGTCTGTCTCTCCCTCTCTCTGACTGCCTGGTTCTGTTAGTCTCTGTTTTCCTCTCTCCCTCTGCCTCTATCTTCTGTCTCTGTCTGTGTCTCTCCCCCTGTCGGTCTGTCTCTCCCTCTCTCTGACTGCCTGGTTCTGTTAGTCTCTGTTTTCCTCTCTCCCTCTGCCTCTATCTTCTGTCTCTGTCTGTCTCTCTCCCCCTGTCAGTCTGTCTCTCCCTCTCTCTGACTGCCTGGTTCTGTTAGTCACTGTTTTCCTCTCTCCCTCTGCCTCTATCTTCTGTCTCTGTCTGTGTCTCTCCCCCTGTCGGTCTGTCTCTCCCTCTCTCTGACTGCCTGATTCTGTTAGTCTCTGTTTTCCTCTCTCCCTCTGCCTCTATCTTCTGTCTCTGTCTGTGTCTCTCTCCCTGTCGGTCTGTCTCTCCCTCTCTCTGACTGCCTGGTTCTGTTAGTCTCTGTTTTCCTCTCTCCCTCTGCCTCTATCTTCTGTCTCTGTCTGTGTCTCTCCCCCTGTCGGTCTGTCTCTCCCTCTCTCTGACTGCCTGGTTCTGTGAGTCTCTGTTTTCCTCTCTCCCTCTGCCTCTATCTTCTGTCTCTGTCTGTCTCTCTCCCCCTGTCGGTCTGTCTCTCTCTCTCTCTGACTGCCTGGTTCTGTTAGTCACTGTTTTCCTCTCTCCCTCTGCCTCTATCTTCTGTCTCTGTCTGTGTCTCTCCCCCTGTCGGTCTGTCTCCCTCTCTCTGACTGCCTGGTTCTGTTAGTCTCTGTTTTCCTCTCTCCCTCTGCCTCTATCTTCTGTCTCTGTCTGTGTCTCTCCCCCTGTCGGTCTGTCTCTCCCTCTCTCTGACTGCCTGGTTCTGTTAGTCTCTGTTTTCCTCTCTCCCTCTGCCTCTATCTTCTGTCTCTGTCTGTGTCTCTCCCCCTGTCGGTCTGTCTCTCCCTCTCTCTGACTGCCTGGTTCTGTTAGTCTCTGTTTTCCTCTCTCCCTCTGCCTCTATCTTCTGTCTCTGTCTGTGTCTCTCCCCCTGTCGGTCTGTCTCTGTCTCCCTCTCTCTGACTGCCTGGTTCTGTTAGTCTCTGTTTTCCTCTCTCCCTCTGCCTCTATCTTCTGTCTCTGTCTCCCTCTCTCTGACTGCCTGGTTCTGTTAGTCACTGTTTTCCTCTCTCCCTCTCTATCTCTGCCTCTATCTTCTGTCTCTGTCTGTCTCTCTCCCCCTGTAGGTCTGTCTCTCCCTCTCTCTGACTGCCTGGTTCTGTTAGTCACTGTTTTCCTCTCTCCCTCTGCCTCTATCTTCTGTCTCTGTCTCCCTCTCTCTGACTGCCTGGTTCTGTTAGTCACTGTTTTCCTCTCTCCCTCTGCCTCTATCTTCTGTCTCTGTCTCCCTCTCTCTGACTGCCTGGTTCTGTGAGTCACTGTTTTCCTCTCTCCCTCTGCCTCTATCTTCTGTCTCTGTCTGTCTCTCTCCCCCTGTCGGTCTGTCTCTCCCTCTCTCTGACTGCCTGGTTCTGTTAGTCACTGTTTTCCTCTCTCCCTCTGCCTCTATCTTCTGTCTCTGTCTGTGTCTCTCCCCCTGTCGGTCTGTCTCTCCCTCTCTCTGACTGCCTGGTTCTGTTAGTCTCTGTTTTCCTGTCTCCCTCTGCCTCTATCTTCTGTCTCTGTCTCCCTCTCTCTGACTGCCTGGTTCTGTTAGTCACTGTTTTCCTCTCTCCCTCTCTATCTCTGCCTCTATCTTCTGTCTCTGTCTGTCTCTCTCCCCCTGTAGGTCTGTCTCTCCCTCTCTCTGACTGCCTGGTTCTGTTAGTCACTGTTTTCCTCTCTCCCTCTGCCTCTATCTTCTGTCTCTGTCTCCCTCTCTCTGACTGCCTGGTTCTGTTAGTCACTGTTTTCCTCTCTCCCTCTGCCTCTATCTTCTGTCTCTGTCTGTGTCTCTCCCCCTGTCGGTCTGTCTCTCCCTCTCTCTGACTGCCTGGTTCTGTTAGTCTCTGTTTTCCTCTCTCCCTCTGCCTCTATCTTCTGTCTCTGTCTCCCTCTCTCTGACTGCCTGGTTCTGTTAGTCACTGTTTTCCTCTCTCCCTCTCTATCTCTGCCTCTATCTTCTGTCTCTGTCTGTCTCTCTCCCCCTGTAGGTCTGTCTCTCCCTCTCTCTGACTGCCTGGTTCTGTTAGTCACTGTTTTCCTCTCTCCCTCTGCCTCTATCTTCTGTCTCTGTCTGTGTCTCTCCCCCTGTCGGTCTGTCTCTCCCTCTCTCTGACTGCCTGGTTCTGTTAGTCACTGTTTTCCTCTCTCCCTCTGCCTCTATCTTCTGTCTCTGTCTCCCTCTCTCTGCTGCCTGATTCTGTGAGTCACTGTTTTCCTCTCTCCCTCTGCCTCTATCTTCTGTCTCTGTCTGTGTCTCTCCCCCTGTCGGTCTGTCTCTCCCTCTCTCTGACTGCCTGGTTCTGTTAGTCACTGTTTTCCTCTCTCCCTCTGCCTCTATCTTCTGTCTCTGTCTGCCTCTCTCTGACTGCCTGATTCTGTTAGTCTCTGTTTTCCTCTCTCCCTCTGCCTCTATCTTCTGTCTCTGTCTGTGTCTCTCCCCCTGTCGGTCTGTCTCTCCCTCTCTCTGACTGCCTGATTCTGTTAGTCACTGTTTTCCTCTCTCCCTCTGCCTCTATCTTCTGTCTCTGTCTGTGTCTCTCCCCCTGTCGGTCTGTCTCTCCCTCTCTCTGACTGCCTGGTTCTGTTAGTCACTGTTTTCCTCTCTCCCTCTGCCTCTATCTTCTGTCTCTCTCCCCCTGTCGGCCTGTCTCTACCTCTCTACCTGTCTTGACTACCTGTCTCTCTTTACATCTCTCTCACTCCCTCTGTCTCTGCCTGCCTGTCTGTGTGTCATTGTGTCACTCTCTTTCTGCCTGTCTCTGTGTGTAATGTGTGTCACATGTCTTAAAGGGCTCAACACAGCTGACATTGCAATAAATCCAGGTTTGAGTGAAATGCACAGGAAATATTTGGATTTGAGTTTTAGTGATGTACTGACTTTGCATTTTCCCCTTTCTCTCTGCCTATTTCTGTCCCTCTGTCTGTTTCTCTCTCTCTGTCTGTTTCTGTCTCTCTCTCCCTCCCATCTTTGTCTTCAGCTTGTGAAGTATCAGAGAGAGATAGACAGAGTGAGACAGAGAGAGAGAGAGAGAAGCCAGAGGGGCAGGGAGAGGGAAGAGGAGATTGTTGGATGGGGGTCTCTGCTGCACAGCCAGGGCACAGACCCCCACCTCCCCACCCCACATTCCTCACCCCTCCATGGTGTCCACACCTTAAACCTCAATCGACAGTGAGAAAGGGCGGGGGGAGAAACAGGGTGAGGGAGAACCAAACTGAGAGGGGGTGGGGAACGTTGGGGACTCAGTTGGGGTAATCGATACTGGATCTTGGAGCGGTTGAGTCCTCCTCCGTTGTGGGGCTGCCCGTGGGATCCTGCTGTGCAGAATGGTCTTCATTGTAACTTTAGTCATTAGTACATTGACTGGTGTTTTGGGTTTTAGTTCTGTAATCATGAAAATTAAACACGTCCAGTGTGGTGGGACACTTATTCTAAATGGGATGACAGGAGATTTTCCGAGGACATTTTAATCCAGCTCTCACAAAGGGCCTGGAACGGAAAAGGCCGCGATTGGGGCCTGGTTCAATTTACCAATCGCACAGTGCCCGTGTTTTACTGGAATTAATGGGAAAGGAGAGAGAGAATGGGAAAGGAGAGAGAGAATGGGAAAGGAGAGAATGGGAAAGGAGAGAGAGAATGGGAAAGGAGAGAGAGAGAGAATGGGAAAGGAGAGAGAAATGGGATAGGAGAGAGAGAATGGGATAGGAGAGAGAGAATGGGAAAGAAGAGAGAATGGGAAAGGAAAGAGAGAAAGGAAAATGAGAGAGAGAAAGGAAAATGAGAGAGAGAAAGGAAAAGGAGAGAGAGAAGTGGGAAAGGAGAGAGAGAATGGGAAAGGAAAGAGAGAAAGGAAAATGAGAGAGAGAAAGGAAAATGAGAGAAAGGAAAAGGAGAGAGAGAATAGGAAAAGAAGAGAGAATGGGAAAGGAGAGAGAGAATGGGAAAGGAGAGAGAAAATGGGATAGGAGAGAGAGAATGGGAAAGAAGAGAGAATGGGAAAGGAAAGAGAGAAAGGAAAATGAGAGAGAGAAAGGAAAATGAGAGACAGAAAGGAAAAGGAGAGAGAGAAGTGGGAAAGGAGAGAGAGAATGGGAAAGGAAAGAGAGAAAGGAAAATGAGAGAGAGAAAGGAAAATGAGAGAAAGGAAAAGGAGAGAGAGAATAGGAAAAGAAGAGAGAATGGGAAAGGAGAGAGAGAATGGGAAAGGAGAGAGAGAATGGGATAGGAGAGAGAGAATGGGAAAGAAGAGAGAATGGGAAAGGAAAGAGAGAAAGGAAAATGAGAGAGAGAAAGGAAAATGAGAGAGAGAAAGGAAAAGGAGAGAGAGAAGTGGGAAAGGAGAGAGAGAATGGGAAAGGAAAGAGAGAAAGGAAAATGAGAGAGAGAAAGGAAAATGAGAGAAAGGAAAAGGAGAGAGAGAATAGGAAAAGAAGAGAGAATGGGAAAGGAGAGAGAGAATGGGAAAGGAGAGAGAGAATGGGATAGGAGAGAGAGAATGGGAAAGAAGAGAGAATGGGAAAGGAGAGAGAGAATGGGAAAGGAGAGAGAGAATGTGAAAGGAGAGAATGGGAAAGGAGAGAGAGAGAGAATGGGAAAGGAGAGAGAGAATGGGAAAGGAGAGAGAATGGGAAAGGAGAGAGAATGGGAAAGGAGAGAGAGAATGGGAAAGGAGAGAGAGAATGGGAAAGGAGAGAATGGGAAAGGAGAGAGAGAATGGGAAAGGAGAGAGAATGGGAAAGGAGAGAGAATGGGAAAGGAGAGAGAGAATGGGAAAGGAGAGAATGGGAAAGGAGAGAGAGAGAGAATGGGAAAGGAGAGAGAGAGAGAATGGGAAAGGAGAGAGAGAATGGGAAAGGAGAGAGAGAATGGAAAAGGAAAGAGAGAAAGGAAAATGAGAGAGAGAAAGGAAAAGGAGAGAGAGAATGGGAAAGGAGAGAGAATGGGAAAGGAGAGAATGGGAAAGGAGAGAGAGAATGGGAAAGGAGAGAGAGAGAGAATGGGAAAGGAGAGAGAGAATAGGAAAAGAAGAGAGAATGGGAAAGGAGAGAGAGAATGGGAAAGGAGAGAGAGAATGGGAAAGGAGAGAGAGAGAGAATGGGAAAGGAGAGAGAGAATGGGAAAGGAGAGAGAGAGAGAATGGGAAAGGAGAGAGAGAGAGAATGGGAAAGGAGAGAGAATGGGAAAGGAGAGAGAGAATGGGAAAGGAGAGAATGGGAAAGGAGAGAGAGAGAGAATGGGAAAGGAGAGAGAGAGAGAATGGGAAAGGAGAGAGAGAATGGGAAAGGAGAGAGAGAATGGAAAAGGAAAGAGAGAAAGGAAAATGAGAGAGAGAAAGGAAAAGGAGAGAGAGCATTTGAAAGGAGAGAGAGAAAGGGAAAGGAGAGAGAGAAAGGGAAAGGAGAGAGAATGGGAAAGGAGAGAATGGGAAAGGAGAGAGGGAGAGAATGGGAAAGGAGGGAGAGAATGGAAAAGGAAAGAGAGAAAGGAAAATGAGAGAGAGAAAGGAAAAGGAGAGAGAGCATGGGAAAGGAGAGAGAGAAAGGGAAAGGAGAGAGAGAGAATGGGAAAGGAGAGAGAGAAAGGGAAAGGAGAGAGAGAGAGAATACAGTAAAGGGGGAGGGAGGGAGAGAAGGGGACGGAGATTGGTAACGGTGCCTTGGAGTCTTGCTGGGCAGAGATGACCCGGAAAGTGCCTCCCGAAAGAAGCAGCCGCTGGGTTTTAAATCCATCCCCCACTTGTGAAGCTGCTGGGAGAGGGACGGGAATTGAAAGTTGTTTAAGGTGACGTTTTATTCCTGGATAATTCTGCTGCCAGTTTTCCCCACACGGGGATGAATTGAGGGATTCAGTGCAATGTGCAGGAAGCATTTTGAGTTTATTGAGGTGTTGACTGGATTTCTCTCTCTCTCTGTCTGCCTGTCCACATTTGTGAATCTGAGAATTTTGTGTTTATAAAGATCCACCCTGGATAATGTTGCTGTGCAGCTTGTTTTAAAGAAGGATACAGCTCTGGGGAGGATCAGAGGATGTGGGGGGGGGACACACAGGTTACTGAGTCGGATGGTCAGCCGTGATGATGAATGGCAGAGCAGCTTGGAAGGGCCGAATGGCCTGCTCCTGGTTTCAGTGTTTAAATTGTTCCCCTGTCCGTGAGCAGGTTGTGTGTGTGTGTGGGATCGAGCTGTGTACTCGCCTGGCTCCCTATTACTTACAAACACCCGCGAGCTGACTGTAAATGTAAAAGATTGAGGGAAAGAGGGAGGCTGGGAGAGGGAGAGGCAGGCAGAGAGAGAGAGAGATGGGGAAATGGAGGGAGGGAAGGGCAGCTGAACAGGGAGGGGCTGGGAGGGGGTGTGAGGGGCTCAGGAAGGGTAGTGGAAAGAGACAGAGTGTAAGGAGGGGGGCCCCCTCTCCCTCTCAGCCCCTCTCCCTCTCCCTCTCAGTCCCTCTCCCTCTCAGCCCCTCTCCCTCTCAGCCCCTCTCCCTCTCAGCCTCTCTCCCTCTCAGCCCCTCTCCCTCTCAGCCCCTCTCCCTCTCAGCCCATCTCCCTCTCAGCCTCTCTCCCTCTCAGCCCCTCTCCCTCTCAGTCTCTCTCCCTCTCAGCCCCTCTCCCTCTCAGCCCCTCTCCCTCTCAGCCCCTCTCCCTCTCAGCCCCTCTCCCTCTCAGCCCATCTCCCTCTCAGCCTCTCTCCCTCTCAGCCCCTCACCCTCTCAGCCTCTCTCTCCCTCTCAGCCCCTCTCCCTCTCAGCCCCTCTCCCTCTCAGCCTCTCTCCCTCTCAGCCCCTCACCCTCTCAGCCTCTCTCTCCCTCTCAGCCTCTCTCTCCCTCTCAGCCCCTCTCCCTCTCAGCCCCTCTCCCTCTCAGCCTCTCTCCCTCTCAGCCTCTCTCTCCCTCTCAGCCCCTCTCTCTCTCAGCCCCTCTCCCTCTCAGCCCCTCTCCCTCTCAGCCCCTCTACCTCTCAGCCCCTCTCCCTCTCAGCCCCTCTCCCTCTCAGCCCCTCTCCCTCTCAGTCTCTCTCCCTCTCAGCCTCTCTCCCTCTCAGCCCCTCTCCCTCTCAGTCTCTCTCCCTCTCAGCCCCTCTCCCTCTCAGCCCCTCTCCCTCTCAGCCCCTCTCCCTCTCAGCCCCTCTCCCTCTCAGTCTCTCTCCCTCTCAGCCTCTCTCCCTCTCAGCCCCTCTCCCTCTCAGCCCCTCTCCCTCTCAGCCCCTCTCCCTCTCAGCCCCTCTCCCTCTCAGTCTCTCTCCCTCTCAGCCTCTCTCCCTCTCAGCCTCTGTCCCTCTCAGCCCCTCTCCCTCTCAGCCTCTCTCCCTCTCAGCCTCTCTCTCCCTCTCAGCCCCTCTCTCTCTCAGCCCCTCTCCCTCTCTCCCTCTCAGCCCCTCTCCCTCTCAGCCCCTCTCCCTCTCAGCCCCTCTCCCTCTCAGCCCCTCTCCCTCTCAGTCCCTCTCCCTCTCAGCCTCTCTCCCTCTCAGCCCCTCTCCCTCTCAGTCTCTCTCCCTCTCAGCCCCTCTCCCTCTCAGCCACTCTCCCTCTCAGTCTCTCTCCCTCAGTCTCTCTCCCTCTCAGCCCCTCTCCCTCTCAGCCCCTCTCCCTCTCAGCCCCTCTCCCTCTCATTCTCTCTCCCTCTCTCCCTCTGCCTCTATCTTCTGTCTCTGTCTGTGTCTCTCCCCCTGTCGGTCTGTCTCTCCCTCTCTCTGACTGCCTGGTTCTGTTAGTCTCTGTTTTCCTCTCTCCCTCTGCCTCTATCTTCTGTCTCTGTCTGTGTCTCCCCCTGTCGGTCTGTCTCTCCCTCTCTCTGACTGCCTGGTTCTGTTAGTCTCTGTTTTCCTCTCTCCCTCTGCCTCTATCTTCTGTCTCTGTCTGTCTCTCTCTCCCCCTGTCGGTCTGTCTCTCCCTCTCTCTGACTGCCTGGTTCTGTTAGTCACTGTTTTCCTCTCTCCCTCTGCCTCTATCTTCTGTCTCTGTCTGTGTCTCTCCCCCTGTCGGTCTGTCTCTCTCTCTCTCTGACTGCCTGGTTCTGTTAGTCACTGTTTTCCTCTCAATCTCTGCCTCTATCTTCTGTCTCTGTCTGTGTCTCTCCCCCTGTCGGTCTGTCTCTCCCTCTCTCTGACTGCCTGGTTCTGTTAGTCTCTGTTTTCCTCTCTCCCTCTGCCTCTATCTTCTGTCTCTGTCTGTCTCTCTCTCCCCCTGTCGGTCTGTCTCTCCCTCTCTCTGACTGCCTGGTTCTGTTAGTCACTGTTTTCCTCCCTCCCTCTGCCTCTATCTTCTGTCTCTGTCTGTGTCTCTCCCCCTGTCGGTCTGTCTCTCCCTCTCTCTGACTGCCTGGTTCTGTTAGTCACTGTTTTCCTCTCTCCCTCTGCCTCTATCTTCTGTCTCTGTCTGTGTCTCTCCCCCTGTCGGTCTGTCTCTCCCTCTCTCTGACTGCCTGGTTCTGTTAGTCACTGTTTTCCTCTCTATCTCTGCCTCTATCTTCTGTCTCTGTCTGTGTCTCTCCCCCTGTCGGTCTGTCTCTCCCTCTCTCTGACTGCCTGGTTCTGTTAGTCTCTGTTTTCCTCTCTCCCTCTGCCTCTATCTTCTGTCTCTGTCTGTGTCTCTCCCCCTGTCGGTCTGTCTCTCCCTCTCTCTGACTGCCTGGTTCTGTTAGTCACTGTTTTCCTCTCTCCCTCTGCCTCTATCTTCTGTCTCTGTCTGTCTCTCTCCCCCTGTCGGTCTGTCTCTCCCTCTCTCTGACTGCCTGGTTCTGTTAGTCTCTGTTTTCCTCTCTCCCTCTGCCTCTATCTTCTGTCTCTGTCTGTGTCTCTCCCCCTGTCGGTCTGTCTCTCCCTCTCTCTGACTGCCTGGTTCTGTTAGTCACTGTTTTCCTCTCTCCCTCTGCCTCTATCTTCTGTCTCTGTCTGTGTCTCTCCCCCTGTCGGTCTGTCTCTCCCTCTCTCTGACTGCCTGGTTCTGTGAGTCACTGTTTTCCTCTCTCCCTCTGCCTCTATCTTCTGTCTCTGTCTGTGTCTCTCCCCCTGTGGGTCTGTCTCTCCCTCTCTCTGACTGCCTGGTTCTGTTAGTCACTGTTTTCCTCTCTCCCTCTGCCTCTATCTTCTGTCTCTGTCTGTCTCTCTCCCCCTGTCGGTCTGTCTCTCCCTCTCTCTGACTGCCTGATTCTGTTAGTCACTGTTTTCCTCTCTCCCTCTCTATCTCTGCCTCTATCTTCTGTCTCTGTCTGTGTCTCTCACCCTGTAGGTCTGTCTCTCCCTCTCTCTGACTGCCTGGTTCTGTTAGTCTCTGTTTTCCTCTCTCCCTCTGCCTCTATCTTCTGTCTCTGTCTGTGTCTCTCCCCCTGTCGGTCTGTCTCTCCCTCTCTCTGACTGCCTGGTTCTGTTAGTCACTGTTTTCCTCTCTCCCTCTGCCTCTATCTTCTGTCTCTGTCTGTGTCTCTCCCCCTGTGGGTCTGTCTCTCCCTCTCTCTGACTGCCTGGTTCTGTTAGTCACTGTTTTCCTCTCTCCCTCTGCCTCTATCTTCTGTCTCTGTCTGTGTCTCTCCCCCTGTCGGTCTGTCTCTCCCTCTCTCTCACTGCCTGGTTCTGTTAGTCACTGTTTTCCTCTCTCCCTCTGCCTCTATCTTCTGTCTCTGTCTGTGTCTCTCCCCCTGTCGGTCTGTCTCTCCCTCTCTCTGACTGCCTGGTTCTGTTAGTCTCTGTTTTCCTCTCTCCCTCTGCCTCTATCTTCTGTCTCTGTCTGTGTCTCTCCCCCTGTCGGTCTGTCTCTCCCTCTCTCTGACTGCCTGGTTCTGTTAGTCACTGTTTTCCTCTCTCCCTCTGCCTCTATCTTCTGTCTCTGTCTGTGTCTCTCCCCCTGTCGGTCTGTCTCTCCCTCTCTCTGACTGCCTGGTTCTGTTAGTCTCTGTTTTCCTCTCTCCCTCTGCCTCTATCTTCTGTCTCTGTCTGTGTCTCTCCCCCTGTCGGTCTGTCTCTCCCTCTCTCTGACTGCCTGGTTCTGTTAGTCACTGTTTTCCTCTCTATCTCTGCCTCTATCTTCTGTCTCTGTCTGTCTCTCCCCCTGTCGGTCTGTCTCTCCCTCTCTCTGACTGCCTGGTTCTGTGAGTCACTGTTTTCCTCTCTCCCTCTGCCTCTATCTTCTGTCTCTGTCTGTGTCTCTCCCCCTGTCGGTCTGTCTCCCTCTCTCTGACTGCCTGGTTCTGTTAGTCACTGTTTTCCTCTCTCCCTCTGCCTCTATCTTCTGTGTCTGTCTCTCCCTCTCTCTGACTGCCTGGTTCTGTGAGTCACTGTTTTCCTCTCTCCCTCTGCCTCTATCTTCTGTCTCTGTCTGTGTCTCTCCCCCTGTCGGTCTGTCTCTCCCTCTCTCTGACTGCCTGGTTCTGTTAGTCACTGTTTTCCTCTCTCCCTCTGCCTCTATCTTCTGTCTCTGTCTGTGTCTCTCCCCCTGTCGGTCTGTCTCTCCCTCTCTCTGACTGCCTGGTTCTGTTAGTCACTGTTTTCCTCTCTCCCTCTGCCTCTATCTTCTGTCTCTGTCTGTGTCTCTCCCCCTGTCGGTCTGTCTCTCCCTCTCTCTGACTGCCTGGTTCTGTTAGTCACTGTTTTCCTCTCTCCCTCTGCCTCTATCTTCTGTCTCTGTCTGTGTCTCTCCCCCTGTCGGTCTGTCTCTCCCTCTCTCTGACTGCCTGATTCTGTTAGTCACTGTTTTCCTCTCTCCCTCTGCCTCTATCTTCTGTCTCTGTCTGTGTCTCTCCCCCTGTCGGTCTGTCTCTCCCTCTCTCTGACTGCCTGGTTCTGTTAGTCACTGTTTTCCTCTCTCCCTCTGCCTCTATCTTCTGTCTCTGTCTGTGTCTCTCCCCCTGTCGGTCTGTCTCTCCCTCTCTCTGACTGCCTGATTCTGTTAGTCTCTGTTTTCCTCTCTCCCTCTGCCTCTATCTTCTGTCTCTGTCTGTGTCTCTCCCCCTGTCGGTCTGTCTCTCCCTCTCTCTGACTGCCTGATTCTGTTAGTCACTGTTTTCCTCTCTCCCTCTGCCTCTATCTTCTGTCTCTGTCTGTGTCTCTCCCCCTGTCGGTCTGTCTCTCCCTCTCTCTGACCGCCTGGTTCTGTTAGTCACTGTTTTCCTCTCTCCCTCTGCCTCTATCTTCTGTCTCTCTCCCCCTGTCGGTCTGTCTCTCCCTCTCTCTGACTGCCTGTCTCTCTTTACATCTCTCTCACTCCCTCTGTCTCTGCCTGCCTGTCTGTGTGTCATTGTGTCACTCTCTTTCTGCCTGTCTCTGTGTGTAATGTGTGTCACATGTCTTAAAGGGCTCAACACAGCTGACATTGCAATAAATCCAGGTTTGAGTGAAATGCACAGGAAATATTTGGATTTGAGTTTTAGTGATATACTGACTTTCCATTTTCCCCTTTCTCTCTGCCTATTTCTGTCCCTCTGTCTGTTTCTCTCTCTCTGTCTGTTTCTGTCTCTCTCTCCCTCCCATCTTTGTCTTCAGCGTGTGAAGTATCAGAGAGAGATAGACAGAGTGAGACAGAGAGAGAGAGAGAGAAGCCAGAGGGGCAGGGAGAGGGAAGAGGAGATTGTTGGATGGGGGTCTCTGCTGCACAGCCAGGGCACAGACCCCCACCTCCCCACCCCACATTCCTCACCCCTCCATGGTGTCCACACCTTAAACCTCAATCGACTGTGAGAAAGGGCGGGGGGAGAAACAGGGTGAGGGAGAACCAAACTGAGAGGGGGTGGGGAACGTTGGGGACTCAGTTGGGGTAATTGATACTGGATCTTGGAGCGGTTGAGTCCTCCTCCGTTGTGGGGCTGCCCGTGGGATCCTGCTGTGCAGAATGGTCTTCATTGTAACTTTAGTCATTAGTACATTGACTGGTGTTTTGGGTTTTAGTTCTGTAATCATGAAAATTAAACACGTCCAGTGTGGTGGGACACTTATTCTAAATGGGATGACAGGAGATTTTCCGAGGACATTTTAATCCAGCTCTCACAAAGGGCCTGGAACGGAAAAGGCCGCGATTGGGGCCTGGTTCAATTTACCAATCGCACAGTGCCCGTGTTTTACTGGAATTAATGGGAAAGGAGAGAGAGAATGGGAAAGGAGAGAGAGAATGGGAAAGGAGAGAATGAGAAAGGAGAGAGAGAATGGGAAAGGAGAGAGAGAGAGAATGGGAAAGGAGAGAGAGAATGGGATAGGAGAGAGAGAATGGGAAAGAAGAGAGAATGGGAAAGGAAAGAGAGAAAGGAAAATGAGAGAGAGAAAGGAAAAGGAGAGAGAGAAGTGGGAAAGGAGAGAGAGAATGGGAAAGGAAAGAGAGAAAGGAAAATGAGAGAGAGAAAGGAAAATGAGAGAAATGAAAAGGAGAGAGAGAATAGGAAAAGAGAGAATGGGAAAGGAGAGAGAGAATGCAAAAGGAGAGAGAGAATGTGAAAGGAGAGAATGGGAAAGGAGAGAGAGAGAGAATGGGAAAGGAGAGAGAGAATGGGAAAGGAGAGAGAGAATGGGAAAGGAGAGAGAATGGGAAAGGAGAGAGAGAATGGAAAGGAGAGAATGGGAAAGGAGAGAGAGAATGGGAAAGGAGATCTCGAGAGAGAGAATGGGAAAGGAGAGAGAGAATGGGAAAGGAAAGAGAGAAAGGAAAATGAGAGAGAGAAAGGAAAAGGAGAGAGAGAATGGGAAAGGAGAGAGAGAAATGGAAAGGAGAGAGAGAATGGGAAAGGAGAGAGAGAGAATGGGAAAGGAGAGAGAGAGAATGGGAAAGGAGAGAGAGAGAATGGGAAAGGAGAGAGAGAATGGGAAAGGAGAGAGAGAATGGGAAAGGAGAGTGAGAAAGGGAAAGGAGAGAGAGAAAGGGAAAGGAGAGAGAGAAAGGGAAAGGAGAGAGAGAGAGAGAATACAGTAAAGGGGGAGGGAGGGAGAGAAGGGGACGGAGATTGGTAACGGTGCCTTGGAGTCTTGCTGGGCAGAGATGACCCGGAAAGTGCCTCCCGAAAGAAGGGGGTGAATTGAGGGATTCAGTGCAATGTGCAGCAAGCATTTTGAGTTTATTGAGGTGTTGACTGGATTTCTCTCTCTCTCTGTCTGCCTGTCCACATTTGTGAATCTGAGAATTTTGTGTTTATAAAGATCCACCCTGGATAATGTTGCTGTGCAGCTTGTTTTAAAGAAGGATACAGCTCTGGGGAGGATCAGAGGATGTGGGGGGGGGGGGGGGGGGGGGGGACACAGGTTACTGAGTCGGATGGTCAGCCGTGATGATGAATGGCAGAGCAGGTTGGAAGGGCCGAATGGCCTGCTCCTGGTTTCAGTGTTTAAATTGTTCCCCTCTCCGTGAGCAGCTTGTGTGTATGTGTGGGATCGAGCTGTGTACTCGCCTGGTCTGGCTCCCTATTACTTACAAACACCCGCGAGCTGACTGTAAATGTAAAAGATTGAGGGAAAGAGGGAGGCTGGGAGAGGGAGAGGCAGGCAGAGAGAGAGAGAGATGGGGAAATGGAGGGAGGGAAGGGCAGCTGAACAGGGAGGGGCTGGGAGGGGGGTGTGAGGGGCTCAGGAAGGGTAGTGGAAAGAGACAGAGTGTAAGGAGGGGGGCCCCCTCTCCCTCTCAGCCCCTCTCCCTCTCAGTCTCCCTCCCTCTCAGCCCATCTCCCTCTCAGCCCCTCTCCCTCTCAGCCCCTCTCCCTCTCAGCCTCTCAGCCCCTCTCCCTCTCAGCCCCTCCCTCTCAGCCCCTCTCCCTCTCAGCCATTCTCCCTCTCAGTCTCTCTCCCTCTCAGCCCCTCTCCGCCTCTCTCCCTCTCAGCCCCTCTCCCTCTCTCCCTCTCAGCCTCTCCCTCTCAGCCTCTCTCCCTCTCAGCCCCTCTCCCTCTCAGCCCCTCTCCCTCTCAGCCTCTCTCCCTCTCAGTCTCTCTCCCTCTCAGTCCCTCTCCCTCTCAGCCCCTCTCCCTCTCAGTCTCTCTCCCTCTCAGCCCCTCTCCCTCTCAGCCTCTCTCCCTCTCAGCCCCTCTCCCTCTCAGTCTCTCTCCCTCTCAGCCCCTCTCCCTCTCAGCCCCTCTCCCTCTCAGCCCCTCTCCCTCTCAGTCTCTCTCCCTCTCAGCCCCTCTCCCTCTCAGCCCCTCTCCCTCTCAGCCCCTCTCCCTCTCAGTCTCTCTCCCTCTCTCTCTCAGCCCCTCTCCCTCTCAGCCCCTCTCCCTCTCAGCCTCTCTCCCTCTCAGTCTCTCTCCCTCTCAGTCTCTCTCCCTCTCAGCCCCTCTCCCTCTCAGTCTCTCTCCCTCTCAGTCCCTCTCCCTCTCAGCCCCTCTCCCTCTCAGTCTCTCTCCCTCTCAGCCCCTCTCTCCCTCTCAGCCTCTCTCCCTCTCAGCCCCTCTCCCTCTCAGTCTCTCTCCCTCTCAGCCCCTCTCCCTCTCAGCCCCTCTCCCTCTCAGCCCCTCTCCCTCTCAGCCTCTCTCCCTCTCAGCCCCTCTCCCTCTCAGCCCCTCTCCCTCTCAGCCCCTCTCCCTCTCAGCCCCTCTCCCTCTCAGTCTCTCTCCCTCTCTCTCTCAGCCCCTCTCCCTCTCAGCCCCTCTCCCTCTCAGCCTCTCTCCCTCTCAGTCTCTCTCCCTCTCAGCCCCTCTCCCTCTCAGCCTCTCTCCCTCTCAGTCTCTCTCCCTCTCAGCCTCTCTCCCTCTCAGTCTCTCTCCCTCTCAGCCCCTCTCCCTCTCAGCCCCTCTCCCTCTCAGCCTCTCTCCCTCTCAGCCTCTCTCCCTCTCAGCCCCTCTCCCTCTCAGCCCCTCTCCCTCTCAGCCCCTCTCCCTCTCAGCCCCTCTCCCTCTCAGCCCCTCTCCCTCTCAGCCTCTCTCCCTCTCAGTCTCTCTCCCTCTCAGTCTCTCTCCCTCTCAGCCCCTCTCCCTCTCAGTCTCTCTCCCTCTCAGTCCCTCTCCCTCTCAGCCCCTCTCCCTCTCAGTCTCTCTCCCTCTCAGCCCCTCTCCCTCTCAGCCTCTCTCCCTCTCAGCCCCTCTCCCTCTCAGCCTCTCTCCCTCTCAGCCTCTCTCCCTCTCAGCCTCTCTCCCTCTCAGTCTCTCTCCCTCTCAGTCCCTCTCCCTCTCAGCCCCTCTACCTCTCAGCCTCTCTCCCTCTCAGCCCCTCTCCCTCTCAGCCCTCTCTCCCTCTCAGCCCCTCTCCCACTCAGTCTCTCTCCCTCTCAGTCTCTCCCTCTCAGCCTCTCTCCCTCTCAGTCCCTCTCAGTCCCTCTCCCTCTCAGTCTCTCTCCCTCTCAGTCTCTCTCCCTCTCAGCCTCTCTCCCTCTCAGCCTCTCTCCCTCTCAGCCCCTCTCCCTCTCAGTCTCTCTCCCTCTCAGCCCCTCTACCTCTCAGCCTCTCTCCCTCTCAGCCCCTCTCCCTCTCAGCCCCTCTCCCTCTCAGTCTCTCTCCCTCTCAGCCCCTCTACCTCTCAGCCTCTCTCCCTCTCAGCCCCTCTCCCTCTCAGCCTCTCTCCCTCTCAGTCTCTCTCCCTCTCAGTCCCTCTCCCTCTCAGCCCCTCTACCTCTCAGCCTCTCTCCCTCTCAGCCCCTCTCCCTCTCAGCCCCTCTCCCTCTCAGCCCCTCTCCCACTCAGTCTCTCTCCCTCTCAGTCTCTCCCTCTCAGCCTCTCTCCCTCTCAGTCCCTCTCAGTCCCTCTCAGCCTCTCTCTCCCTCTCAGCCTCTCTCCCTCTCAGTCCCTCTCCCTCTCAGCCTCTCAGCCCCTCTCCCTCTCAGCCTCTCTCCCTCTCAGCCCCTCTCCCTCTCAGCCTCTCCCTCTCAGTCTCTCTCCCTCTCAGCCTCTCTCCCTCTCAGCCTCTCTCCCTCTCAGTCTCTCTCCCTCTCAGCCCCTCTCCCTCTCAGCCTCTCTCCCTCTCAGTCTCTTCCAGATTTCTCTCTGATGGAGAGAATTGGGCGGTTGCGACACCCAACGTGTGGTAACATTCAAGGCTCTGGGCCTAGTGCTGGGCAGAGGGATTGGAGCAGATTAGAGTATTTACACTTGTCTCTCCAGGCTTGGTGGGTGGAAGGGCCTGTTCTGTGCGGTCTGATTCTGTGCAGATCAGGCTCAGAGAGGGGGAGAGAGAGAGAGAGAGAGAGAGAAATGAGAGAGGGAGAGAGAGGAATGAAATGAGAGGGAGAGAAATGAAAAGTGAGAGAGGGAGAGAGAGAAATGAAATGAGAGAGAGGGAGAGAAATGAAAAGAGAGAGGGAGAGAGAGAAATGAAATGAGAGAGAGGGAGAGAAATGAAAAGTGAAAGAGGGAGAGAAATGAAAAGAGAGAGGGAGAGAGAGAAATGAAATGAGAGAGAGGGAGAGAGAAATGAAATGAGAGAGAGGGAGAGAGAGAAATGAAATGAGAGGGAGGGAAAGAAATGAAAAGTGAGAGAGGGAGAGAAATGAAATGAGAGAGAGGGAAGGAGAGAAATGAAATGAGAGGGAGGGAGGGAGAGAAATGAAATGAGAGAGAGGGAAGGAGCGAAATGAAATGAGAGAGAGGGAAGGAGAGAAATGAAAAGTGAGAGAGGGAGAGAAATGAAAAGAGAGAGAGAGAGAAATGAAATGAGAGAAAGAGAGATGGAGGCAGAGGTAAGTGATGGAAGTTGAAGGCTGGGGATGTGAAGGGGATCTGGAGGGGTGGGGGAGAGAGACAGAGTGTGTGGGAGGGGTGTCCTGCACCATGGTGGTACTGCCAGTGGGATCTTGCTGTGTAGAATTGCCTTCATTGCTCATGTACACTGACTGGAGGGGTGATTGGATCTGATTGTGCAATTAGGATGGAGATAGGGGAGAGTGCAAAGCCAGAGGGAGCGGAGAGAGAGACAAGAATCGTGGATGGGGGTTTCCTGGTGTAGAGTCAGGGTCCAGCCCCCTCCCCCCACCCCCTCCCCTTGCGCCCACACAACCCGCCCCATGTTCCTCGCAAGGCGACACTGTCCACACTGGGGGGTGGGGAATATTGGGGGCTGTGTGGGTGAAAGACAGCCAGTGAGGCGATGGGGTGGGAGGGGGGATCCAGAGACAGCAAAGCAGAGGTGGACATTGGTTGGTGGGTCAAGGGAAGGGGGGATAAAGACACCGGATCTGACGGTGTTCAGTGTGGGATCTTGCTGTGCGAGGCTGAGGGCAATATTGACGTGGGGCGGTGGGGCTGGAGAATCACTCTCCACTTGGGAGAGGCGAGCTTTGATCAGGAATAGTCAGCGTGGCAGAGGGAGGCCGTGCTGAACCAATGGGACTGAATTATTGGAGGAGGTGACCAGATGAGGGTGGTGCAGTTGATGTAGTTTATCTGGGTTGCAGCCAAGCCTCTGACAAGGCCCCACATGGGAGACTGACAAAGAAGTCAAATGCACATGGGAGATGGGGTAACTTGGAAGCAGAACTGAGTTAGTGATAGGAGACAGAGGGTGGTGGGAGAAGCCTGTTTGTGCGACTGGAGGCCAGTCACAGAGTGAAAGATGTTTACAACATGGAAACGGTCCCTTCGGCCCAGCTTGTCCGTGCCGCCCAGTTTCTATCACTAAGCTAGTCCCACTTGCCCGCATTTGGCCCATATCCCTCTGTACCCACCCTGCCCACGGATGGGAGGGTTCCAGCCTCCCTAGACCCCACCCCACATTCTTCGCACAACAACTGCGGCAATTCTCACCTCAAACAATTTTTTTTTTCAAATCCGGCCGATACCACATTGCAGTGTGTGTGTGGGATCCTGCTGTGCGAGGATGAGGGACATATTGAAGTGGAGTAAGAGGGGGTAGTTTGTTTGGAGAGAGGTAAATGTTCTAGGGAGTTTGTGGGATCGGACTGTGCGCTGCCACTGTACCATGGAACATACTGACTTCCGAGTGTTTGCTCAGTCAGTGTTGTAATTGGGTATCGGGTGCTCCCTCAGTGTTGTAATTGGGAATCGGGTGCTCCCTCAGTGTTGTAATTGGGTATTGAGTGCTCCCTCAGTGTTGTAATTGGGTATCGGGTGCTCCCTCAGTGTTGTAATTGGGTATTGAGTGCTCCCTCAGTGTTGTAATTGGGTATCGGGTGCTCCCTCAGTGTTGTAATTGGGTATCGGGTGCTCCCTCAGTGTTGTAATTGGGTATCGGGTGCTCCCTCAGTGTTGTAATTGGGTATCGGGTGCTCCCTCAATGTTTTAATTGGGTATCGGGTGCTCCGTCAGTGTTGTAATTGCGTATCGGGTGCTCCCTCAGTGTTGTAATTGGGTATCGGGTGCTCCCTCAGTGTTGTAATTGGGTATCGGGTGCTCCCTCAATGTTGTAATTGGGTATCAGGTGCTCCCTCAGTGTTGTAATTGGGTATCGGGTGCTCAGTCAGTGTTGTAATTGGGTATCGGGTGCTCCCTCTGTGTTGTAATTGGGTATCGGGTGCTCCAGTGTGTTGTAATTGGGTATCGGGTGCTCCCTCAGTGTTGTAATTGGGTATCGGGTGCTCAGTCAGTGTTACAATTGGGTATTGGGTGCTCCCTCAGTGTTGTAATTGGGTATCGGGTGCTCAGTCAGTGTTGTAATTGGGTATCGGGTGCACCCTCAGTGTTGTAATTGGGTGTTGGGTGCTCAGTCAATGTTGTAATTGGGTATTGGGTGCTCCCTCAGTGTTGTAATTGGGTATCGGGTGCTCCCTGTGTTGTAATTGGGTATCGGGTGCTCCAGTGTGTTGTAATTGGGTATCGGGTGCTCCCTCAGTGCTGTAATTGGGTATTGGGTGCTCCCTCAGTGTTGTAATTGGGTATTGGGTGCTCCCTCAGTGTTGTAATTGGGTATCGGGTGCTCCGTCAGTGTTGTAATTGGTTATCGGGTGCTCCCTCAGTGTTGTAATTGGGTATCGGGTGCTCCCTCAGTGTTGTAATTGGGTATCGGGTGCTCCCTCAGTGTTGTAATTGGGTATCGAGTGCTCCCTCAGTGTTGTAATTGGGTATCGGGTGCTCCCTCAGTGTTGTAATTGGGTATCGGGTGCTCCCTCAGTGTTGTAATTGGGTATCGGGTGCTCCCTCAGTGTTGTAATTGGGTATCGGGTGCTCCCTCAGTGTTGTAATTGGGTATCGGGTGCTCCCTCAGTGTTGTAATTGGGTATCGGGTGCTCAGTCAGTGTTGTAATTGGGTATCGGGTGCTCCCTCAGTGTTGTAATTGGGTATCGGGTGCTCCGTCAGTGTTGTAATTGGGTATCGGGTGCTCCCTCAGTGTTGTAATTGGGAATCGGGTACTCAGTCAGTGTTGTAATTGGGTATCGGGTGCTCCCACAGTGTTGTAATTGGGTATTGGGTGCTCCCTCAGTGTTGTAATTGGGAATCGGGTGCTCAGTCAGTGTTGTAATTGGGTATCGGGTGCTCCCACAGTGTTGTAATTGGGTATTGGGTGCTCCCTCAGTGTTGTAATTGGGTATCGGGTGCTCCCTCAGTGTTGTAATTGGGAATCGGGTGCTCCCTCAGTGTTGTAATTGGGTATTGAGTGCTCCCTCAGTGTTGTAATTGGGTATCGGGTGCTCCCTCAGTGTTGTAATTGGGTATTGAGTGCTCCCTCAGTGTTGTAATTGGGTATCGGGTGCTCCCTCAGTGTTGTAATTGGGTATTGAGTTCTCCCTCAGTGTTGTAATTGGGTACCGGGTGATCCCTCAGTGTTGTAATTGGGTATTGAGTGCTCCCTCAGTGTTGTAATTGGGTATCGGGTGCTCCGTCAGTGTTGTAATTGGGTATTGAGTGCTCCCTCAGTGTTGTAATTGGGTATCGGGTGCTCCCTCAGTGTTGTAATTGGGTATCGAGTGCTCCCTCAGTGTTGTAATTGGGTATCGGGTGCTCCCTCAGTGTTGTAATTGGGTATTGGGTGCTCCCTCAGTGTTGTAATTGGGTATCGGGTGCTCCCTCAGTGTTGTAATTGGGTATCGGGTGCTCCCTCAGTGTTGTAATTGGGTATCGGGTGCTCCCTCAGTGTTGTAATTGGGTATCGGGTGCTCCCTCAGTGTTGTAATTGGGTATCGGGTGCTCCCTCGGTGTTGTAATTGGGTATCGGGTGCTCCCTCAGTGTTGTAATTGTAAAGCAGAGCGGCTGAAAGGGTCGCAGTCCTCAGCAATGGCAGAGAGCTGGATAGACACGATAGGTACAGGTGCTCCAGGAGGGACAGAGGTGCAGGAAAGGGGAGTTGCCTTTTTCATTAAGGGGAGCGTCACGGCAGCAGTCAAAAGATGAAATAACCGAGGAATCATCCAGCGATGTTTTGTGGGTGGAACCAAGGATGGGATGGTGACCTCATTGGGATTGTACCCAAACAGTCAACAGGAATTAGAAGCTGAAATATGCAGGGAGATTGGGGAAACTTGCAGGGTAGGGGGAGTCTGAGGGGGGGACAGAGGGGGAGATATTGGGGGGGAGACAGAGGGGGAGAGGGATACAGAGGGGGTAGAGGGTGGGAGGGGGGAGACAGAGGGGGAAGAGGGTGGGGGGGAAGACAGAGGGGGAAGAGGGTAAATACCAGTCCTGGAGTGAGCAGGGAGAGTGGGGGAGGGGAAAGTGTCGGATATCTATCAGGATTTGTTGGAGGCGGAGGAGACCCCGGTGGAGGAACTGAAGGGCAAGTGGGAGGAGTTAGGTGGGGAGTTAGAGGCGGGTCTGTGGGCGGCTGCCCGCAGGGTTAATTCCTCCTCATCATGTGCCAGGCTCAGCCTAGTACAGTTTAAGGTGGTACACCGGGCACACATGAAGGTGGCGAGGATGAGCAAGTTTTTCGGGGTAGACGATAGATGTGCGAGAAGCCCAGCAAACCACGTCCACATGTTTTGGGCATGCCCGAAGCTTAGAGGGTTTTGCTCGAGCAATGTCCAAGGTGCTCGACACCCGGGCGGTGCCGAGTCCGGAGGTGGCGATCTTTGGAGTGTCAGAAGATCCCGGAGTACAGGGAGTGAAATAGGCCGACGTTCTGGCCTTTGCCTCCCTGGTAGCCCGGAGACGGATCCTTTTAATGTGGAGGCACTCGGAGCCCCCGAGCGTGGAGGCACTCGGAGCCCCCGAGCGGGGAGACTTGGCTCAGTGACATGGCTGGGTTCCTCAAGCTGGAGAAAATAAAGTTTGCCTTGAGGGGGTCAATGCTGGGGTTCTCTCGGAGGACGCAGCCGTTCGTCGACTTTCTGGGGGCGAATTAAAGTGTCGGCAGAAGCAGCACTCTGAAGGGGGGGGGGGAAAGTGCAATATGGTTAAGGGATGTACAGGAGGGGTTGGGTGGGAAATATCTCCTTTACTATGTTGATGGTTATGTTGTTATTGCTTTTGTTATTGTTATCAATAAAAATATATTTTTTTGAAACAACTAAACTGTTGCAGCGTTCGGCCGTGTTTATAAAATGGGTTTTATAAAACAGATTGGGGGCAGTCCCAGGATGTTGCTGTGCCTTTATTATTTCAATAATGCTTTGCTGTAATCAATTTCCAGCTTTCTCTTCCCGAGGAGAGTTGATTTTGAAGCTTGGACGACGCAAAGAGAATCCTTCCTCGGCGAGGAATCCTCAGACAGGAGTTCGAACCTGAGAGAAACAGAATAAATGTCAATGTGTCTTTGTCCGTCATTATTGGGGTTTCATTATTCTGATGGCTACTCAAGTGTTGGGCTCTTTTGTTTATTTGGAAGCGGGGGGGGGGGGGCGGGGGGGGTGCAGGAGTCTCAGTGTCTCTGGGGGGCGGGGGGGGGGTGGGGGGTGCAGGAGTCTCAGTGTCTCTGGGGGGCGGGGGGGGGTGGTGCAGGAGTCTCAGTGTCTCTGGGGGGCGGGGGTGGGGGGGAGAGGCAGGAGTCAGTGTCTCTGGGGGGTGGGAGACCGGTGACATTTTCACACTGAGGGTTGGGTGAGTTATTCCAGTGAACAAGATGTTGTGTGGGAGCAGGAGGGAGCGCAGCCTCAGGTGATTAAGGAGGTGGAGTGTGGGAGCAGGAGGGAGCGCAGCCTCAGGTGATTAAGGAGGTGGAGTGTGGGAGCAGGAGGGAGCGCAGCCTCAGGTGATTAAGGAGGTGGAGTGTGGGAGCAGGAGGGAGCGCAGCCTCAGGTGGTTAAGGAGGTGGAGTGTGGGAACAGGAGGGAGCGCAGCCTCAGGTGATTAAGGAGGTGGAGTGTGGGAACAGGAGGGAGCGCAGCCTCAGGTGATTAAGGAGGTGGAGTGTGGGAACAGGAGGGAGCGCAGCCTCAGGTGATTAAGGAGGTGGAGTGTGGGAGCAGGAGGGAGCGCAGCCTCAGGTGATTAAGGAGGTGGAGTGTGGGAGCAGGAGGGAGCGCAGCCTCAGGTGATTAAGGAGGTGGAGTGTGGGAGCAGGAGGGAGCGCAGCCTCAGGTGATTAAGGAGGTGGAGTGTGGGAGCAGGAGGGAGCGCAGCCTCAGGTGATTAAGGAGGTGGAGTGTGGGAGCAGGAGGGAGCGCAGCCTCAGGTGATTAAGGAGGTGGAGTGTGGGAGCAGGAGGGAGCGCAGCCTCAGGTGATTAAGGAGGTGGAGTGTGGGAACAGGAGGGAGCGCAGCCTCAGGTGATTAAGGAGGTGGAGTGTGGGAGCAGGAGGGAGCGCAGCCTCAGGTGATTAAGGAGGTGGAGTGTGGGAGCAGGAGGGAGCGCAGCCTCAGGTGATTAAGGAGGTGGAGTGTGGGAACAGGAGGGAGCGCAGCCTCAGGTGATTAAGGAGGTGGAGTGTGGGAGCAGGAGGGAGCGCAGCCTCAGGTGATTAAGGAGGTGGAGTGTGGGAGCAGGAGGGAGCGCAGCCTCAGGTGATTAAGGAGGTGGAGTGTGGGAGCAGGAGGGAGCGCAGCCTCAGGTGATTAAGGAGGTGGAGTGTGGGAGCAGGAGGGAGCGCAGCCTCAGGTGATTAAGGAGGTGGAGTGTGGGAGCAGGAGGGAGCGCAGCCTCAGGTGATTAAGGAGGTGGAGTGTGGGAGCAGGAGGGAGCGCAGCCTCAGGTGGTTAAGGAGGTGGAGTGTGGGAACAGGAGGGAGCGCAGCCTCAGGTGATTAAGGAGGTGGAGTGTGGGAACAGGAGGGAGCGCAGCCTCAGGTGATTAAGGAGGTGGAGTGTGGGAACAGGAGGGAGCACAGCCTCAGGTGATTAAGGAGGTGGAGTGTGGGAGCAGGAGGGAGCGCAGCCTCAGGTGATTAAGGAGGTGGGGAGCAGGAGGGAACACCCCCTCAGGAAGGGATTAAGGAGGTGGGGCAGGAGGGAACGTAGCCTCAGGTGATTAAGGGGCAGGAGAGAACGCAGCCTCAGGAAGGGATTAAGGAGAAGTGGGGAGCAGGAGGGGTCTGGTGTGTTTAATAAATTAAATAGTGGATTTGCACCTTCATTTCATTTAAACTCTCCCCATGTGGGTCAGGGTTTTGTAAGGGGGCGAACGGAACCCCCCCCCCCCAGCTCTGTATCTATATTGGCAATAAAATGTGTAAACAACCAACCTGACCCGAGGATTATGTAATTTATCCAGGGGGGATATTTTTGGGGAAGAATGTGTGGGGGGAGGGGAGTATAATAGGGTTGAAAATATTTGGGGGGGAATATTTGTAGAAAAAAATAATAACGGGGGGGGCAATTTGAGGGGGGTATAAAATTGGGGGGGGGGAAATAATTTTTGCCGGGGGGCAAATTTGAGGGGGGTAATTTGAAGGGGGGGCAATTTGAGGGGGGCAAATTTGAGGTGGCATAAAATTGGCAGGGAAATAATTTTGGCTGGGGGGCAATTTGAGGGGGCATAAAATTGGGGGGGAAATAATTTTGGCCGGGGGGCAAATTTGAGGGGGGGGGCAATTTGAGGGGGGCAAATTTGAGGGGGGGCAATTTGAGGGGGGCAAATTTGAGGTGGCATAAAATTGGCGGGGAAATAATTTTGGCTGGGGGGCAATTTGAGGGGGCATAAAATTGGGGGGGAAATAATTTTGGCCGGGGGGCAAATTTGAGGGGGGGCAATTTGAGGGGGGCAAATTTGAGGGGGGGCAAATTTGAGGGGGGCAAATTTGAGGGGGGGCAAATTTGAGGGGGGCAAATTTGAGGGGGGCAAATTTGAGGGGGGGCAATTTGAGGGGGGCAAATTTGAGGGGGGGGGGCAATTTGAGGGGGGCAAATTTGAGGGGGGGGCAACTTGAGGGGGGCAAATTTGAGGGGGGCAAATTTGAGGGGGGGGGCAATTTGAGGGGGCATAAAATTGGGGGGGAAATAATTTTGGCCGGGGGGGGGCAAATTTGAGGGGGGAATATTTGTAGAAAAAAAATGAGGGGGGGGAAATAATTTTGCCGGGGTGGGGGGGGGGGGAAATTTGAGGGGGCTTAAATTTGGGGGGGTATTAATTTTGGCCGGGGGGCAAATTTGAGGGGGGGATAAAATTGGCGGAGGGTGGGGGGGGATACAATTGGCGGCGGGGGGGGTGGGGGGGGACACAGACAGAGCGAGGGTCACAGACCGAGGTACACAGAGAGAGCGAGGGACACAGAGAGAGCGAGGGACACAGAGAGAGCGTGGGACACAGAGAGAGCGAGGGACACACAGCAAGGGAGGGACACAGACAGAGCGAGGTTCACAGACCGAGCTACACAGAGAGCGCGAGGGACACAGAGAGAGCGAGGGACACAAAGAGCGAGGGACACAGAGCACGAGGGACACAGAGAGCGAGGGACACAGAGAGCGATTAACACAGAGAACGAGGGACACATAGAGTGAGGGACACAGTGCACGAGGGACACAGAGAGTGCGAGGGACACAGAGAGCCCGAGGGACACACAGAAAGGGAGGGACACAGACAGAGCGAGGGTCACAGACCGAGGGACACAGAGAGAGCGAGGGACACAGAGAGAGCGTGGGACACAGAGAGAGCGAGGGATACACAGAAAGGGAGGGACACAGAGAGAGTGAGGGACGCAGAGAGAGCGAGGGACACAGAGAGAGCGAGGGACACAGAGAGCGAGGGACACAGAGAGCGAGGGACACAGACAGAGCCAGGGACACAGAGAGAGCAAGGGACATAGAGAGCGAGGGACACACAGAGAGAGCGAGGGACAGAGAGAGCGAGGGACACAGAGAGCGAGGGACACAGAGAGCGAGGGACACACAGAGAGAGTGAGGGACACAGAGAGTGATGAACACAGAGAGCGAGGGAAAAAGAGAGAGCGAGGGAAACAGAGAGAGCGAGGGACACAGAGAGAGTGAGGGACACAGAGAGTGAGGGACACAGACCGAGGGACACAGACAGAGCGAGGGACACAGAGAGTGCGAGGGAAACAGAGAGAGCGAGGGACACAGAGAGAGTGAGGGACACAGAGAGAGTGAGGGACACAGACCGAGGGACACAGACAGAGCGAGGGAAACAGAGAGAGCGAGGGAAACAGAGAGAGCGAGGGACACAGAGAGAGTGAGTGACACAGAGAGAGTGAGGGACACAGACCGAGGGACACAGACAGAGCGAGGGACACAGAGAGAGTGAGGGACACACAGAAAGGGAGGGACACAGAGAGAGTGAGGGACACAGAGAGAGCGAGGGACACAGAGAGAGCGAGGCGCACAGAGAGCGAGGGACACACAGAGAGAGCGAGTGACACAGACAAAGCAAGGGACACAGAGAACGAGGGACACACAGAAAGGGAGGGACACAGAGAGAGTAAGGGACACAGAGAGAGTGAGGGACACAGACCGAGGGACACAGACAGAGCGAGGGACACAGAGAGAGCCAGGGACACAGAGAGAGTTTAGGGACACACAGAAAGGGAGGGACACTTAGAGAGTGAGGGACACAGAGAGTGCGAGGGACACACAGAAAGGGAGGGACACAGAGAGAGCGAGGAACGCAGAGAGCGAGGGACACAGAGAGAGCGAGGGACACAGACAAAGCCAGGGACACAGAGAGAGCGAGGGACACACAGAAAGAGAGGGACACAGAGAGAGTGAGGGACACAGAGAGAGCGAGGGCCACAGAGAGAGCGAGGGGCACAGAGAGCGA
Organism: Scyliorhinus torazame; assembly: GCF_047496885.1. Lineage (NCBI taxonomy): Eukaryota > Metazoa > Chordata > Chondrichthyes > Carcharhiniformes > Scyliorhinidae > Scyliorhinus > Scyliorhinus torazame. The sequence continues at coordinate 102,036 of NW_027307840.1, forward strand.
TGGACAGAGAGAGAGGGACACAGAGAGAGAGGGGCACTGAGAGAGAGACAGAGAGGCAGGGACACAGAGAAAGAGGGACACAGAGAAAGAGGGACACAAAGTAAGAGGGACTGAGAGAGAGGGACAGTGAGGAATGCAGCGAGGGGGACAGAGAGTGAGGGACACACAGAGAGAGCGAGTGACACAGACAAATCCAGGGACACAGAGAGAGCGAGGGGCACACAGAAAGGGAGGGACACAGAGAGAGTGAGGGACACAGAGAGAGCGAGGGGCACAGAGAGTGAGGGACACACAGAGAGAGCGAGTGACACAGACAAAGCCAGGGACACAGAGAGAGCGAGGGGCACAGAGAGAGCGAGGGTCACAGAGAGTGAGGGACACAGAGAGAGCGAGGGGCACAGAGAGTGAGGGACACAGAGAGAGCGAGGGACACAGAGAGAGCGAGGGACACAGACCGAGGGACACAGAGAGAGCGAGGGACACAGAGAGAGTGAGGGACACACAGAAAGGGAGGGACACAGAGAGAGTGAGGGACACAGAGAGAGCGAGGGGCACAGAGAGAGCGAGGGGCACAGAGAGTGAGGGACACAGAGAGAGCGAGGGACACAGAGAGCGAGGGGCACAGAGAGCGAGGGACACAGAGAGCGAGGGACACAGAGAGCGATGGACACACAGAAAGAGCGAGTGACACAAGAGAGCGAGGGGCACAGAGAGTGAGGGACAGAGAGAGAGCGAGTGACACAGAGAGAGCGAGGGGCACAGAGAGCGCGAGGGACACAGAGAGCACGAGGGACACAGAGAGCGATGGACAGAGAGAGAGGGACACAGAGAGAGAGGGGCACTGAGAGAGAGACAGAGAGGCAGGGACACAGAGAAAGAGGGACACAGAGAAAGAGGGACACAAAGTAAGAGGGACTGAGAGAGAGGGACAGTGAGGAACGCAGCGAGAGAGAGTGGGACAGAGGGAGAGAGTGGGACACAGCGAGAGAGACAAAGAGAGGGGGACACATGGAGGGAGAGGGACACATGGAGGGAGAGGGACACAGAGAGAGCGAGGGACACAGAGAGAGAGTGAGGGACACAGCAAGAGAGAGCAAGGGACACAGCGAGAGCGAGGGACACAGAGAGAGCGAGGGACACAGAGAGAGCGAGGAACACAGAGAGTGAGGGACACAGAGAGTGAGGGACACAGGGAGATCAAGGGACCCAGAGAGAGCGAGGGACACAGAGAGTGAGGGACACAGAGAGCGAGGGGCACAGAGAGCGTGAGGGACACAGTGAGCGCGAGGGACACAGAGAGCGAGGGACCCAGAGTGAGAGAGGGACACAGAGATTGAGGGACACAGAGAGCGAGGGACACAGAGAACGAGGGACACAGAGAGCGCGACGGACACAGAGAGCGCGAGGGACACGGAGAGCCCGAGGGACACTGAGAGCGAGGGTCACAGAGAGAGCGAGGGACACAGAGAGAGCGAGGGACAAACAGAGAGCGAGGGACACAGTGAGCGAGGGACACAGAGAGCGCGAGGGACACAGAGAGAGCGAGTGACGCAGAGAGAGCGAGGGACACATGGAGGGAGAGGGACACAGCGTGAGCGAGGGACACAGAGAGAGCGAGGGACACAGAGAGAGTGAGAGATGCAGAGAGAGCGAGGGACACATGGAGGGAGAGGGACACAGCGAGAGCGAGGGACACAGAGAGAGCGAGGGACACAGAGAGCGAGGGACACAGAGAGCGAGGGACACAGAGAGCAAGGGACACAGCGAGAGCGAGGGACACAAAGAGAGTGAGGGACACAGCGAGAGCGAGGCTCACAGAGAGAGCGAGGGACACATGGAGGGAGAGGGACACAGGGAGAGCGATGGACACAGAGAGAGCGAGGGACACAGAGAGCTAGGGACACAGCGAGAGCGAGGGACACAGAAAGAGCGAGGGACCCAGCGAGAGCGAGGGACCCAGCGACAGCGAGGGACACAGAGAGAGCGATGGGCACATGGAGGGAGAGGGACACAGAGAGAGCGAGGGACACATTGAGAGCGAGGGACACATGGAGAGAGAGGGACACAGAGAGAGCGATGGACACAGAGAGAGTGAGGGACACAGAGAGCAAGGGACACAGCGAGAGCGAGGGACACAGAGAGAGCGAGGGACACAGAGAGAGCGCGGGACACAGCGAGAGCGAGGGACACAGCTAGAGCGAGGGACACAGAGAGAGCGAGGGACACATGGAGGAAGAGGGACACAGAGAGAGCGAGGGCCACAGAGAGAGCGAGGGACACAGAGAGAGCGAGGGACACAGAGAGTGAGGGACACAGAAAGCAAGGGACACAGCGAGAGAGAGAGAGGGACACAACGAGAGAGAGGGGGACACAGAGAGAGCAACGGACACAGAGAGCAAGGGACACAGAGAGCAAGGGACACAGCGAGAGAGAGGGACACAACGAGAGAGAGGGGGACACAGCGAGAGGGACGGGTACACGGCGAGAGAGTGAGGGACACAGCGAGAGAGAGAGGGACACAGCGAGTGAGAGAGGACCGCAGCGAGAGAGAGAGGGGCACAGCGAGAGAGAGAGGAGAACACCGAGTGAGGGAGGGACACAGCGAGAGAGAGAGGGGCACAGCGAGAGAGAGAGGAGCACACCGAGTGAGGGAGGGACACAGCGAGAGAGAGAGGGGCACAGCGAGAGAGAGAGGAGAACACCGAGTGAGGGAGGGACACAGCGAGAGAGAGAGGGGCACAGCGAGAGAGAGAGGAGAACACCGAGTGAGGGAGGGACACAGCGAGAGAGAGAGGGGCACAGCGAGAGAGAGAGGAGCACACCGAGTGAGGGAGGGACACAGCGAGAGAGAGTGGGACAGCACGGGAGCCTTGTGGATAGCACAATTGTTTCACAGCTCCAGGGTCCCAGGTTCGATTCCGGCTTGGGTCACTCTCTGTGCGGAGTCTGCACATCCTCCCCGTGTCTGCGTGGGTTTCCTCCGGGTGCTCCGGTTTCCTCCCACAGTCCAAAGATGTGCAGGTTAGGTGGATTGGCCATGATAAATTGCCCTTAGTGTCCAGAATTGCCCTTAGCGTTGTGGGGTTACTGGGTTATGGGGATAGGGTGGCGGTGTTGACCTTGGGTGGGGTGCTCTTTCCAAGAGCCGGTGCAGACTCGATGGGCCGAATGGCCATCTTCTGCACTGTAAATTCTATGATAATCTATGACACAGCGAAAGAGAGAGAGGGACACAGCGAGAGACCGGGGAACACAGCGAGAGAGAGGGGGACACAGCGAGAGGGACGGGTACACAGCGAGAGAGAGAGGGACACAGCGAGTGAGCGAGGAACACAGCGAGAGAGAGAGAGGGGGACACAGCGAGAGAGAGAGGGACACAGCGAGAGAGAGAGGGACACAGCGAGTGAGCGAGGAACACAGCGAGAGAGAGGGGGACACAGCGAGAGAGAGAGGGACGCAGCGAGAGAGAGTGAGGGACGCAGCGAGAGAGAGGGGGACACAGCGAGAGGGACGGGTACACAGCGAGAGAGAGAGGGACACAGCGAGTGAGCGAGGAACACAGCGAGAGAGAGGGGGACACAGCGAGAGGGACGGGTACACAGCGAGAGAGAGAGGGACACAGCGAGAGAGCGGGGAACACAGCGAGAGAGAGAGGGACACAGCGAGTGAGCGAGGAACACAGCGAGAGAGAGAGAGAGGGGGACACAGCGAGAGGGACGGGTACACAGCGAGAGAGAGAGGGACACAGCGAGAGAGCAAGGAACACAGCGAGAGAGAGGGGGACACAGCGAGAGAGAGAGGGACGCAGCAAGAGAGAGAGGGGGACACATCGAGAGGGACGGGTACACAACTAGAGAGAGAGGGACACAGCGAGAGAGCGAGGAACACAGCGAGAGAGACAGAGAGAACGAGGGACACAAAGAGCGAGGGGCACAGAGCACGAGGAACACAGAGAGTGAGGGGCACAGAGAGTGAGGGAAACAGAGAGTGAGGGACACAGAGAGAACGGGGGACACAGAGAGCGATTAACACAGAGAACGAGGGACACAGAGAGTGAGGGACACAGTGCACGAGGGACACAGAGAGCGCGAGGGACACATAGAGCCCGAGGGACACACAGAAAGGGAGGGACAAAGACAGAGCGAGGGTCACAGACCGAGGGACACTGAGAGAGCGAGGGACACAGAGAGAGCGATGGACACAGAGAGAGCGAGGGACACAGAGAGCAAGGGACACAGAGAGCGAGGGACACAGAGAGAACGAGGGACACAGAGACAGCGAGGGTCACAGCGAGAGCGAGGGACACAGCTAGAGCGAGGGACACAGAGAGAGCGAGGGACACATGGAGGAAGAGGGACACAGAGAGAGCGAGGGACACAGAGAGAGCGAGGGACACAGAGAGTGAGGGACACAGAGAGCAGGGGACACAGCGAGAGAGAGAGAGGGACACAACGAGAGAGAGGGTGACACAGAGAGAGCAAGGGACACAGAGAGCAAGGGACACAGAGAGCAAGGGGCACAGCGAGAGAGAGAGGGACACAACGAGAGAGAGGGGGACACAGCGAGAGGGACGGGTACACAGCGAGAGAGAGTGGGACGCAGCGAGAGAGAGTGAGGGACGCAGCGAGAGAGAGAGGGGGACACATCGAGAGGGACGGGTACACAGCGAGAGAGAGAGGGACACAGCGAGAGAGCGAGGAACACAGCGAGAGAGACAGAGAGAGCGAGGACACAAAGAGCGAGGGACACAGAGCACAAGGGACACAGAGAGCGAGGGACACAGAGAGAACGAGGGACACAGAGAGTGAGGGACACAGAGAGCGATTAACACAGAGAACGAGGGACACAGAGATTGAGGGACACAGTGCACGAGGGACACAGAGAGCGCGAGGGACACAGAGAGCCCGAGGGACACACAGAAAGGGAGGGACACAGACAGAGCGAGGGTCACAGACCGAGGGACACTGAGAGAGCGAGGGACACAGAGAGAGCGAGGGACACACAGAAAGGGAGGGACACAGAGAGAGTGAGGGACACAGAGAGAGCGAGGGACACAGAGAGATCGAGGGACACAGAGAGCGAGGGACACAGAGAGCGAGGGACACACAGAGAGAGCAAGGGACACAGACAGAGCCAGGGACACAGAGAGAGCAAGGGACATAGAGAGCGAGGGACACACAGAGAGAGCGAGGAACACAGAGAGTGAGGAACACAGAGAGCGAGGGAAACAGAGAGAGCGAGGGACACAGAGAGAGCGAGGGACAAAGAGAGTGAGGGACACAGAGAGAGTGAGGGACACAGACCGAGGGACACAGACAGAGCGAGGGGCACAGAGAGAGCGAGGGACACAGAGAGAGCGAGGGACACAGAGAGTGAGGGACACAGAGAGCAAGGGACACAGCGAGAGAGAGAGAGGGACACAACGAGAGAGAGGGGGACAGGGAGAGAGCAAGGGACACAGAGAGCAAGGGACACAGAGAGCAAGGGACACAGCGAGAGAGAGAGGGACACAACGAGAGAGAGGGGGACACAGCGAGAGGGACGGGTACACGGCGAGAGAGTGAGGGACACAGCGAGAGAGAGAGGGACACAGCGAGTGAGAGAGGACCGCAGCGAGAGAGAGAGGGGCACAGCGAGAGAGAGAGGTGCACACCGAGTGAGGGAGGGACACAGCGAGAGAGAGTGGGACTGCACGGTAGCCTTGTGGATAGCACAATTGTTTCACAGCTCCAGGGTCCCAGGTTCGATTCCGGCTTGGGTCACTCTCTGTGCGGAGTCTGCACATCCTCCCCGTGTCTGCGTGGGTTTCCTCCGGGTGCTCCGGTTTCCTCCCACAGTCCAAAGATGTGCAGGTTAGGTGGATTGGCCATGATAAATTGCCCTTAGTGTCCAAAATTGCCCTTAGCGTTGTGGGGTTACTGGGTTATGGGGATAGGGTGGCGCTGTTGACCTTGGGTGGGGTGTTCTTTCCAAGAGCCGGTGCAGGCTCGATGGGCCGAATGGCCACCTTCTGCACTGTAAATTCTATGATAATCTATGACACAGTGAAAGAGAGAGAGGGACACAGAGCGGAAGGGACACAGCGAGAGAGAGAGAGGGACACAACGAGAGAGAGGGGGACACAGCGAGAGGGACGGGTACACAGCAAGAGAGTGAGGGACACAGCGAGAGAGAGAGAGGGACACAGCGAGTGAGAGAGGACCGCAGCGAGAGAGAGAGAGGGGCACAGCGAGTGAGAGAGGGACACAGCGAGAGAGAGGGGGACACAGCGAGAGGGACGGGTACACAGCGAGAGAGAGAGGGACACAGCGAGAGAGCGAGGAACACAGCGAGAGAGACAGAGAGACGGGCACACATAGAGGGAGAGGGACACAGAGAGCGAGGGGCACAGAGAGCAAGGGACACAGAGGGCGAGGGACACAGAGAGAACGAGGGACACAGAGAGAGCGAGGGACACAGCGAGAGCGAGGGACACAGCTAGAGCGAGGGACACAGAGAGAGCGAGGGACACATGGAGGAAGAGGGACACAGAGAGAGCGAGGGACACAGAGAGTGAGGGACACAGAGAGCAGGGGACACAGCGAGAGAGAGAGAGGGACACAACGAGAGAGAGGGTGACACAGAGAGTGCAAGGGACACAGAGAGCAAGGGACACAGAGAGCAAGGGACACAGCGAGAGAGAGAGGGACACAACGAGAGAGAGGGGGACACAGCGAGAGGGACGGGTACACAGCGAGAGAGAGTGGGACGCAGCGAGAGAGAGTGAGGGACGCAGCGAGAGAGAGAGGGGGACACATCGAGAGGGACGGGTACACAGCGAGAGAGAGAGGGACACAGCGAGAGAGCGAGGAACACAGCGAGAGAGACAGAGAGAGCGAGGGACACAAAGAGCGAGGGACACAGAGCACAAGGGACACAGAGAGCGAGGGACACAGAGAGTGAGGGAAACAGAGAGTGAGGGACACAGAGAGAACGAGGGACACAGAGAGTGAGGGACACAGAGAGCGATTAACACAGAGAACGAGGGACACAGAGATTGAGGGACACAGTGCACGAGGGACACAGAGAGCGCGAGGGACACAGAGAGCCCGAGGGACACACAGAAAGGGAGGGACACAGACAGAGCGAGGGTCACAGACCGAGGGACACTGAGAGAGCGAGGGACACAGAGAGAGCGTGGGACACAGAGAGAGCGAGGGACACAGAGAGAGCGAGGGACACAGAGAGAGCGTGGGACACAGAGAGAGCGAGGGATACACAGAAAGGGAGGGACACAGAGAGAGTGAGGGACGCAGAGAGAGCGAGGGACACAGAGAGATCGAGGGACACAGAGAGTGAGGGACACAGAGAGCGAGGGACACACAGAGAGAGCAAGGGACACAGACAGAGCCAGGGACACAGAGAGAGCCAGGGACACAGAGAGAGCAAGGGACATAGAGAGCGAGGGACACACAGAGAGAGCGAGGAACACAGAGAGTGAGGAACACAGAGAGCGAGGGAAACAGAGAGAGCGAGGGACACAGAGAGAGCGAGGGACACAGAGAGAGCGAGGGACAAAGAGAGTGAGGGACACAGAGAGAGTGAGGGACACAGACCGAGGGACACAGACAGAGCGAGGGGCACAGAGAGAGCGAGGGACACAGAGAGAGCGAGGGACACAGAGAGTGAGGGACACAGAGAGCAAGGGACACAGCGAGAGAGAGAGAGGGACACAACGAGAGAGAGGGGGACAGGGAGAGAGCAAGGGACACAGAGAGCAAGGGACACAGAGAGCAAGGGACACAGCGAGAGAGAGAGGGACACAACGAGAGAGAGGGGGACACAGCGAGAGGGACGGGTACACGGCGAGAGAGTGAGGGACACAGCGAGAGAGAGAGGAACACAGCGAGTGAGAGAGGACCGCAGCGAGAGAGGGGCACAGCGAGAGAGAGAGGTGCACACCGAGTGAGGGAGGGACACAGCGAGAGAGAGTGGGACAGCACGGTAGCCTTGTGGATAGCACAATTGTTTCACAGCTCCAGGGTCCCAGGTTCGATTCCGGCTTGGGTCACTCTCTGTGCGGAGTCTGCACATCCTCCCCGTGTCTGCGTGGGTTTCCTCCGGGTGCTCCGGTTTCCTCCCACAGTCCAAAGATGTGCAGGTTAGGTGGATTGGCCATGATAAATTGCCCTTAGTGTCCAAAATTGCCCTTAGCGTTGTGGGGTTACTGGGTTATGGGGATAGGGTGGCGCTGTTGACCTTGGGTGGGGTGTTCTTTCCAAGAGCCGGTGCAGGCTCGATGGGCCGAATGGCCACCTTCTGCACTGTAAATTCTATGATAATCTATGACACAGTGAAAGAGAGAGAGGGACACAGAGCGGAAGGGACACAGCGAGAGAGAGAGAGGGACACAACGAGAGAGAGGGGGACACAGCGAGAGGGACGGGTACACAGCGAGAGAGTGAGGGACACAGCGAGAGAGAGAGAGGGACACAGCGAGTGAGAGAGGACCGCAGCGAGAGAGAGAGAGGGGCACAGCGAGTGAGAGAGGGACACAGCGAGAGAGAGTGGGACACAGCGAAAGAGAGAGAGGGACACAGCGAGAGAGCGGGGAACACAGCGAGAGAGAGGGGGACACAGCGAGAGGGACGGGTACACAGCGAGAGAGAGAGGGACACAGCGAGAGAGCGAGGAACACAGCGAGAGAGACAGCGAGACGGGGACACATAGAAGGGAGAGGGACACAGAGAGAGTGAGACAGATAGAAAGAGGTACGCAGTGAAAGAGAGGGATAGAGTGAGATAGAAGGACACAGACAGCGAGAGAGAGGGACACAGAGGGAGAGAGGGATACAGAGAGGGACAGTGAGAGGTGGGCACACAGACAGAGTAAGGGACACACACACAGAAAGAGGTACACAGCGGGTCAGGATCTGAGGTTTCGGAGGCGTGAGTGGGTCAGAGATTGAGAGTTAGGGGACATGAGGGTGTGAGGGTGTGAGGGTGCCAGGACGTGAGGCAGTCAGGACATTGGGGTTATTAAACTGACCGTTTTCATTGAATCTAAATTGTTTCATTATAAATTCTAATCTCAGGAATTGACATCAGAGGATTTCAGTGAAAAATCCCATTGATCCTCACTGTCTAATAAAATTATGTTGTTGCCGATGACCGTGTATTGATTCAGGAATAAACTTTTCATCTCACAGTGAGAAAAAGTCAAATTGAATCCAGATTTATAGAGCAGCTCATTGAAGAAATCTGTCTGTGAACAACATGTAAAATATGAAGTGAAACTTTGCAATGAGCTTTGTTTTTGTGGCCAGGAATCTTCTCTCCAAATGGAGGCAGAAATGAAGTTGTGTTTAACTCACATTCTGTGATTTCTTGCTGCTTTTTACTCATTCTATGGAGAGCCTTCCTAAGGCGACAGACGAATAGTCATTCCAAACATGTCAGAAATTCAGAGGTAAACAAATGTTAAACCAAAGACAGAAATAATGACAGGAAAGAATCTGTTGCTGACTGCTGAATTAACATAACCAGAGACAGGACAAGTGTCTTCCTTAGCAGACACAGGAACCACACCGAGGGGGGCATTCCTCACAGAAAGTCGGGGGTGGGGTCTGCACACAGGTCACTGAGGAGATCTCAGTCCAAACTGTTTCCAATCATTTCCCAAATGTTTGACAACGTTTGTGGCACTTCCAAAATTTAAGGTACTTTGCTGTCTGTATTCTGTGAATCCAGCTGTGAAATATCTTCACTTCAATGTCTTTTCCCCAACACTATCCCCATATCCCTTTATGTCAATGGGATTTAAAAATCAGTCAATTTCTGCTACAAACTTGGTCAATATCTTTCCATCTTTGAGAGGGGAGAAATCACCAGGAATGTGGGATTAGATCTCCAGGGTTAGGTTGGAGAAACAGGGCTCGTTCGGGCCCTATTGAACCAATATCTCCTCCTAGGACAGTCCGGTAACCTCCCTATCAGCCGATTGTCCCTCCGCTGCACTCCCTCTCTGGCAACTATATCCTTTCTCAGTTAGGGAGACCGAAACTGTACGCAATACTCCAGGTGTGGTCTGACCAAGGGCTTGTGTAACTGCAGAAAGCCATCTCCACTTCTGAACTCAAATCCCTCTTTCAATGAAGGCCAACATGTCATTGGCCTTCTTAACTGCGTGCTGCACCCCCCTCTCCACTTTCAGTGACTGGTGTACAAGGTCCATTTGTACATCCACATTGCCCAACATATCACCGTTTAAATACGGCTCTTTCCTTCAGTTTTTGTTTGACACTAACTTGGACAACTGTCCGAATTGTCTCAGTGCTGTGCTCACATAAAATGGCCACCGTTCAGTAACTTAAAATGGCTGACTGCTGATCGTGGATTTGTTAAGACAGATTCCCAGAGAGAGATAGAGAGATGCAGAGACAGAGAAGATGGGGAGACTAACAGAATACATTATTTCAAGGTTCAGAATCTCCATCAAACACTGTTTGCAAAAGTACATCATGGGGTTACATACAGATTACACATCCCGCTAAACTGTCCCCATCAAACACTCCCAGGGCAGCTACAGTACGATGGTATATACAGAGTAAAGCAGAGAGTGAGGGACACAGAGAGAGCGAGGGACACAGAGAGAGCGAGGGGCACAGAGAGCGAGGGGCACAGAGAAGAGGGACACACAGAGAGAGCGAGTGACACAGACAAAGCCAGGCACACAGAGAGAGCGAGGGGCACAGAGAGCGAGGGACACACAGAGAGAGCGAGTGACACAGACAAAGCCAGGTACACAGAGAGAGCGAGGGACACAGAGAGAGAGAGGGGCACAGAGAGTGAGGGACACAGAGAGAGCGAGGGACACAGAGAGCGAGGGACACAGAGAGAGCGAGGGACACAGAGAGAGCGAGGGACACAGACTGAGGGGCACAGAGAGTGAGGGACACAGAGAGAGCGAGGGACACAGAGAGAGCGAGGGACACAGACTGAGGGACACAGAGAGAGCGAGGGACACAGAGAGAGTGAGGGACACACAGAAAGGGAGGGACACAGAGAGAGTGAGGGACACAGCGAGAGCGAGGGACACAGAGAGAGCGAGGGACACAGAGAGCGAGGGGCACAGAGAGCGAGGGACACAGAGAGCGAGGGGCACAGAGAGAGTGAGGGACACAGAGAGTGCGAGGGACACACAGAAAGAGAGGGACACAGAGAGAGCGAGGGACACAGAGAGCGAGGGGCACAGAGAGCGAGGGACACAGAGAGAGAGCGAGTGACACAGAGAGAGCGAGGGGCACAGAGAGTGAGGGACACAGAGAGAGTGAGGGACACAGAGAGCGAGGGACACAGAGAGAGCGAGGGACACACAGAAAGGGAGGGACACAGAGAGAGTGAGGGACACAGAGAGAGCGAGGGACACAGAGAGAACGAGGGACACAGAGAGCGCGAGGGGCACAGAGAGCACGAGGGACACAGAGAGCGATGGACAGAGAGAGAGGGACACAGAGAGAGAGGGGCACTGAGAGAGAGACAGAGAGACAGGGACACAGAGAAAGAGGGACACAGAGAAAGATGGACACAGAGTGAGAGGGACTGAGAGAGAGGGACAGTGAGGAACGCAGCGAGAGAGAGTGGGACAGAGGGAGAGAGTTGGACACAGCGAGAGAGACAAAGAGAGGGGGACACATGGAGGGAGAGGGACACATGGAGGGAGAGGGTCACAGAGAGAGCGAGGGACACAGAGAGAGCAAGGGACACAGAGAGAACGAGGGACACAGCGAGAGCGAGGGACACAGAGAGTGAGGGACACAGAGAGAGCGAGGGACACAGAGAGCGAGGGACACAGAGAGAGCGAGGGACACAGAGAGAGCGAGGGACACAGACTGAGGGGCACAGAGAGTGAGGGACACAGAGAGAGCGAGGGACACAGAGAGAGCGAGGGACACAGACTGAGGGACACAGAGAGAGCGAGGGGCACAGAGAGCGAGGGGCACAGAGAAGAGGGACACACAGAGAGAGCGAGTGACACAGACAAAGCCAGGCACACAGAGAGAGCGAGGGGCACAGAGAGCGAGGGACACACAGAGAGAGCGAGTGACACAGACAAAGCCAGGTACACAGAGAGAGCGAGGGACACAGAGAGAGAGAGGGGCACAGAGAGTGAGGGACACAGAGAGAGCGAGGGACACAGAGAGCGAGGGACACAGAGAGAGCGAGGGACACAGAGAGAGCGAGGGACACAGACTGAGGGGCACAGAGAGTGAGGGACACAGAGAGAGCGAGGGACACAGAGAGAGCGAGGGACACAGACTGAGGGACACAGAGAGAGCGAGGGACACAGAGAGAGTGAGGGACACACAGAAAGGGAGGGACACAGAGAGAGTGAGGGACACAGCGAGAGCGAGGGACACAGAGAGAGCGAGGGACACAGAGAGCGAGGGGCACAGAGAGCGAGGGACACAGAGAGCGAGGGGCACAGAGAGAGTGAGGGACACAGAGAGTGCGAGGGACACACAGAAAGAGAGGGACACAGAGAGAGCGAGGGACACAGAGAGCGAGGGGCACAGAGAGCGAGGGACACAGAGAGAGAGCGAGTGACACAGAGAGAGCGAGGGGCACAGAGAGTGAGGGACACAGAGAGAGTGAGGGACACAGAGAGCGAGGGACACAGAGAGAGCGAGGGACACACAGAAAGGGAGGGACACAGAGAGAGTGAGGGACACAGAGGGAGCGAGGGACACAGAGAGAACGAGGGACACAGAGAGCGCGAGGGGCACAGAGAGCACGAGGGACACAGAGAGCGATGGACAGAGAGAGAGGGACACAGAGAGAGAGGGGCACTGAGAGAGAGACAGAGAGACAGGGACACAGAGAAAGAGGGACACAGAGAAAGATGGACACAGAGTGAGAGGGACTGAGAGAGAGGGACAGTGAGGAACGCAGCGAGAGAGAGTGGGACAGAGGGAGAGAGTTGGACACAGCGAGAGAGACAAAGAGAGGGGGACACATGGAGGGAGAGGGACACATGGAGGGAGAGGGTCACAGAGAGAGCGAGGGACACAGAGAGAGCAAGGGACACAGAGAGAACGAGGGACACAGCGAGAGCGAGGGACACAGAGAGAGCGAGGGACACAGAGAATGTGGGACCCAGAGAGAGTGAGGGACACAGAGACTGAGGGATACATGGAGGGAGAGGGACACATGGAGGGAGAGGGACACAGAGAGAGCGAGGGACACAGAGAGAGCAAGGGACACAGAGAGAGCGAGGGACGCAGAGAGAGCGAGGGACACATGGAGGAAGAGGGACACAGCGAGAGCGAGGGACACAGAGAGAGCGAGGGACACAGAGAGAGCGAGGGACACAGAGAGCGAGGGACACAGAGAGCGAGGGACACAGAGAGCGAGGGACACAGCGAGAGCGAGGGACACAAAGAGAGTGAGGGACACAGGGAGAGCGAGGGACACAGAGAGAGCGAGGGACACACAGAGAGAGCGAGGGACACAGAGAGCAAGGGACACAGGGAGAGCGATGGACACAGAGAGAGCGTGGGACACAGAGAGCAAGGGACACAGCGAGAGCGAGGGACACAGAGAGAGCGAGGGACACAGAGAGAGCGAGGGACACAGCGAGAGCGAGGGACACAGAGAGCGCGAGGGACACAGAGAGAGCGTGGGACACAGAGAGCAAGGGACACAGCGAGAGCGAGGGACCCAGAGAGAGCGAGGGACACAGCGAGAGCGAGGGACACAGCGAGAGCGAGGGACACAGCTAGAGCGATGGACACATGGAGAGAGAGGGACACAGAGAGAGCGAGAGACACAGAGAAAGCGAGTGACACATGGAGGGAGATGGACACAGAGAGAGCGATGGACACAGAGAGAGCAAGGGACACAGAGAGCAAGGGACACAGAGAGCAAGGGACACAGCGAGAGCGAGGGACACAGAGAGAGCAAGGGACACAGGGAGAGCGAGGGTACAGCGAGAGCGAGGGACACAGCTAGAGCGAGGGATACAGAGAGAGCGAAGGACAAATGGAGGAAGAGGGACACAGAGAGAGCGAGGGACACAGCGAGAGCGAGGGACACAGAGAGAGCGAGGGACACAGGGAGAGCGAGGGTACAGCGAGAGCGAGGGACACAGCTAGAGCGAGGGATACAGAGAGAGCGAAGGACAAATGGAGGAAGAGGGACACAGAGAGAGCGAGGGACACAGAGAGAGCGAGGGACACAGAGAGAGCGAGGGACACAGAGAGTGAGAGACACAGAGAGCAAGGGACACAGTGAGAGAGAGAGAGGGACACAACGAGAGAGAGGCGGACACAGAGAGAGCAAGGGACACAGAGAGCAAGGGACACAGAGAGCAAGGGACACAGCGAGAGAGAGAGGGACACAACGAGAGAGATGGGGACACTGCGAGAGGGACGGGTACACGGCGAGAGAGTGAGGGACACAGCGAGAGAGAGAGGGACACAGCGAGTGAGAGAGGACCACAGCGAGAGGGACGGGTACACAGCGAGAGAGTGAGGGACACAGCGAGAGAGAGAGGGACACAGCGAGTGAGAGAGGACCACAGCGAGTGAGGGAGGGACACAGCGAGAGAGAGAGGGACACAACGAGAGAGAGGGGGCTCAGCGAGAGGGACGGGTACACAGCGAGAGAGTGAGGGACACAGCGAGAGAGAGAGGGACACAGCGAGTGAGAGAGGACCACAGCGACTGAGGGAGGCACACATCGAGAGAGAGTGGGACACATGGAGGAAGAGGGACACAGAGAGAGCGAGGGACACAGAGAGTGAGGGACACAGAGATCAAGGGACACAGCAAGAGCGAGAGAGAGAGAGGGACACAACGAGAGGGAGGGGGACACAGAGAGAGCAAGGGACGCAGAGAGCAAGGGACACAGAGAGCAAGGGACACAGCGAGAGAGAGAGGGACACAACGAGAGAGAGGGGGACACAGCGAGAGGGACGGGTACACAGCGAGAGAGTGAGGGACACAGCGAGAGAGAGAGGGACACAGCGAGTGAGAGAGGACCGCAGCGATAGAGAGAGGGGCACAGCGAGAGAGAGAGGAGCACACCGAGTGAGGGAGGGACACAGTGAGAGAGAGTGGGACGCAGCGAGAGAGAAAGAGGGACGCAGCGAGAGAGAGAGGGACACAACGAGAGAGAGGGGGACACAGCGAGAGGGACGGGTACACAGCGAGAGAGTGAGGGACACAGCGAGATAGAGAGGGACACAGCGAGTGAGAGAGGACCGCAGCGATAGAGAGAGGGGCACAGCGAGAGAGAGAGAGGAGCACACCGAGTGAGGGAGGGACACAGTGAGAGAGAGTGGGACGCAGCGAGAGAGAGTGAGGGACGCAGCGAGAGAGAGAGGGGGACACATCGAAAGGGACGGGTACACAGCGAGAGTGAGCGAGGAACACAGCGAGAGAGACAGAGAGAGCGAGGGACACAGAGCACAAGGGACACAGAGAGCGAGGGACACAGAGAGAGAGGGAAACAGAGTGAGGGACACAGAGAGTACGAGGGACACAGAGAGTGAGGGACACAGAGAGCGAGGGACACAGAGAGCGATTAACACAGAGAACGAGGGACACAGAGAGTGAGGGACGCAGTGCACGAGGGACACAGAGAGCGCGAGGGACACAGAGAGCCCGAGGGACACACAGAAAGGGAGGGACACAGACAGAGCGAGGGTCACAGACCGAGGGACACTGAGAGAGCGAGGGACACAGAGAGAGCGAGGGACACACAGAAAGGGAGGGACACAGAGAGAGCGAGGGACACAGAGCGAGGAACACAGAGAGCGAGGGACACAGAGAGAGCGTGGGACACAGAGAGAGCGAGGGACACACAGAAAGGGAGGGACACAGAGAGAGTGAGGGACACAGAGAGAGCGAGGGACACAGAGAGCCCGAGGGACCCACAGAAAGGGAGGGACACAGACAGAGCGAGGGTCACAGACCGAGGGACACAGACCGAGGGACACTGAGAGAGCGAGGGACACAGAGAGAGCGAGGGACACACAGAAAGGGAGGGACACAGAGAGAGTGAGGGACACAGAGAGAGCGAGGGACACAGAGAGCGAGGGACACAGAGAGCAAGGGACACACAGAGAGAGCAAGGGACACAGACAGAGCCAGGGACACAGAGAGAGCAAGGGACATAGAGAGCGAGGGACACACAGAGAGAGCGAGGGACACACAGAAAGGGAGGGACACAGAGAGAGTGAGGGACACAGAGAGAGCGAGGGACACAGAGGGCGAGGGACACAGAGAGCAAGGGACACACAGAGAGAGCGAGGGACACAGACAGAGCCAGGGACACAGAGAGAGCAAGGGACACAGAGAGTGAGGAACACTGAGAGCGAGGGAAACAGAGAGAGCGAGGGACACAGAGAGAGCGAGGGACACAGAGAGTGAGGGACACAGAGAGAGTGAGGGACACAGACCGAGGGACACAGACAGAGCGAGGGGCACAGTCAGAGCGAGGGACACAGAGAGAGGGAGGGACAGAGAGAGTGAGGGACAGAGAGAGCAAGGGACACAGCGAGAGAGAGAGAGGGACACAACGAGAGAGAGGGGGACACAGAGAGAGCAAGGGACATAGAGAGCAAGGGACACAGAGAGCAAGGGACACAGCGAGAGAGAGAGGGACTCAACGAGAGAGAGGGGGACACAGCGAGAGGGACGGGTACACAGCGAGAGAGTGAGGGACACAGCGAGAGATAGAGGGACACAGCGAGTGAGAGAGAGGGGCACAGCCAGTGAGAAAGGGACACAGCGAGAGAGAGTGAGGGACGCAGCGAGAGAGAGAGGGTGACACAGCGAGAGGGACGGGTACACAGCGAGAGGGAGAGGGACACAGCGAGTGAGCGAGGAACACAGCGAGAGAGAGAGAGGGGGACACAGCGAGAGGGACGGGTACACAGCGAGAGAGAGAGGGACACAGCGAGAGAGCGAGGAACACAGCGAGAGAGAGAGAGGGGGACACAGCGAGAGGGACGGGTACACAGCGAGAGAGAGAAGGACACAGCGAGAGAGCGAGGAACACAGCGAGAGAGATAGCGAGACGGGGACACATAGAGGGAGAGGGACACAGAGAGAGTGAGACAGATAGAAAGAGGTACGCAGTGAAAGAGAGGGATAGAGTGAGATAGAAGGACACAGACAGCGAGAGAGAGGGACACAGAGGGAGAGAGGGATACAGAGAGGGACAGTGAGAGGTGGGCACGCAGACAGTGTATGGGACACACACACAGAAAGAGGTACACAGCGGGTCAGGATCTGAGGTTTCGGAGGCGTGAGTGGGTCAGGGATTGAGAGTTAGGGGACATGAGGGTGTGAGGGTGCCAGGACGTGAGGCAGTCAGGACATTGGGGTTATTAAACTGACCGTTTTCATTGAATCCAAATTGTTTCATTATAAATTCTAATCTCAGGAATTGACATCAGAGGATTTCAGTGAAAAATCCCATTGATCCTCACTGTCTAATAAAATTATGTTGTTGCCGATGACCGTGTACTGATTCAGGAATAAACTTTTCATCTCTCAGTGAGAAAAAGTCAAATTGAATCCATATTTATAGAGCAGCTCATTGAAGAAATCTGTCTGTGAACAACATGTAAAATATGAAGTGAAACTTTGCAATGAGCTTTGTTTTTGTGGCCAGGAATCTTCTCTCCAAATGGAGGCAGAAATGAAGTTGTGTTTAACTCACAAAATCCCTCTGTCCTGTCCAAAGAATTTTTCATTGCAGATAGTTGTCATGATATTCAAACACACACATCATGATGGACACACTAACAGGCAAATCAGAGTACACAACACCACAACCAATCACAGACAAGAACACCAACCACATAAAAAGCACGAGCACGACACCTGGAGGTCAGTAGGTCTGGGGAGAAGGAAGCATGAAAGAGCTGTTGAAACACCACAAGCAGGGAGCCCCCCACGTGCAGAGTGCAAAGACCAAGTTGTAAATAGTGAGTTTAAATAAACAAGTGTTGTACCATATGCAACTGTGTTGGCTCTTCTGTGTGTTAGAACACCCAACACCACATGGTACAGGAGTGGATCGATACCTGCCTACCAACCTGCCATTCTGGACATGGACCACACCGGCAAACCGCAGCCGATGCAAGTCACGGGGAACCTAGGCACCAACTGGAAGCTCTACAGGCAGCGATTTGACCTGTACATCCGTGCCACCGAAAAACAGAATGTCTCGGATGATTCGAAGATTGCAATGCTCCTCTTCTACGCAGGCCCCCACCCAAATGATGTCTTTAATTCACTGGTGTTCGAGGAAGGCGAAAACCAGGCCAAATATGACACGGTCATCCTCAAAATGGACCAGCACTTTCAAACTGAAGTAAACGAAACTTTCGAAAGATACATCTTTCAGCAACGCCTGCAAGGTAAGGAGGAGCTTTTTCAACCCTTTTTGACGCACCTCCGGATTCTAGCGCAGTCCTGCGGTTACGGCACCACCACAGAGTCCATGATCAGGGACCAGATTGTTTTTGGCGTTGCCTCCAGTGGCCTACGCCAGCAGCTTCTTAAAATAAAGAGCCTCACCTTAGCGTCTGCTGTGGAAGCCTGTGTCCTCCATGAAAATGCGACCTGCCGTTTTGCCCGATTCCAGGCGTCCGAGTTGGCACGGAGGGGGTCCCCAGCCGTCGAATCGGCAAGCCAGGCCGCCCACGACGTTGAACGCATCCAGGCCGTCGATTTCTTCCCGCCCCACGGCCCGGACGACAGCGGCCGCTTCCCGCGCTTTTCGCGGTCTCCCGCGCAGGTGCGCGCCAAGAATAACGGCCACAACGAGGGACGCACTGCGCAGGCGCGCCCACCGCAAGATCGCACTGCGCATGCGCAGTGGCGCAACGAACGCCGTGACGTCATGACGTGCAGCAAGTGTGGAGGTCTACACTTAAAAGGGCAATGTCCTGCAAAATACCAACAGTGCAACAGATGTGCCATGATAGGCCACTACGCAGCCCGCTGTCGTGCGGCTCAACCCATGGATCCGGCGCATCCTCGACAACCTCGCACACGAGTCAGGACCGTCCAGCCCACGCATCAAGACTTCCAGTTAAGTGATGCAGATGACCAGGATGACTTCAGAGTTGCCGTCATTGATGTCAACAAGGTCAATGCCATCAATCCAGACGATGAGTGGTGTGCCACCCTGACGGTCAACCGATCGCGCGTCGCCTTCCGTCTGGACACCGGCGCATCCGCCAACCTGATTGCTTACTCTGCAGTCCAGGCCATGAAGGTCAAACCACTCATCACACCATCCCGGCTTAAGATGGTTGACTATAACGGGAACGTTATCCCGTCCGTAGGATCTTGCCAGCTACAGGTGACTCACAAGGGGTACACGGCCACACTCCCCTTCGAAGTTGTGGGCTCATCAAAGGACTCGTTACTGGGCGCACAAGCGTGTAAGGTCCTTCACCTGGTACAGCGCATCATGTCTCTCTCTCCAGATGAGATATCCGACTTCCCGGATGCTGAGTTCCACGCGAATCTCCATTCCCTCCTCGCTCACAACCAGGAGGTTTTTGAAGGCATGGGGACATTGCCACACACGTACAAGATTCGACTCAGACCGGACGCCATCCCTGTCGTTCACGCACCTCGCAGGGTTCCTGCGCCTCTCAAAGACCGCCTCAAGGCACAACTGCAGATTCTTCAGGACCAAGGGGTCCTATCCAAGGTCACGGAGCCCACGCCATGGGTCAGCTCCATGGTCTGTGTAAAGAAGCCCTCTGGCGAGCTCCGTATATGTATAGATCCAAAAGATCTGAACAACAACATCATGCGGGAACACTATCCCATCCCAAAACGAGAAGACCTCACCAGCGAGATGGCGCGAGCCAACATATTCACTAAATTGGATGCGTCCAAAGGATTCTGGCAGATCCAACTGGACCCGGCCAGCCGAAGACTATGCACATTCAACACCCCTTTTGGCAGATTCTGCTACAACCGGATGCCATTCGGCATCATTTCGGCATCTGAAGTATTCCACCGCATTATGGAGCAGATGATGGAAGGCATCGAAGGGGTACGTGTATATGTGGACGATATCATCATTTGGTCCACCACTCCGCAGGAACACATGCATCGTCTTCGACGTGTCTTCACCCGCATACGGCAAAATGGCCTGCGTCTCAACCGTGCGAAGTGTGCTTTCGGCCAGACGGAGCTGAAATTCCTCGGGGACCACATCTCAAGGTCCGGGGTCCGTCCCGATGCAGACAAGGTTAGCGCCATCACAGCCATGCCACGACCGGCTGACAAGAAGGCTGTCTTAAGATTCCTGGGCATGGTCAACTTCCTTGGGAAGTTCATTCCCAACCTGGCTTCTCATACAACAAACATGCGCCATCTCGTAAAAAAATCGACGGAATTCAACTGGCACCAGTCGCATCAGCAGGAATGGGAGGAGCTCAAGCACAAACTGGTCACGGCACCAGTGCTGGCCTTCTTTGACGCGACTCGCCCTACAAAGATCTCAACAGACGCCAGCCAATCTGGTATTGGAGCGGTACTCCTGCAAAAAGACAGCACGTCATCATGGGCCCCGGTTGCGTATGCCTCACGAGCCATGACCCCTACCGAACAGCGCTACGCGCAAATCGAAAAAGAATGCCTGGGCTTGTTAACTGGACTGGACAAGTTCCACGACTATGTGTATGGCCTGCCACGATTCACGGTCGAAACTGACCACCGCCCCCTGGTCAACATCATTAACAAAGACCTGAACGACATGACTCCTCGCCTCCAGCGCATCTTACTCAAACTCAGGAGGTACGATTTTGAACTGATCTACACTCCGGGGAAGGAACTCATAGTGGCGGACACTCTTTCCCGAGCAGTGAGCACACCACCAGATGCGGAGGGGTTCGTGCGTCAAATTGAGGCACACGTGACTCTGACAGCAGCAAATATGCCAGCTGATGATCCTTGTCTGGCCCACATACGCGCAGAGACGGCGACTGACCCTCTGCTGCAGCGAGTGATGCGCCACATGACGGAAGGGTGGCTAAAAGGGCAGTGCCCCCAGTTTTACAATGTGCGAGATGATCTCACCAATATAGACGGGGTCCTTATGAAATCGCATAGGATCGTCATTCCACACAGTGTGCGCCAGATGATTCTTCGTCAACTACACGAAGGCCACTTGGGTGTCGAAAAATGCAGACGAAGGGCCCGGGCGGCGGTATATTGGCCGGGTATTAATGAAGACATAGCCAACATGGTGCTCAACTGCACAACCTGTCAGAGGTTTCAGCCGGCGCAACCTCCGGAAACACTTCTACCACACGAGATGGTGACGTCCCCCTGGGCGAAGGTGGGTGTTGACCTATTTCACGCGCTCGGCAGAGATTACATTGTTATTATAGACTACTTCTCAAACTACCCGGAAGTCATGCCTCTCCATGATCTGACGTCGTCCGCAGTCATTGGGGCCTGCAAGGAAACGTTTGCTCGCCATGGCATTCCAAGGACTGTCATGTCAGACAATGGACCTTGTTTTGCCAGCCGTGAATGGTCGTCCTTTGCCGCAGCATATGGTTTCACTCATGTGACATCCAGCCCTCTGCATCCACAATCGAACGGGAAGGCTGAAAAGGGTGTCCACATCGCAAAGCGGCTCCTGTGCAAGGCGGCTGATGCCGGATCGGACTTTAACCTTGCCTTGCTGGCCTATCGATCGGCCCCGTTATCCACGGGCCTCTCGCCAGCGCAGCTACTAATGGGTCGCTCCCTCAGGACGACGGTACCTTCCGTCCTGGCACCGACAACAGACCATGAGGCGGTTCTTCGGGACATGCAACTGCAGCGTGATCGCCAGAAAGGTCGGTACGACACACGAGCGACGGACCTGCCCCCCCTGTCCTCCGGAGACAAAGTACGCGTCCATCAACCGTATGGTGGCTGGTCAGCACCGGCCGAAGTCCTCCGACAAGTGGCTCCCCGCTCGTTCCTGGTTCGCATGCCGGATGGTTCCGTGCGTCGCCGCAATCGGCGCGCCCTTCGCCGACTTCCACGTTCACAGCCACACAACACGCCAGATCCTCAACAGGCTTCCGAGGATGACTTTGTGGAGCTGCCGCACATCACGCCCTTTCCATCGCCACCCATGGCCATGCCTGCACAGCAGCCGGTGGTTCTTGATCCACCCTTAAGGCGGTCAACCCGAATTCGTCGCAAACCCATTAGAATGGACTTATAATACAGTTCATATGTTTAATAAGTTGGACAATTTTACATGATAACCTGTTGTTGTTTATCGTTCCAGATGTCGTCTGACTGGACAACTGTTCAAAATTTTTTTCTTCTTCTCTCGTTCGCATTTCTGTTATGTTATGGTACAACTGGATTCATGTGACGCACTCGACATCGCCCCATGTACATAGTTCCGTCATAGACACATGCTGCACACGACACACACACACTCTTAGATGCACTCACGTCACGATCATATTTATTACCACGTAGGCACATATCTTTGTAAAAAGGGGGGATGTCATGATATTCAAACACACACATCATGATGGACACACTAACAGGCAAATCAGAGTACACAACACCACAACCAATCACAGACAAGAACACCAACCACATAAAAAGCACGAGCACGACACCTGGAGGTCAGTAGGTCTGGGGAGAAGGAAGCATGAAAGAGCTGTTGAAACACCACAAGCAGGGAGCCCCCCACGTGCAGAGTGCAAAGACCAAGTTGTAAATAGTGAGTTTAAATAAACAAGTGTTGTACCATATGCAACTGTGTTGGCTCTTCTGTGTGTTAGAACACCCAACACCACAATAGTTATATTTATTTTATGGAAAAGCAGAACTCAAATTGCACCGAATCCCAGGGTGGACTCTTGTTTATTTCAGCCCTTCACATTCAAACGTGAAGTTTAAGCTCCGATTACAGGTGTCTGCTTGTCTCTGTTTGTATATTCTCTGTTACTGTTGTTTTGTCACTTGTCTGAAGTATTTGAATAATAGGCCTTGGTTAATCAATCCTTTCTCACAGCACATGGAAGTTGTGAATCTTCAAGGCTGTCAGTCTGATATAGATAACAAAAAAATACATCCTTTGATCAATCCATTCCCCAACCCTAAATAGATCTCACACATTTCCATAATGCAGGAATATCTCCATCAAAACTTCCAATCCGTTCCCAATACTCTTGTTAACATTTGCCTGTATAACCTAAATTCCACTGACAGATTCCGAAAGCTGCACAGAAAAATGACTGGGTATTTTAAACTTTGAAACAAAACTATTTGAACTTGTGCTTCAATCCTATTGTACAGAAATGTTGTCCGGTGGGCTGACAGTTTCTCAGTAAGACTGAAACATTGAGGTACGCCTCGCACTGCACTTGACAACATTTGTGGCACTTCAGGCAAGAGAGAGAGAGTGAGGGACACAGCAAGAGAGAGTGAGGGGCACAGCGAGAGAGAGTGAGGGACACAGCGAGAGAGAGTGAGGGACGCAGCGAGAGAGAGTGAGGGGCACAGCGAGAGAGAGTGAGGGGCACAGCGAGAGAGAGTGAGGGACACAGCGAGAGAGAGTGAGGGACACAGCGAGAGAGTGAGGGACACAGCGAGAGAGAGTGAGGGACACAGAGAGAGAGAGTGAGGGATACAGCGAGAGAGAGTGAGGGACACAGCGAGAGAGAGTGAGGGACACAGCGAGAGAGTGAGGGACGCAGCGAGAGAGAGTGAGGGACGCAGCGAGAGAGAGAGTGAGCGACACAGCGAGAGAGAGTGAGGGACGCAGCGAGAGAGAGTGAGGGACACAGCGAGAGAGAGTGAGGGACACAGCGAGAGAGAGTGAGGGACGCAGCGAGAGAGAGTGAGGGACACAGCGAGAGAGAGTGAGGGACACAGCGAGAGAGAGTGAGGGGCACAGCGAGAGAGAGTGAGGGACACAGCGAGAGAGAGTGAGGGACACACAGCGAGAGAGAGTGAGGGACGCAGCGAGAGAGAGTGAGGGACACAGCGAGAGAGTGAGGGACACAGCGAGAGAGAGTGAGGGACGCAGCGAGAGAGAGTGAGGGACACAGAGAGAGAGAGTGAGGGACACAGCGAGAGAGAGTGAGGGACACAGCGAGAGAGTGAGGGACACAGCGAGAGAGAGTGAGGGACGCAGCGAGAGAGAGTGAGGGACACAGAGAGAGAGAGTGAGGGACACAGCGAGAGAGAGTGAGGGACACAGAGCGAGAGTGAGGGACACAGCAAGAGAGAGTGTGGGACACAGCGAGAGAGAGTGAGGGGCACAGCGAGAGAGAGTGAGGGACAGAGAGTGAGGGACACAGCGAGAGAGAGTGAGGGACACAGAGAGAGAGTGAGGGACACAGCGAGAGAGAGAGTGAGGGACGCAGCAAGAGAGAAAGTGAGGGACACAGAGAGAGAAAGTGAGGGACACAGCAAGAGAGAGTGAGGGACACAGCAAGAGAGAGTGAGGGACACAGAGAGAGAGAGAGTGAGGGACACAGCAAGAGAGAGTGAGGGGCACAGCGAGAGAGAGTGAGGGACACAGAGAGAGAGTGAGGGACGCAGCGAGAGAGAGTGAGAGACACAGCGAGAGAGAGTGAGGGACACAGCGAGAGAGAGTGAGGGACACACAGAGAGAGAGTGAGGGACACAGCAAGAGAGAGTGAGGGACACAGCGAGAAAAAGTGAGGGACGCAGCGAGAGAAAGTGAGGGACGCAGCGAGAGAGAGTGAGGGACGCAGCGAGAGAGAATGAGGGACACAGCGAGAGAGAGAGTGAGGGACACAGCGAGAGTGAGGGACGCAGCGAGAGAGAGTGAGGGACACAGAGAGAGAGAGTGAGCGACGCAGCGAGAGAGAGTGAGGCACGCAGCAAGAGAGAGTGAGGGACACAGCGAGAGAGAGTGAGGGGCACAGCGAGAGAGAGTGAGGGGCACAGCAAGAGAGAGTGAGGGACACAGCGAGAGAGAGTGAGGGACACAGTGAGAGAGAGTGAGGGACACAGCGAGAGAGAGTGAGGGACACAGCGAGAGAATGAGGGACACAGAGAGAGAGAGTGAGGGACGCAGCGAGAGAGAGAATGAGGGACACAGCGAGAGAGAGTGAGGGGCGCAGAGAGAGAGAGAATGAGGGACACAGCGAGAGAGAGTGAGGGACGCAGCGAGAGAGAGTGAGGGACACAGCAAGAGAGAGTGAGGGACACAGCGAGAGAGAGTGAGGGACACAGAGAGAGAGTGTGAGGGACGCAGCGAGAGAGAGTGAGGGACACAGCGAGAGAGAGTGAGGGACACAGCGAGAGAGAGTGAGGGACACAGCGAGAGAGAGTGAGGGACACAGAGAGAGAGAGAGAGAGAAATACGCAGCGAGAGAGTGAGGGACACAGCGAGAGAGAATGAGCGACGCAGCGAGAGAGGTGTCACAGAGAGCGAGGGACACACAGAGAGAGCGAGGGACACAGACAGAGCAAGGGACACAGAGAGAGCGAGGGACATAGAGAGCGAGGGACATAGGGAGCGAGGGACGCACAGAGAGAACGAGGGACACAGAGAGCGAGGGAAACAGAGAGAGTGAGGGACACAGAGAGCGAGGGACACACAGAGAGAGTGAGGGAAACAGAGAGAGTGAGGGACACAGAGAGAGGGACACAGACAGAGCGAGGGACACAGACAGAGCGAGGGACACAGAGAGAGCGAGGGACACACAGAAAGGGAGGGACACAGAGAGAGTGAGGGACACAGAGAGCGCGAGTGACACAGAAAGAGCGAGGACACAGAGAGCGAGGGACACAGAGAGCGAGGGACACACAGAGATAGCGAGGGACACAGAGAGTGAGGGACACACAGAGAGAGTGTGGGACACAGAGAGAGTGAGTGACGCAAGAGAGAGTGAGTGACACAGAGAGAGAGTGTGGGACACAGAGAGTGAGGGACACACAGACAGAGCCAGGGACACAGAGAGAGCGAGGGACACAGAGAGCAAGGGACACACAGAGAGAGCGAGGGACACAGAGAGCGAGGGACACAGAGAGAGTGTGGGACACAGAGAGAGTGAGAGACACAGAGAGAGTGAGGGACACACAGAGAGCGAGGAACACAGAGAGAGTGTGGGACACAGAGAGAGTGAGAGACACAGAGAGAGTGAGGGACACACAGAGAGCGAGGAACACAGAGAGAGCGAATGACACAGAGAGCGAGGGACACAGAGAGCGAGGGACACAGAGAGCGAGGGACACAGAGAGTGAGGGACACAGAGAGAGTGAGGGACCCAGAGGGAGCGAGGGACCCAGAGAGAGCGAGGGACGCAGAGGGCGCGAGGGACACAGAGAGTGAGGGACACACAGAGAGTGAGGGGCACAGAGAGTGAGGGACACAGAGAGCGAGGGACACAGTGAGCGAGGGAGACACAGAGAGAGCGAGAGACACAGAGAGTGAGGGACACAGAGAGAGTGAGGGACACAGAGAGTGAGGGACACAGAGAGCGAGGGACACAGAGAGAGTCAGGGACACAGAGAGTGAGGGCCACAGAGAGAGTGAGGGACAGAGAGTGAGTGAGAGACACAGAGAGAGTGAGGGTCACAGAGAGTGAGGGGCACAGAGAGAGTGAGGGACACAGAGAGTGAGGAACACAGAGAGTGAGGGACACAGAGAGAGTGAGGTACACCGAGAGTGAGCGACACAGCGAGAGCGAGGGACACAGAGAGAGCGAGGGACACAGAGAGCGAGGGACACAGAGAGAGCAAGGGACACAGAGAGAGTGAGCGACTCAGGGAGAGCGAGGGACACAGAGAGCGAGGGACACAGAGAGAGCAAGGGACACAGAGAGAGTGAGGGACACAGAGAGAGTGAGCGACAAAGAGAGAGTGAGCGACACAGCGAGAGCGAGGGACACAGAGAGAGCGAGGGACACAGAGAGCGAGGGACACAGAGAGAGCAAGGGACACAGAGAGAGTGAGCGACTCAGGGAGAGCGAGGGACACAGAGAGAGTGAGGGACACAGAGAGAGCGAGGGACAAACAGAAAGGGAGGGGCACAGACAGAGCGAGGGTCACAGACCGAGCTACACAGAGAGCGCGAGGGACACAGCGAGAGCGAGGGACACAGAGAGTGTGGGACACAGAGAGCGAGAGACACCGAGAGTGAGGGACACAGAGAGTGAGGGACACACAGAGCGAGGGACACAGAGAGTGTGGGACACAGAGAGAGCGAGGGACATAGAGAGCGAGGGACATAGGGAGCGAGGGACGCACAGAGAGAACGAGGGACACAGAGAGCGAGGGAAACAGAGAGAGGGAGGGACACAGAGAGCGAGGGACACACAGAGAGAGTGAGGGAAACAGAGAGAGTGAGGGACACAGAGAGAGGGACACAGACAGAGCGAGGGACACAGACAGAGCGAGGGACACAGAGAGAGCGAGGGACACACAGAAAGGGAGGGACACAGAGAGAGTGAGGGACACAGAGAGCGTGAGTGACACAGAAAGAGCGAGGACACAGAGAGCGAGGGACACAGAGAGCGAGGGACACACAGAGATAGCGAGGGACACAGAGAGTGAGGGACACACAGAGAGAGTGTGGGACACAGAGAGAGTGAGTGACACAAGAGAGAGTGAGTGACACAGAGAGAGAGTGTGGGACACAGAGAGTGAGGGACACACAGACAGAGCCAGGGACACAGAGAGAGCGAGGGACACTGAGAGCAAGGGACACACAGAGAGAGCGAGGGACACAGAGAGCGAGGGACACAGAGAGAGTGTGGGACACAGAGAGAGTGTGAGACACAGAGAGAGTGAGGGACACACAGAGAGCGAGGAACACAGAGAGAGTGTGGGACACAGAGAGAGTGAGAGACACAGAGAGAGTGAGGGACACACAGAGAGCGAGGAACACAGAGAGAGCGAATGACACAGAGAGCGAGGGACACAGAGAGCGAGGGA
Source organism: Scyliorhinus torazame (assembly GCF_047496885.1). Taxonomy (NCBI): domain Eukaryota; kingdom Metazoa; phylum Chordata; class Chondrichthyes; order Carcharhiniformes; family Scyliorhinidae; genus Scyliorhinus; species Scyliorhinus torazame. The sequence goes on from NW_027307840.1 coordinate 129,991, forward strand.
CACAGAGAGTGAGGGACACAGAGAGGGTGAGGGACCCAGAGGGAGCGAGGGACCCAGAGAGAGCGAGGGACGCAGAGAGCGCGAGGGACACAGAGAGTGAGGGACACACAGAGAGTGAGGGGCACAGAGAGTGAGGGACACAGAGAGCGAGGGACACAGAGAGCGAGGGAGACACAGAGAGAGCGAGAGACACAGAGAGTGAGGGACACAGAGAGAGTGAGGGACACAGAGAGTGAGGGACACAGAGAGCGAGGGACACAGAGAGAGTCAGGGACACAGAGAGTGAGGGCCACAGAGAGAGTGAGGGACAGAGAGTGAGTGAGAGACACAGAGAGAGTGAGGGTCACAGAGAGTGAGGGGCACAGAGAGAGTGAGGGACACAGAGAGTGAGGAACACAGAGAGTGAGGGACACAGAGAGAGTGAGGTACACCGAGAGTGAGCGACACAGCGAGAGCGAGGGACACAGAGAGAGCGAGGGACACAGAGAGCGAGGGACACAGAGAGAGCAAGGGACACAGAGAGAGTGAGCGACTCAGGGAGAGCGAGGGACACAGAGAGCGAGGGACACAATAAGAGCAAGGGACACAGAGAGAGTGAGCGACTCAGGGAGAGCGAGGGACACAGAGAGAGTGAGCGACAAAGAGAGAGTGAGCGACACAGAGAGAGCGAGGGACACAGAGAGAGCGAGGGACACAGAGAGCGAGGGACACAGAGAGAGCAAGGGACACAGAGAGAGTGAGCGACTCAGGGAGAGCGAGGGACACAGAGAGAGTGAGGGACACAGAGAGAGCGAGGGACACACAGAAAGGGAGGGGCACAGACAGAGCGAGGGTCACAGACCGAGGGACACAGAGAGAGCGAGGGTCACAGACCGAGCTACACAGAGAGCGCGAGGGACACAGCGAGAGCGAGGGACACAGAGAGTGTGGGACACAGAGAGCGAGAGACACCGAGAGTGAGGGACACAGAGAGTGAGGGACACACAGAGCGAGGGACACAGAGAGTGTGGGACACAGAGACCGAGGGACACAGAGAGCGAGTAGCACAGAGCATGAGGGATACAAAGAATGAGGGACACCGAGAGCGAGGGACACAAAGGGCAAGGGACACAGAGAGTGTGGGACACAGAGAGTGTGGGACACAGAGAGTGTGGGACACAGAGAGCAAGGGACACAGAGAGCAGAGAGAGAGCGAGGGACACAGAGAGCCAGGGACACAGAGGGAGCGAGGGACACACAGAAAGGGAGGGACACAGACAGAGCGAGGGTGACAGACCGAGCTACACAGAGAGCGCGAGGGACACAGGGAGAGCGAGGGACACAAAGAGCGAGGGACACAGAGCACGAGGGACACAGAGAGCGAGGGACACAGAGAGTGTGGGACACAGAGAGCAAGGGACACAGAGAGTGAGGGACACAGAGAGTGAGGGACTCACAGAGCGAGGGACACAGAGAGTGTGGGACACAGAGAGCGAGTAGCACAGAGCTTGAAGGACACAAAGAGTGAGGGACACAGAGAGCGAGGGACACAAAGGGCAAGGGACACAGAGAGTGAGGGGCACAGAGAGCGAGGGACACAGAGAGAGCGAGGGACACACAGAGAGCGAGGGACACAGCGAGAGCGAGGGACACACAGAGAGCGAGGGACACAGAGAGAGCGATGGGCAGAGAGAGAGCGAGGGACACAGAGAGCCATGGACACAGAGAGAGCGAGGGACACACAGCGAACGAGGGACACTGAGAGAGCGAGGGGCAGAGAGAGAGCGAGGGACACAGAGAGCGAGGGACACAGAGAGAGCGAGGGACACACAGCGAGCGAGGGACACTGAGAGAGCGAAGGGCAGAGAGAGAGCGAGGGACACAGAGAGCGAGGGACACAGAGAGAGCGAGGGACACAGAGAGCGAGGGACAAAGAGAGCGAAGGACACAGAGAGCACGAGTGACACAGAGAGCGCGAGGGACACAGAGAGCGCGAGCGACACAGACACCGGGAGGGACACAGAGACCGCGAGGGACAGAGAGAGAGTGGGGGACACAGAGAGAGCGAGGGACACAGAGAGCAAGGGACACAGAGAGCGAGGGACACAGAGAGAGTGAGCGACTCAGGGAGAGCGAGGGACACAGAGAGAGTGAGGGACACAGAGAGAGCGAGGGACACAGAGAGCGCGAGGGACACAGCGAGTGCGAGGGAAAAACAGAAAGGGAGGGACACAGACAGAGCGAGGGTCACAGACCGAGCTACACAGAGAGCGCGAGGGACACAGAGAGAGCGAGGGACACAGAGAGTGTGGGACACAGAGAGCGAGAGACACAGAGAGTGAGGGACACAGAGAGTGAGGGACACACAGAGCGAGGGACACAGAGAGTGTGGGACACAGAGAGCGAGGGACACAGAGAGCGAGGGACACAGAGAGTGTGGGACACAGAGAGCAAGGGACACAGAGAGCAGAGAGAGAGCGAGGGACACAGAGAGCCAGGGACACAGAGGGAGCGAGGGACACACAGAAAGGGAGGGACACAGACAGAGCGAGGGTCACAGACAAGCTACACAGAGAGCGCGAGGGACACAGAGAGAGCGAGGGACACAAAGAGCGAGGGACACAGAGCACGAGGGACACTGAGAGCGAGGGACACAGAGAGTGTGTGACACAGAGAGCGAGGGACACAGAGAGTGAGGGACACAGAGAGTGAGGGACTCACAGAGCGAGGGACACAGAGTGTGGGACACAGAGAGCGTGGGACACAGAGAGCGAGGGACACAGAGAGAGCGAGGGACACAGAGAGCGAGTAGCACAGAGCATGAGGGACACAAAGAGTGAGGGACACAGAGAGTGAGGGACACAGAGAGTGAGGGACTCACAGAGCGAGGGACACAGAGTGTGGGACACAGAGAGCGAGGGACACAGAGAGCGAGGGATACAGAGAACGAGGGACACAGAGAGCGAGTAGCACAGAGCATGAGGGACACAAAGAGTGAGGGACACAGAGAGCGAGGGACACAAAGGGCAAGGGACACAGAGAGTGTGGGACACAGAGAGTGTGGGACACAGAGAGCGAGGGACACAGAGAGCGAGGGACACAGAGAGTGAGGGGCACAGAGAGCGTGAGGGACACAGTGAGCGCGAGGGACACAGAGAGCGAGGGACACAGAGAGTGTTGAACACAGAGAGCGAGGGACACAGAGTGAGAGAGGGACACAGAGATTGAGGGACACAGAGAGCGAGGGACACAGAGAACGAGGGACACAGAGAGCGCGACGGACACAGAGAGCGCGAGGGACACGGAGAGCGCGAGGGACACAGAGAGCCCGAGGGACACAGAGAGCGAGGGTCACAGAGAGAGCGAGGGACACAGAGAGAGCGAGGGACAAACAGAGAGCGAGGGACACAGTGAGCGAGGGACACAGAGAGCACGGGCGACACAGAGAGCGCGAGGGACACAGAGAGCGGGGGACACAGAAAGAGCGAGGGACACACAGAGAGCGAGGGACACAGAGAGAGCGAGGGACACACAGAGAACGAGGGACACAGAGAGAGCGAGGGACACAGAGAGAGCGAGGGACACAGAGAGCGAGAGACACAGAGAGCGAGGGACACAGAGAGCGAGGGACACAGAGAGAGTGAGGGATACAGAGAGTGAGGGACACAGAGAGAGTGAGGGAGGCAGAGCGCGAGGGACAATGCGAGCGCGAGGGACACACAGAAAGGGAGTGACATAGGCAGAGCGAGGGACACAAAACCAGGGACACAGGGAGAGCGAGGGACACAGAGTGAGCGAGGGACACAGAGAGAGCAAGGGATACAGAGAGAGTGAGGGACACAGAGAGAGCGAGGGACACAGAGAGAGCGAGGGACACACAGAGAGAGCGAGGGACACAGAGTGAGCGAGGGACACAGAGAGAGCGAGGGACACAGAGAGAGCGAGGGACACAGAGAGCGAGGGACCCAGAGAGCGATTGACACAGAGAACGAGGGACACAGAGAGTGAGGGACACAGTGCACGAGGGACACAGAGAGCGCGAGGGACACAGAGAGCCCGAGGGACACACAGAAAGGGAGGGACACAGAGAGAGCGAGGGTCACAGACCGAGGGACACTGAGAGAGCGAGGGACACAGAAAGAGCGATGGACACAGAGAGAGCAAGGGACACAGAGAGCAAGGGACACAGCGAGAGCGAGGGAAACAGAGAGAGCGAGGGACACAGAGAGTGAGGGACACAGAGAGCAAGGGACACAGCGAGAGAGAGAGAGGGACACAACGAGAGAGAGGGGGACAGAGAGAGAGCAAGGGACACAGAGAGCAAGGGACACAGAGAGCAAGGGACACAGCGAGAGAGAGAGGGACACAACGAGAGAGAGGGGGACACAGCGAGAGGGACGGGTACACGGCGAGAGAGTGAGGGACACAGCGAGAGAGAGAGGGTCCCAGCGAGTGAGAGAGGACCGCAGCGAGAGAGAGAGGGGCACAGCGAGAGAGAGAGGAGCACACCGAGTGAGGGATGGACACAGCGAGAGAGAGTGGGACAGCACGGTAGCCTTGTGGATAGCACAATTGTTTCACAGCTCCAGGGTCCCAGGTTCGATTCCGGCTTGGGTCACTCTCTGTGCGGAGTCTGCACATCCTCTCCGTGTCTGCGTGGATTTCCTCCGGGTGCTCCGGTTTCCTCCCACAGTCCAAAGATGTGCAGGTTAGGTGGATTGGCCATGATAAATTGCCCTTAGTGTCCAAAATTGCCCTTAGCGTTGTGGGGTTACTGGGTTATGGGGATAGGGTGGCGGTGTTGACCTTGGGTGGCGTGCTCTTTCCAAGAGCCGGTGCAGACTCGATGGGCCGAATGGCCACCTTCTGCACTGTAAATTCTATGATAATCTATGACACAGCGAAAGAGAGAGAGGGACACAGCGACTGAGCGAGGAACACAGCGAGAGAGAGAGAGGGGGACACAGCGAGAGGGACGGGTACACAGCGAGAGAGAGAGGGACACAGCGAGAGAGCGAGGAACACAGCGAGAGAGAGGGGGACACAGCGAGAGAGAGAGGGACGCAGCGAGAGAGAGTGAGGGACGCAGCGAGAGGGACGGGTACACAGCGAGAGAGAGAGGGACACAGCGACTGAGCGAGGAACACAGCGAGAGAGAGAGAGGGGGACACAGCGAGAGGGACGGGTACACAGCGAGAGAGAGAGGGACAAAGCGAGAGAGCGAGGAACACAGCGAGAAAGAGGGGGACACAGCGAGAGTGAGCGAGGAACACAGCGAGAGAGAGAGAGGGGGACACAGCGAGAGGGACGGGTACACAGCGAGAGAGAGAAGGACACAGCGAGAGAGCGAGGAACACAGCGAGAGAGACAGCGAGACGGGGACACATAGAGGGAGAGGGACACAGAGAGAGTGAGACAGATAGAAAGAGGTACGCAGTGAAAGAGAGGGATAGAGTGAGATAGAAGGACACAGACAGCGAGAGAGAGGGACACAGAGGGAGAGAGGGATACAGAGAGGGACAGTGAGAGATGGGCACACAGACAGAGTAAGGGACACACACACAGAAAGAGGTACACAGCGGGTCAGGATCTGAGGTTTCGGAGGCGTGAGTGGGTCAGGGATTGAGAGTTAGGGGACATGAGGGTGTGAGGGTGCCAGGACGTGAGGCAGTCAGGACATTGGGGTTATTAAACTGACCGTTTTCATTGAATCCAAATTGTTTCATTATAAATTCTAATCTCAGGAATTGACATCAGAGGATTTCAGTGAAAAATCCTCACTGTCTAATAAAATTATGTCGTTGCCGATGACCGTGTCCTGATTCAGGAATAAACTTTTCATCTCACAGTGTGAAAACGTCAAATTGAATCCATATTTATAGAGCAGCTCATTGAAGAAATTTGTCTGTGAACAACATGTAAAATATGAAGTGAAACTTTGCAATGAGCTTTGTTTTTGTGGCCAGGAATCTTCTCTTAAAAACCCATCAAACACTCCCAGGACAGGTACAGCACGGGGTTAGATAAAGAGTAAAGCTCCCTCTACACTGTCCCCATCAAACACTACCAGGACAGGTACAGCACGGGGTTAGATACAGAGTAAAGCTCCCTCTACACTGTCCCCATCAAACACTCCCAGGACAGGTACAGCACGGGGTTAGATACAGAGTAAAGCTCCCTCAACACTGTCCCCATCAAACACTCCCAGGACAGGTACAGCACGGGGTTAGATACAGAGTAAAGCTCCCTCTACACTGTCCCCATCAAACACTCCCAAGACAGGTACTGCAAGGGGTTAGATACAGAGTAAAGCTCCCTCTACACTGTCCCCATCAAACACTCCCAGGACAGGTACAGCACGGGGTTAGATACAGAGTAAAGCTCCCTCAACACTGTCCCCATCAAACACTCCCAGGACAGGTACAGCACGGGGTTAGATACAGAGTAAAGCTCCCGCTACACTGTCCCCATCAAACACTCCCAGGACAGGTACAGCACCGGGGTTAGATACAGAGTAATGCTCCTTCGACACTGTCCCCATCAAACACTCCCAGGACAGGTACAGCACGGGGTTAGATACAGAGTAATGCTCCCGCTACACTGTCCCCATCAAACACTCCCAGGACAGGTACAGCACCGGTGTTAGATACAGAGTAATGTTCCTGCTACACTGTCCCCATCAAACACTCCCAGGACAGGCACAGCACGGGGTTAGATACAGAGTAAAGCTCCCTCCACGTCGTCCCCATCAAACACTCCCAGGACAGGTACAGCACGGGGTTAGATACAGAGTAAAGCTTCCTCTACACTGTCCCCATCAAACACTCCCAGGACAGGTACAGCACGAGGTCAGATACAGAGTAAATCTCCCTCTACACTGTCCCCATCAAACACTCCCAGGACAGGTACAGCACGGGGTTAGATACAGAGTAAAGCTTCCTCTACACTGTCCCCATCAAACACTCCCAGGACAGGTACAGCACGGGGTTAGATACAGAGTAAAGCTCCCTCTACACTGTCCCCATCAAACACTCCCAGGACAGGTACAGCACAGGGTGAGATACAGAGTAAAGCTCTGGGGCAGCATGGTAGCATTGTGGATAGCACAATTGCTTCACAGCTCCAGGGTCCCAGGTTCGATTCCGTCTTGGGTCACTGTCTGTGTGGAGTCTGCACATCCTCCCCGTGTGTGCGGGGGTTTCCTCCGGGTGCTCCGGTTTCCTCCCACAGTCCAAAGATGTGCAAGTTAGGTGGATTGGCCATGATAAATTGCTCTTAGCGTCCAAAATTGTCCAGATGTAGCTCCCTCTACATCTGTCCTCACCAAATACTCCCAGGAGAGGTACATAGGAACAGGAATGGGCCATTCAGCTGATCGAGCCTGCCTTAGCGACGAGACCACCTTAATCAATAACCTATTTTAATAATCCGATACAAAGCCCTGGATGAATTTATTTCCCAGCAGCATCAGTCGCTGTAAATGCTGCTCTACACGGTGTCAGAAATATTACTGCATTGGAGAATGTCATTGTGAATATTACCTTGTAATATATAACCGTTCTCATCCATATAGCTATTGAGAACACATTAGCTCCTTTCCCAGTGATCACAACAGTTGACCCCGTCACTGTTTTCCTCTAAGCTCTTGTCCCAGTTAATACTACATTACACCACACTGCTGTGGACACTACAATTAATCCTTTTGGAGTGCTGACTACCATGTACCCAGGGTGAGAGCCTGTGGGACGACCATGTATAATAATCTTTATTGTCACAAGTAGGCTTACATTAACACTGCAATGAAGTTACTGTGCAAAGCCCCTAGTCGCCACACAGCGTCGCCTGTTCGTGTACACAGAGGGAGAATTCAGAATGTCCAAATTACCTAACAGCACGTCTTTCAGACTTGTGGGAGGAAACCGGAGCTCCCGGAGGAAACCCACGCAGACACAGGAAGAAGATGCCGGGAATCGAACCCAGGACCCTGGAGCTGTGAAGCCACAGTGCTACCCACTGTGCTACCGTGCCGCGTAATGAGTCACACACACAACCTCCCACCCCACCCCAGACACACAAACACGTGTACAGACAAACACAAACTCACACACAGACACAAACTCAGACAGGCTGCGTCAATATAGCTTTCAAATGGAGCGAGATCCATTCTCCACCTTTAACTTGGAGAGATGTATCTGGCCTGTGTGTGACCCAAGACACACACTGACTCTGAACATCCTCACAGCAGCTTGGGGACAGATATTTCGAAAGCACTTTTCATAACCTTTGGGTATCACAAACTGCTTCACAGGCAATGGAGCCCTTTTGAAATCTAGACAGGAGTAATTTAGGAAATGGACCAGCTAATTTCAGAGAGAGACACAGAAACAGGATGAGATTGTGTTGTACATGTTTCAGAGCTGTCACTGAGACAAACACGAGATGTACAATATCAATTATTATTCTGAAGCATGTGATTAAATCAGCCCTGAGACTGAATTCCAGTGTTTCAGAGTAAAGCTCCATCTACACTGTCCATCAAACACTCACAACGCAAATACTGTCTGTGCTTAAATACAGAGTCAAAATCCCTCTGTCCTATCCAAAGAATTTTTCATTGCAGATAGTTATTTTTATTTTATGGAAAAGCAGAACTCAAATTGCACAGACTCCCAGGGTGGACTCTTGTTTATTTCAGCCCTTCACATTCAAACGTGAAGTTTAAGCTCCGATTACAGGTGTCTGCTTGTCTCTGTTTGTATATTCTCTGTTACTGTTGTTTTGTCACTTGTCTGAAGTATTTGAATAATAGGCCTTGGTTAATCAATCCTTTCTCTCAGCACATGGAAGTTGTGAATCTTCAAGGCTGTCAGTCTGATATAGATAACAAAAAAATACATCCTTTGATCAATCCATTCCCCACCCTAAATAGATCTCACACATTTCCATAATGCAGGAATATCTCCATCAAAACTTCCAATCAGTTCCCAATACTCTTGTTAACATTTGCCTGTATAACCTAAATTCCACTGACAGATACCGAAAGCTGCACAGAAAAATGACTGGGTATTTTAAACTTTGAAACAAAACTATTTGAACTTGTGCTTCAATCCTATTGTACAGAAATGTTGTCCGGTGGGCTGACAGTTTCTCAGTAAGACTGAAACATTGAGGTACGCCTCGCACTGCACTTGACAACATTTGTGGCACTTCAGGCAAGAGAGAGAGAGTGAGGGACACAGCAAGAGAGAGTGAGGGGCACAGCGAGAGAGAGTGAGGGACACAGAGAGAGACAGTGAGGGACGCAGCGAGAGAGAGTGAGGGACGCAGCGAGAGAGAGTGAGGGACACAGCGAGAGAGAGTGAGGGACACAGCGAGAGAGAGTGAGGGACACAGCGAGAGAGAGAGTGAGGGACACAGCGAGAGAGAGTGATGGACACAACGAGAGAGAGTGAGGGACACAGCGAGAGAATGAGGGACACAGCGAGAGAGAGTGAGGGACACAGCGAGAGAGAGTGAGGGACAGAGAGAGAGTGTGAGGGGCGCAGCGAGAGAGGGACACAGAGAGCGAGGGACACAGAGAGCGAGGGACACACAGAGAGAGCGAGGGACACAGACAGAGCAAGGGACACAGAGAGAGCGAGGGACATAGAGAGCGAGGGACATAGGGAGCAAGGGACGCACAGAGAGTGAGGAACACAGAGAGCGAGGGAAACAGAGAGAGCGAGGGACACAGAGAGAGTGAGGGACACAGAGAGAGTGAGTGACACAGAGCGAGGGACACAGACAGAGCGAGGGACACAGACAGAGCGAGGGACACAGAGAGAGCGAGGGACACACAGAAAGGGAGGGACACAGAGAGAGTGAGGGACACAGAGAGCGCGAGTGACACAGAAAGAGCGAGGACACAGAGAGCGAGGGACACAGAGAGCAAGGGACACACAGAGATAGCGAGGGACACAGAGAGTGAGGGACACACAGAGAGAGTGTGGGACACAGAGAGAGTGAGTGACACAGTGAGAGAGTGTGGGACACAGAGAGTGAGGGACACACAGAGAGAGTGTGGGACACAGAGAGAGTGAGTGACACAGAGAGAGAGTGTGGGACACAGAGAGTGCGGGACACACAGACAGAGTCAGGGACAAAGAGAGAGCGAGGAACACAGAGAGCAAGGGACACACAGAGAGAGCGAGGGTCACAGAGAGCGAGGGACACACAGAGAGAGTGTGGGACACAGAGAGAGTGAGAGACACAGAGAGAGTGAGGGACACACAGAGAGCGAGGAACACAGAGAGCGAGGGACACAGAGAGTGAGGGACACAGAGAGAGTGAGGGACCAGAGGGAGCGAGGGACCCAGAGAGAGCGAGGGACGCAGAGAGCGCGAAGGACACAGAGAGTGAGGGACACACAGAGAGTGAGGGGCACAGAGAGTGAGGGACACAGTGAGCGAGGGACACAGAGAGCGAGGGACACAGAGAGCGAGGGACACACAGAGAGAGCGAGAGACACAGAGAATGCGGGACACAGTGAGAGTAAGGGACACAGAGAGCGAGGGACACAGAGAGCGAGGGACACAGAGAGAGTCAGGGACACAGAGAGTGAGGGCCACAGAGAGAGTGAGGGACAGAGAGTGAGTGAGGGACACAGAGAGAGTGAGGGTCACAGAGAGTGAGGGGCACAGAGAGAGTGAGGGACACAGAGAGTGAGGAACACAGAGAGTGAGGGACACAGAGAGAGTGAGGTACACCGAGAGTGAGCGACACAGCGAGAGCGAGGGACACAGAGAGAGGGAGGGACACAGAGAGAGCAAGAGACACAGAGAGAGTGAGCTACTCAGGGAGAGCGAGGGACACAGAGAGAGTGAGGGACACAGAGAGAGCGAGGGACACAGAGAGCGCGAGGGACACAGCGAGAGCGAGGGACACACAGAAAGGGAGGGACACAGACAGAGCGAGGGTCACAGACCGAGCTACACAGAGAGCGCGAGGGACACAGAGAGAGCGAGGGACACAGAGAGTGTGGGACACAGAGAGCGAGAGACACAGAGAGTGAGAGACACAGAGAGTGAGGGACACAGAGAGTGAGGGACACACAGAGCGAGGGACACAGAGAGTGTGGGACACAGAGAGCGAGGGACACAGAGAGCAAGTAGCACAGAGCATGAGGGACACAAAGAGTGAGGGACACAGAGAGCGAGGGACACAAAGGGCAAGGGACACAGAGAGTGTGGGACACAGAGAGTGTGGGACACAGAGAGCGAGGGACACAGAGAGCAGAGAGAGAGCGAGGGACACAGAGAGCCAGGGACACAGAGGGAGCGAGGGACACACAGAAAGAGAGGGACACAGACAGAGCGAGGGTCACAGACCGAGCTACACAGAGAGCGCGAGGGACACAGAGAGAGCGAGGGACACAAAGAGCGAGGGACACAGAGCACGAGGGACACAGAGAGCGAGGGACACAGAGAGTGTGGGACACAGAGAGCGAGGGACACAGAGAGTGAGGGAAACAGAGAGTGAGGGAAACACAGAGCGAGGGACACAGAGAGTGTGGGACACAGAGAGCGAGGGACACAGAGAGCGAGTAGCACAGAGCATGAGGGACACAAAGAGTGAGGGACACAGAGAGCGAGGGACACAAAGGGCAAAGGACACAGAGAGTGTGGGACACAGAGAGTGTGGGACACAGAGAGCGAGGGACACAGAGAGCGAGGGACACAGAGAGTGAGGGGCACAGAGAGCGAGGGACACAGAGAGAGCGAGGGACACACAGAGAGCGAGGGACACAGAGAGAGCGAGGGACACACAGAGAGCGAGGGACACAGAGAGAGCGAGGGGCAGAGAGAGAGCGAGGGACACAGAGAGCCAGGGACACAGAGAGAGAGCGAGGGACACAGAGAGAGAGCGAGGGACACAGAGAGCGAGGGACACACAGAGAGAGCGAGGGACACAGACAGAGCAAGGGACACAGAGAGAGTGAGGGACACAGAGAGTGAGGAACACAGAGAGCGAGGGAAACAGAGAGAGCGAGGGACACAGAGAGCGAGGGACACAGAGAGAGCGTGAGGGACTCAGAGAATGTGGAACACAGAGAGCGAGGGACACAGAGAGAGCGACGGACACAGAGAGAGCGAGGGACACAGAGAGAGTGAGGGACACAGAGAGAGTGGGGGACACAGAGCGAGGGACACAGACAGAGTGAGGGTCACAGAGAGCAAGGGACACAGAGAGTGAGGGACACAGAGAGTGAGGGACACAGAGAGAGTGAGGGACCCAGAGGGAGCGAGGGACCCAGAGAGAGCGAGGGACGCAGAGAGCGCGAGGGACGCAGAGAGCGCGAGGGACACAGAGAGAGTGAGGGGCACAGAGAGTGAGGGACACAGAGAGCGAGGCACACAGAGAGAGAGCGAGAGACACAGAGAGTGAGGGACACAGAGAGAGTGAGGGACACAGAGAGCGAGGGTCACAGAGAGCAAGGGACACAGAGAGTGAGGGACACTTAGAGAGTGAAGGATACAGAGAGTGAGGGACACACTGAGAGAGTGTGGGACACAGAGAGCGAGTGACACAGAGAGCGCGAGGGGCACAGAGAGCGCGAGGGACACAGAGAGCGAGGGACACAGAGAGAGTGCGAGGGACACAGAGAGAGAGCGAGGGACACAGAGAGCGAGGGACACACAGAGAGAGCGAGGGACACAGACAGAGCAAGGGACACAGAGAGAGTGAGGGACACAGAGAGGGAGGAACACAGAGAGCGAGGGAAACAGAGAGAGCGAGGGACACAGAGAGCGAGGGACACACAGAGAGAGTGAGGGACACAGAGAGTGTGGAACACAGAGAGCGAGGGACACAGAGAGAGCGAGGGACACAGAGAGAGTGAGGGACACTGAGAGAGTGAAGGATACAGAGAGTGAGGGACACACTGAGAGAGTGAGGGACACAGAGAGCGAGTGACACAGAGAGCGCGAGGGGCACAGAGAGTGCGAGGGACACAGAGAGTGAGGGACACAGAGAGTGAGGAACACAGTGAGTGAGGAACACACAGAGAGCGAGTGACACAGAGAGCGCGAGGGGCACAGAGAGAGCGAGGGACACAGAGAGCGAGGGACACAGAGAGTGAGGGACACAGAGAGTGAGGAACACTTAGAGAGTGAAGGATACAGAGAGAGCGAGGGACACAGAGAGCGAGGGACACAGAGAGAGAGCGAGGGACACAGAGAGTGTGGAACACAGAGAGCGAGGGACACAGAGAGAGCGAGGGACACAGAGAGAGTGAGGGACACAGAGAGAGCGAGGGACACAGAGAGAGTGAGGGACACAGAGAGAGTGGGGGACACAGAGCGAGGGACACAGACAGAGCGAGGGACACAGAGAGAGCGAGGGACACACAGAAAGGGAGGGACACAGAGAGAGTGAGGGACACAGAGAGCGCGAGTGACACAGAGAGAGCGAGGACACAGAGAGCGAGGGACACAGAGAGCGAGGGACACACAGAGATAGCGAGGGACACAGAGAGTGAGGGACACACAGAGAGAGTGTGGGACACAGAGAGAGTGAATGACACAGAGAGAGAGTGTGGGACACAGAGAATGAGGGACACACAGACAGAGCCATGGACACAGAGAGAGCGAGGGACACAGAGAGCGAAGGACACACAGAGAGAGCGAGGGACATAGAGAGCGAGGGACACACAGAGAGAGTGTGGGACACAGAGAGAGTGAGAGACACAGAGAGAGTGAGGGACACAGAGAGCGAGGGACACAGAGTGCGAGGCACACAGAGAGTGAGGGACACAGAGAGAGTGAGGGACCCAGAGGGAGCGAGGGACACAGAGAGAGCGAGGGACGCAGAGAGTGCGAGGGACACAGAGAGTGAGGGACACAGAGAGAGTGAGGGGCACAGAGAGTGAGGGACACAGAGAGCGAGGGACACACAGAGAGAGCGAGAGACACAGAGAGTGAGGGACACAGAGAGAGTGGGGGACACAGAGAGCGAGGGACACAGAGAGCGAGGGACACAGAAAGAGTCAGGGACACAGAGAGTGAGGGCCACAGAGAGAGTGAGGGACAGAGAGTGAGTGAGGGACACACAGAGAGAGTGAGGGACACAGAGAGCGAGGGACACAGAGAGTGTGGGACACATAGATCGAGGGACACCGAGAGTGTGGGACACATAGATCGAGGGACACAGAGAGTGAGGGACACAGAGAGTGAGGGACACACAGATCGAGGGACACAGAGAGTGAGGGACACAGAGAGTGAGGGACACACAGAGCGAGGGACACAGAGAGTGTGGGACACAGAGAGCGAGGGACACAGAGAGTGTGGGACACAGAGAGTGTGGAACACATTGAGAGTGAGGGACACAGAGAGCGAGTAGAACAGAGCATGAGGGACACAAAGAGTGAGGGACACAGAGAGCGAGGGACACACGGAGAGAGCGAGGGACACAGAGAGCAAGGGACACAGAGAGTGAGGGACACTTAGAGAGTGAAGGATACAGAGAGTGAGGGACACACTGAGAGAGTGTGGGACACAGAGAGCGAGTGACACAGAGAGCGCGAGGGGCACAGAGAGTGCGAGGGACACAGAGAGTGAGGGACACAGAGAGTGAGGAACACAGTGAGTGAGGAACACACAGAGAGCGAGTGACACAGAGAGCGCGAGGGGCACAGAGAGAGCGAGGGACACAGAGAGCGAGGGACACAGAGAGTGAGGGACACAGAGAGTGAGGGACACTTAGAGAGTGAAGGATACAGAGAGAGCGAGGGACACAGAGAGCGAGGGACACAGAGAGAGAGCGAGGGACACAGAGAGAGAGCGAGGGTCACAGAGAGCGAGGGACACAGAGAGCGAGGGTCACAGAGAGCGAGGGACACAGAGAGAGAGCGAGGGACACAGACAGAGCAAGGGACACAGAGAGAGTGAGGGACACAGAGAGTGAGGAACACAGAGAGCGAGGGAAACAGAGAGAGCGAGGGACACAGAGAGCGAGGGACACACAGAGAGAGTGAGGGACACAGAGCGAGGGACACAGACAGAGCGAGGGACACAGACAGAGCGAGGGACACAGAGAGAGCGAGGGACACACAGAAAGGGAGGGACACAGAGAGAGTGAGGGACACAGAGAGCGCGAGTGACACAGAGAGAGCGAGGACACAGAGAGCGAGGGACACAGAGAGCGAGGGACACACAGAGATAGCGAGGGACACAGAGAGTGAGGGACACACAGAGAGAGTGTGGGACACAGAGAGAGTGAATGACACAGAGAGAGAGTGTGGGACACAGAGAATGAGGGACACACAGACAGAGCCATGGACACAGAGAGAGCGAGGGACACAGAGAGCGAAGGACACACAGAGAGAGCGAGGGACATAGAGAGCGAGGGACACACAGAGAGAGTGTGGGACACAGAGAGAGTGAGAGACACAGAGAGAGTGAGGGACACAGAGAGCGAGGGACACAGAGAGCGAGGGACACAGAGAGTGAGGGACACAGAGAGAGTGAGGGACCCAGAGGGAGCGAGGGACACAGAGAGAGCGAGGGACGCAGAGAGTGCGAGGGACACAGAGAGTGAGGGACACAGAGAGAGTGAGGGGCACAGAGAGTGAGGGACACAGAGAGCGAGGGACACACAGAGAGAGCGAGAGACACAGAGAGTGAGGGACACAGAGAGAGTGAGGGACACAGAGAGCGAGGGACACAGAGAGCGAGGGACACAGAAAGAGTCAGGGACACAGAGAGTGAGGGCCACAGAGAGAGTGAGGGACAGAGAGTGAGTGAGGGACACACAGAGAGAGTGAGGGACACAGAGAGCGAGGGACACAGAGAGTGTGGGACACATAGATCGAGGGACACCGAGAGTGTGGGACACATAGATCGAGGGACACAGAGAGTGAGGGACACAGAGAGTGAGGGACACACAGATCGAGGGACACAGAGAGTGAGGGACACAGAGAGTGAGGGACACACAGAGCGAGGGACACAGAGAGTGTGGGACACAGAGAGCGAGGGACACAGAGAGCGAGTAGCACAGAGCATGAGGGACACAAAGATTGAGGGACACAGAGAGCGAGGGACACACGGAGAGAGCGAGGGACACAGAGAGTGTGGCACACAGAGAGTGAGGGACACAGAGAGCGAGGGACACAGAGAGCGAGGGACACAGAGAGAGTCACCGACACAGAGAGTGAGGGCCAGAGAGAGAGTGAGGGACAGAGAGAGAGTGAGGGACACAGAGAGAGTGAGGGTCACAGAGAGTGAGGGGCACAGAGAGAGTGAGGGACACAGAGCGAGCGAGGGACACAGAGAGCGAGGGACACAGAGAGAGCAAGGGACACAGAGAGAGTGAGCGACTCAGGGAGAGCGAGGGACACAGAGAGAGTGAGGGACACAGAGAGAGCGAGGGACACAGAGAGAGCGAGGGACACAGAGAGCGCGAGGGACACAGCGAGAGCGAGGGACACACAGAAAGGGAGGGACACAGACAGAGCCACACACAGACACAAATTCAAGACAGGCTGCGTCAATACATCTTTCAAATGGAGCGAGATCCATTCTCCACCTTTAACTTGGAGAGGTGTATCTGGCCTGTGTGTGACCCAAGTCACACACTGACTCTGAACATCCTCACAGCAGCTTGGGGACAGACTTTTCTAAAGCACTTTTCATAACCTTTGGGTATCACAAACTGCTTCACAGGCAATGGAGCCCTTTTGAAATCTAGTCAGGAGTAATTTAGGAAATGGACCAGCTAATTTCAGAGAGAGACACAGAAACAGGATGAGATTGTGTTGTACATGTTTCAGAGCTGTCACTGAGACACACACGAGATGTACAATATCAATTATTATTCTGAAGCATGTGATTAAATCAGCCCTGAGACTGAATTCCAGTGTTTCAGAGTAAAGCTCCATCTACACTGCCCATCAAACACTCACAACGCAAATACTGTCTGTGCTTAAATACAGAGTCAAAATCCCTCTGTCCTATCCAAAGAATTTTTCATTGCAGATAGTTATTTTTATTTTATGGAAAAGCAGAACTCAAATTGCACCGAATCCCAGGGTGGACTCTTGTTTATTTCAGCCCTTCACATTCAAACGTGAAGTTTAAGCTCCGATTACAGGTGTCTGCTTGTCTCTGTTTGTATATTCTCTGTTACTGTTGTTTTGTCACTTGTCTGAAGTATTTGAATAATAGGCCTTGGTTAATCAATCCTTTCTCCCAGCACATGGAAGTTGTGAATCTTCAAGGCTGTCAGTCTGATATAGATAACAAAAAAATACATCCTTTGATCAATCCATTCCCCAACCCTAAATAGATCTCACACATTTCCATAATGCAGGAATATCTCCATCAAAACTTCCAATCAGTTCCCAATACTCTTGTTAACATTTGCCTGTATAACCTAAATTCCACTGACAGATACCGAAAGCTGCACAGAAAAATGACTGGGTATTTTAAACTTTGAAACAAAACTATTTGAACTTGTGCTTCAATCCTATTGTACAGAAATGTTGTCCGGTGGGCTGTCAGTTTCTCAGTAAGGCTGAAACATTGAGGTACGCCTCGCACTGCACTTGACAACATTTGTGGCACTTCAGGCAAGAGAGAGAGAGTGAGGGACACAGCAAGAGAGAGTGAGGGGCACAGCGAGAGAGAGTGAGGGACACAGCGAGAGACAGTGAGGGGCACAGCGAGAGAGAGTGAGGGACACAGAGAGAGAGAGTGAGGGACGCAGCGAGAGAGAGTGAGGGACACAGCGAGAGAGAGTGAGGGACACAGCGAGAGAGAGTGAGGGACACAGCGAGAGAGAGAGTGAGGGACACAGCGAGAGAGAGTGATGGACACAACGAGAGAGAGTGAGGGACACAGCAAGAGAATGAGGGACACAGCGAGAGAGAGTGAGGGACACAGCGAGAGAGAGTGAGGGACAGAGAGAGAGTGTGAGGGGCGCAGCGAGAGAGGGACACAGAGAGCGAGGGACACAGAGAGCGAGGGACACACAGAGAGAGCGAGGGACACAGACAGAGCAAGGGACACAGAGAGAGCGAGGGACATAGAGAGCGAGGGACATAGGGAGCAAGGGACGCACAGAGAGAACGAGGGACACAGAGAGCGAGGGAAACAGAGAGAGCGAGGGACACAGAGAGCGAGGGACACACAGAGAGAGTGAGGGACACAGAGAGTGTGGAACACAGAGAGCGAGGGAAACAGAGAGAGCGAGGGACACAGAGAGAGTGAGGGACACAGAGAGAGTGAGGGACACACAAAGGGAGGGACACAGAGAGAGTGAGGGACACAGAGAGCGCGAGTGACACAGAAAGAGCGAGGACACAGAGAGCGAGGGACACAGAGAGCGAGGGACACACAGAGATAGCGAGGGACACAGAGAGTGAGGGACACACAGAGAGAGTGTGGGACACAGAGAGAGCGAGTGACACAGTGAGAGAGTGTGGGACACAGAGAGTGAGGGACACACAGAGAGAGTGTGGGACACAGAGAGAGTGAGTGACACAGAGAGAGAGTGTGGGACACAGAGAGTGAGGGACACACAGACAGAGCCATGGACACAGAGAGAGCGAGGGACACAGAGAGCGAAGGACACACAGAGAGAGCGAGGGACACAGAGAGCGAGGGACACACAGAGAGAGTGTGGGACACAGAGAGAGTGAGAGACACAGAGAGAGTGAGGGACACACAGAGAGCGAGGAACACAGAGAGAGCGAATGACACAGAGAGCGAGGGACACAGAGAGCGAGGGACACAGAGAGTGAGGGACACAGAGAGAGTGAGGGACCAGAGGGAGCGAGGGACCCAGAGAGAGCGAGGGACGCAGAGAGCGCGAAGGACACAGAGAGTGAGGGACACACAGAGAGTGAGGGGCACAGAGAGTGAGGGACACAGAGAGCGAGGGACACAGAGAGCGAGGGACACAGAGAGCGAGGGACACACAGAGAGAGCGAGAGACACAGAGAATGCGGGACACAGAGAGAGTGAGGGACACAGAGAGCGAGGGACACACAGAGCGAGGGACACAGAGAGAGTCAGGGACACAGAGAGTGAGGGCCACAGAGAGAGTGAGGGACAGAGAGTGAGTGAGGGACACAGAGAGAGTGAGGGTCACAGAGAGTGAGGGGCACAGAGAGAGTGAGGGACACAGAGAGTGAGGAACACAGAGAGTGAGGGACACAGAGAGAGTGAGGTACACCGAGAGTGAGCGACAGAGCGAGAGCGAGGGACACAGAGAGAGGGAGGGACACAGAGAGAGCGAGGGACACACAGAGCGAGGGACACAGAGAGAGCAAGAGGAACAGAGAGAGTGAGCTACTCAGGGAGAGCGAGGGACACAGAGAGAGTGAGGGACACAGAGATAGCGAGGGACACAGAGAGCGCGAGGGACACAGCGAGAGCGAGGGACACACAGAAAGGGAGGGACACAGACAGAGCGAGGGTCACAGACCGAGCTACACAGAGAGCGCGAGGGACACAGAGAGAGCGAGGGACACAGAGAGTGTGGGACACAGAGAGCGAGAGACACAGAGAGTGAGGGACACAGAGAGTGAGGGACACAGAGAGTGAGGGACACAGAGAGTGAGGGACACACAGAGCGAGGGACACAGAGAGTGTGGGATACAGAGAGCGAGGGACACAGAGAGCGAGTAGCACAGAGCATGAGGGACACAAAGAGTGAGGGACACAGAGAGCGAGGGACACAAAGGGCAAGGGACACAGAGAGTGTGGGACACAGAGAGTGTGGGACACAGAGAGCGAGGGACACAGAGAGCAGAGAGAGAGCGAGGGACACAGAGAGCCAGGGACACAGAGGGAGCGAGGGACACACAGAAAGGGAGGGACACAGACAGAGCGAGGGTCACAGACCGAGCTACACAGAGAGCGCGAGGGACACAGAGAGAGCGAGGGACACAAAGAGCGAGGGACACAGAGCACGAGGGACACAGAGAGCGAGGGATACAGAGAGTGTGGGACACAGAGAGCGAGGGACACAGAGAGTGAGGGAAACAGAGAGTGAGGGAAACACAGAGCGAGCGACACAGAGAG
Organism: Scyliorhinus torazame; assembly: GCF_047496885.1. NCBI lineage: Eukaryota > Metazoa > Chordata > Chondrichthyes > Carcharhiniformes > Scyliorhinidae > Scyliorhinus > Scyliorhinus torazame. The sequence continues at coordinate 150,030 of NW_027307840.1, forward strand.
TGTGGGACACAGAGAGCGAGGGACACAGAGAGCGAGTAGCACAGAGCATGAGGGACACAAAGAGTGAGGGACACAGAGAGCGAGGGACACAAAGGGCAAGGGACACAGAGAGTGTGGGACACAGAGAGTGTGGGACACAGAGAGCGAGGGACACAGAGAGCGAGGGACACAGAGAGTGAGGGGCACAGAGAGCGAGGGACACAGAGAGAGCGAGGGACACACAGAGAGCGAGGGACACACAGAGAGCGAGGGACACAGAGAGAGCGAGGGGCAGAGAGAGAGCGAGGGACACAGAGAGCCAGGGACACAGAGAGAGCGAGGGACACACAGCGAGCGAGGGACACAGAGAGAGCGAGGGGCAGAGAGAGAGCGAGGGACACAGAGAGGGAGGGACACAGAGAGAGCGAGGGACACAGAGAGCGAGGGACACAGAGAGCGAAGGACACAGAGAGCACGAGTGACACAGAGAGCGAGGGACACAGAGAGCGCGAGGGACACAGAGAGCGCGAGGGACACAGAGAGCGCGAGCGACACAGAGAGCGCGAGCGACACAGACACCGGGAGGGACACAGAGACCGCGAGGGACAGAGAGAGAGTGGGGGACACAGAGAGAGCGAGGGTCACAGAGAGCAAGGGACACAGAGAGCGAGGGACTCTTAGAGAGTGAAGGATACAGAGAGTGAGGGACACACTGAGAGAGTGAGGGACACTGAGAGCGAGTGACACAGAGAGCGCGAGGGGCACAGAGAGCGCGAGGGGCACAGAGAGCGAGGGACACAGAGAGCGAGGGACACAGAGAGCGAGGGACACAGAGAGTGTGGAACACAGTGAGTGAGGGACACAGAGAGAGCGAGGGACACAGAGAGATAGCGAGCGACACAGAGAGCGAGGGACACAGAGAGCGAGGGACACACAGAGAGAGCGAGGGGCACAGACAGAGCAAGGGACACAGAGAGAGCGAGGGACATAGAGAGCGAGGGACGCGCAGAGAGAACGAGGGACACAGAGAGCGAGGGACAAAGAGAGCGAGGGAAACACAGAGAGAGTGAGGGACACAGAGAGTGAGGTACACAGAGAGCGAGGGAAACAGAGAGAGCGAGGGACACAGAGAGCGAGGGACACACAGAGAGACTGAGGGACACAGAGAGTGTGGAACACAGAGAGCGAGGGACACAGAGAGAGCGAGTGACACAGAGAGAGCGAGGGACACAGAGAGGGTGAGGGACACAGAGAGAGTGAGGGACACAGAGCGAGGGACACAGACAGAGCGAGGGACACAGACAGAGTGAGGAACACAGAGAGAGCGAGGGACACACAGAAAGGGAGGGACACAGAGAGAGTGAGGGACACAGAGAGCGCGAGTGACACAGAGAGAGCGAGGACACAGAGAGCGAGGGACACAGAGAGCGAGGGACACAGAGAGCGAGGGACACACAGAGATAGCGAGGGACACAGAGAGTGAGGGACACACAGAGAGAGTGTGGGACACAGAGAGAGTGAGTGACACAGAGAGAGAGTGTTGGACACAGAGAGTGAGGGACACACAGACAGAGCCATGGACACAGAGAGAGCGAGGGACACAGAGAGGGAGGGACACACAGAGAGAGGGAGGGACACAGAGAGCGAGGGACACACAGAGAGAGTGTGGGACACAGAGAGAGTGAGAGACACAGAGAGACTGAGGGACACAAGGAGAGCGAGGAACACAGAGAGCAAGGGACACAGAGAGTGAGGGACACAGAGAGAGTGAGGGACCCAGAGGGAGCGAGGGACCCAGAGAGAGCGAGGGACGCAGAGAGCGCGAGGGACACAGAGAGTGAGGGACACAGTGAGAGTGAGGGGCACAGAGAGTGAGGGACACAGAGAGCGAGGGACACAGAGAGAGCGAGAGACACAGAGAGTGAGGGACACAGAGAGAGTGAGGGACACAGAGAGCGAGGGTCACAGAGAGCAAGGGACACAGAGAGCGAGGGTCACTTAGAGAGTGAAGGATACAGAGAGTGAGGGACACACTGAGAGAGTGTGGGACACAGAGATCGAGTGACACAGAGAGCGCGAGGGGCACAGAGAGCGCGAGGGACACAGAGAGGGAGGGACACAGAGAGAGAGCGAGGGACACAGAGAGCGAGGGACACACAGAGAGAGCGAGGGACACAGACAGAGCAAGCGAGACAGAGAGAGTGAGGGACACAGAGAGTGTGGGACACAGAGAGAGCGAGGGAAACAGAGAGAGCGAGGGACACAGAGAGCGAGCGACACACACAGAGAGCGAGGGACACAGAGAGCGAGGGTCACACAGAGAGAGTGAGGCACACAGAGAGTGTGGAACACAGAGAGCGAGGGACACAGAGAGAGCGAGGGACACAGAGAGAGCGAGGGACACAGAGAGAGTGAGGGACACAGAGAGAGTGGGGGACACAGAGCGAGGGACACAGACAGAGCGAGGGTCACAGAGAGCAAGGGACACAGAGAGTGAGGGACACAGAGAGTGAGGGACACAGAGAGAGTGAGGGACCCAGAGGGAGCGAGGGACCCAGAGAGAGCGAGGGACGCAGAGAGCGAGGGTCACAGAGAGCAAGGGACACAGAGAGTGAGGGACACTTAGAGAGTGAAGGATACAGAGAGTGAGGGACACACTGAGAGAGTGTGGGACACAGAGAGCGAGTGACACAGAGAGCGCGAGGGACACAGAGAGAGTGAGGGACACAGAGAGCGAGGGTCACAGAGAGCAAGGGACACAGAGAGTGAGGGACACTTAGAGAGTGAAGGATACAGAGAGTGAGGGACACACTGAGAGAGTGTGGGACACAGAGAGCGAGTGACACAGAGAGCGCGAGGGACACAGAGAGCGCGAGGGGCACAGAGAGCGCGAGGGACACAGAGAGCGAGGGACACAGAGAGTGTGGAACACACAGAGAGAGCGAGGGACACAGAGAGCGAGGGACACAGAGAGCGAGGTACACACAGAGAGAGCGAGGGACACAGACAGAGCAAGGGACACAGAGAGAGTGAGGGACACAGAGAGTGAGGAACACAGAGAGCGAGGGAAACAGAGAGAGCGAGGGACACAGAGAGCGAGGGACACACAGAGAGAGTGAGGGACACAGAGAATGTGGAACACAGAGAGAGCGAGGGACACAGAGAGAGCGAGGGACACAGAGAGAGTGAGGGACACAGAGAGAGTGGGGGACACAGAGCGAGGGACACAGACAGAGCGAGGGATACAGACAGAGCGAGGGACACAGAGAGAGTGAGGGACACAGAGAGAGTGAGGGACACAGAGAGAGTGAGGGACACAGAGCGAGGGACACAGACAGAGCGAGGGACACAGACAGAGCGAGGGACACAGAGAGAGCGAGGGACACACAGAAAGGGAGGGACACAGAGAGAGTGAGGGACACAGAGAGCGCGAGTGACACAGAGAGAGCGAGGACACAGAGAGAGTGAGGGACACAGAGAGAGTGAGGGACACAGAGAGAGTGAGGGACACAGAGCGAGGAACACAGACAGAGCGAGGGTCACAGACAGAGCGAGGGACACACAGAGAGCGAGGGACACACAGAAAGGGAGGGACACAGAGAGATTGAGGGACACAGAGAGCGCGAGTGACACAGAGAGAGCGAGGACACAGAGAGCGAGGGACACAGAGAGAGAGAGACACACAGAGATAGCGAGGGACACAGAGAGTGAGGGACACAGAGAGAGAGTGTGGGACACAGAGAGAGTGAATGACACAGAGAGAGAGTGTGGGACACAGAGAATGAGGGACACACAGACAGAGCCATGGACACAGAGAGAGCGAGGGACACAGAGAGCGAAGGACACACAGAGAGAGCGAGGGACATAGAGAGCGAGGGACACACAGAGAGAGTGTGGGACACAGAGAGCGAAGGACACACAGAGAGAGCGAGGGACATAGAGAGCGAGGGACACACAGAGAGAGTTTGGGACACAGAGAGAGTGAGAGACACAGAGAGAGTGAGGGACACAGAGAGCGAGGGACACAGAGAGCGAGGGACACAGAGAGTGAGGGACACAGAGAGAGTGAGGGACCCAGAGCGAGCGAGGGACACAGAGAGAGCGAGGGACGCAGAGAGTGCGAGGGACGCAGAGAGTGCGAGGGACACAGAGAGTGAGGGACACAGAGAGAGTGAGGGGCACAGAGAGTGAGGGACACAGAGAGCGAGGGACACACAGAGAGAGCGAGAGACACAGAGAGTGAGGGACACAGAGAGAGTGAGGGACACAGAGAGCGAGGGACACAGAGAGCGAGGGACACAGAAAGAGTCAGGGACACAGAGAGTGAGGGCCACAGAGAGAGTGAGGGACAGAGAGTGAGTGAGGGACACACAGAGAGAGTGAGGGACACACAGAGAGAGTGAGGGACACAGAGAGCGAGGGACACAGAGAGTGTGGGACACATAGATCGAGGGACACCGAGAGTGTGGGACACATAGATCGAGGGACACAGAGAGTGAGGGACACACAGATCGAGGGACACACAGATCGAGGGACACATAGAGTGAGGGACACAGAGAGTGAGGGACACACAGAGCGAGGGACACAGAGAGTGTGGGACACAGAGCGCGAGGGACACAGAGAGCGAGTAGCACAGAGCATGAGGGACACAAAGAGTGAGGGACACAGAGAGCGAGGGACACACGGAGAGAGCGAGGGACACAGAGAGTGTGGGACACAGAGAGAGTGAGGGACACAGAGAGCGAGGGACACAGAGAGCGAGGGACACAGAGAGAGTCACCGACACAGAGAGTGAGGGCCAGAGAGAGAGTGAGGGACAGAGAGAGAATGAGGGACACAAAGAGAGTGAGGGTCACAGAGCGTGAGGGGCACAGAGAGAGTGAGGGACACAGAGAGTGAGGAACACAGAGAGGGAGGGACACAGAGAGAGCGAGGGACACAGAGAGCGAGGGACACAGAGAGAGCAAGGGACACAGAGAGAGTGAGCGACTCAGGGAGAGCGAGGGACACACAGAGAGTGTGGGACACAGAGAGCGAGGGACACAGAGAGCGAGTAGCACAGAGCATGAGGGACACAAAGAGTGAGGGACACAGAGAGCGAGGGACACACGGAGAGAGCGAGGGACACAGAGAGTGTGGGACACAGAGAGAGTGAGGGACACAGAGAGCGAGGGACACAGAGAGCGAGGGACACAGAGAGAGTCACCGACACAGAGAGTGAGGGCCAGAGAGAGAGTGAGGGACAGAGAGAGAATGAGGGACACAAAGAGAGTGAGGGTCACAGAGCGTGAGGGGCACAGAGAGAGTGAGGGACACAGAGAGTGAGGAACACAGAGGGGGAGGGACACAGAGAGAGCGAGGGACACAGAGAGCGAGGGACACAGAGAGAGCAAGGGACACAGAGAGAGTGAGCGACTCAGGGAGAGCGAGGGACACAGAGAGAGTGAGGGACACAGAGAGAGCGAGGGACACAGAGAGCGCGAGGGACACAGCGAGAGCGAGGGACACACAGAAAGGGAGGGACACAGACAGAGCCACACACAGACACAAATTCAAGACAGGCTGCGTCAATACATCTTTCAAATGGAGCGAGATCCATTCTCCACCTTTAACTTGGAGAGGTGTATCTGGCCTGTGTGTGACCCAAGTCACACACTGACTCTGAACATCCTCACAGCAGCTTGGGGACAGACTTTTCTAAAGCACTTTTCATAACCTTTGGGTATCACAAACTGCTTCACAGGCAATGGAGCCCTTTTGAAATCTAGTCAGGAGTAATTTAGGAAATGGACCAGCTAATTTCAGAGAGAGACACAGAAACAGGATGAGATTGTGTTGTACATGTTTCAGAGCTGTCACTGAGACACACACGAGATGTACAATATCAATTATTATTCTGAAGCATGTGATTAAATCAGCCCTGAGACTGAATTCCAGTGTTTCAGAGTAAAGCTCCATCTACACTGTCCATCAAACACTCACAACGCAAATACTGTCTGTGCTTAAATACAGAGTCAAAATCCCTCTGTCCTATCCAAAGAATTTTTCATTGCAGATAGTTATTTTTATTTTATGGAAAAGCAGAACTCAAATTGCACCGAATCCCAGGGTGGACACTTGTTTATTTCAGCCCTTCACATTCAAACGTGAAGTTTAAGCTCCGATTACAGGTGTCTGCTTGTCTCTGTTTGTATATTCTCTGTTACTGTTGTTTTGTCACTTGTCTGAAGTATTTGAATAATAGGCCTTGGTTAATCAATCCTTTCTCCCAGCACATGGAAGTTGTGAATCTTCAAGGCTGTCAGTCTGATATAGATAACAAAAAAATACATCCTTTGATCAATCCATTCTCCAACCCTAAATAGATCTCACACATTTCCATAATGCAGGAATATCTCCATCAAAACTTCCAATCAGTTCCCAATACTCTTGTTAACATTTGCCTGTATAACCTAAATTCCACTGACAGATACCTAAAGCTGCACAGAAAAATGACTGGGTATTTTAAACTTTGAAACAAAACTATTTGAACTTGTGCTTCAATCCTATTGTACAGAAATGTTGTCCGGTGGGCTGACAGTTTCTCAGTAAGGCTGAAACATTGAGGTACGCCTCGCACTGCACTTGACAACATTTGTGGCACTTCAGGCAAGAGAGAGAGAGTGAGGGACACAGCAAGAGAGAGTGAGGGGCACAGCGAGAGAGAGTGAGGGACACAGAGAGAGAGAGTGAGGGACACAGCGAGAGAGAGTGAGGGACGCAGCGAGAGAGAGAGTGAGGGACACAGAGAGAGAGAGTGAGGGATGCAGCGAGAGAGTGAGGGACACAGAGAGAGACAGTGAGGGACGCAGCGAGAGAAAGTGAGGGACGCAGCGAGAGAGAGTGAGGGATACAGCGAGAGAGAGTGAGGGACACAGAGAGAGAGAGTGAGGGACGCAGCGAGAGAGTGAGGGACGCAGCGAGAGAGAGTGAGGGACACAGAGAGAGAGAGTGAGGGATGCAGCGAGAGAGTGAGGGACACAGAGAGAGACAGTGAGGGACGCAGCGAGAGAAAGTGAGGGACGCAGCGAGAGAGAGTGAGGGATACAGCGAGAGAGAGTGAGGGACACAGCGAGAGAGAGTGAGGGACACAGCGAGAGAGAGAGTGAGGGACACAGAGAGAGAGAGTGATGGACACAACGAGAGAGAGTGAGGGACACAGCGAGAGAATGAGGGACACAGCGAGAGAGAGTGAGGGACACAGCGAGAGAGAGTGAGGGACAGAGAGAGAGTGTGAGGGGCACAGCGAGAGAGGGACACAGAGAGCGAGGGACACAGAGAGCGAGGGACACACAGAGAGAGCGAGGGACACAGACAGAGCAAGGGACACAGAGAGAGCGAGGGACATAGAGAGCGAGGGACATAGGGAGCAAGGGACGCACAGAGAGAACGAGGGACACAGAGAGCGAGGGAAACAGAGAGAGCGAGGGACACAGAGAGAGTGAGGGACACAGAGAGAGTGAGTGACACAGAGCGAGGGACACAGACAGAGCGAGGAACACAGACAGAGCGAGGGACACAGAGAGAGCGAGGGACACACAAAGGGAGGGACACAGAGAGAGTGAGGGACACAGAGAGTGTGGGACACAGAGAGTGAGGGGCACAGAGAGCGAGGGACACAGAGAGAGCGAGGGACACACAGAGAGCGAGGGACACACAGAGAGCGAGGGACACAGAGAGAGCGAGGGGCAGAGAGAGAGCGAGGACACAGAGAGAGTGAGGGACACAGAGAGCCAGGGACACAGAGAGAGCGAGGGACACACAGCGAGCGAGGGACACAGAGAGAGCGAGGGGCAGAGAGAGAGCGAGGGACACAGAGAGGGAGGGACACAGAGAGAGCGAGGGACACAGAGAGCGAGGGACACAGAGAGCGAAGGACACAGAGAGCACGAGTGACACAGAGAGCGAGGGACACAGAGAGCGCGAGGGACACAGAGAGCGCGAGGGACACAGAGAGCGCGAGCGACACAGAGAGCGCGAGCGACACAGACACCGGGAGGGACACAGAGACCGCGAGGGACAGAGAGAGAGTGGGGGACACAGAGAGAGCGAGGGTCACAGAGAGCAAGGGACACAGAGAGCGAGGGACTCTTAGAGAGTGAAGGATACAGAGAGTGAGGGACACACTGAGAGAGTGAGGGACACTGAGAGCGAGTGACACAGAGAGCGCGAGGGGCACAGAGAGCGCGAGGGGCACAGAGAGCGAGGGACACAGAGAGCGAGGGACACAGAGAGCGAGGGACACAGAGAGTGTGGAACACAGTGAGTGAGGGACACAGAGAGAGCGAGGGACACAGAGAGATAGCGAGCGACACAGAGAGCGAGGGACACAGAGAGCGAGGGACACACAGAGAGAGCGAGGGGCACAGACAGAGCAAGGGACACAGAGAGAGCGAGGGACATAGAGAGCGAGGGACGCGCAGAGAGAACGAGGGACACAGAGAGCGAGGGACAAAGAGAGCGAGGGAAACACAGAGAGAGTGAGGGACACAGAGAGTGAGGTACACAGAGAGCGAGGGAAACAGAGAGAGCGAGGGACACAGAGAGCGAGGGACACACAGAGAGACTGAGGGACACAGAGAGTGTGGAACACAGAGAGCGAGGGACACAGAGAGAGCGAGTGACACAGAGAGAGCGAGGGACACAGAGAGGGTGAGGGACACAGAGAGAGTGAGGGACACAGAGCGAGGGACACAGACAGAGCGAGGGACACAGACAGAGTGAGGAACACAGAGAGAGCGAGGGACACACAGAAAGGGAGGGACACAGAGAGAGTGAGGGACACAGAGAGCGCGAGTGACACAGAGAGAGCGAGGACACAGAGAGCGAGGGACACAGAGAGCGAGGGACACAGAGAGCGAGGGACACACAGAGATAGCGAGGGACACAGAGAGTGAGGGACACACAGAGAGAGTGTGGGACACAGAGAGAGTGAGTGACACAGAGAGAGAGTGTTGGACACAGAGAGTGAGGGACACACAGACAGAGCCATGGACACAGAGAGAGCGAGGGACACAGAGAGGGAGGGACACACAGAGAGAGGGAGGGACACAGAGAGCGAGGGACACACAGAGAGAGTGTGGGACACAGAGAGAGTGAGAGACACAGAGAGACTGAGGGACACAAGGAGAGCGAGGAACACAGAGAGCAAGGGACACAGAGAGTGAGGGACACAGAGAGAGTGAGGGACCCAGAGGGAGCGAGGGACCCAGAGAGAGCGAGGGACGCAGAGAGCGCGAGGGACACAGAGAGTGAGGGACACAGTGAGAGTGAGGGGCACAGAGAGTGAGGGACACAGAGAGCGAGGGACACAGAGAGAGCGAGAGACACAGAGAGTGAGGGACACAGAGAGAGTGAGGGACACAGAGAGCGAGGGTCACAGAGAGCAAGGGACACAGAGAGCGAGGGTCACTTAGAGAGTGAAGGATACAGAGAGTGAGGGACACACTGAGAGAGTGTGGGACACAGAGATCGAGTGACACAGAGAGCGCGAGGGGCACAGAGAGCGCGAGGGACACAGAGAGGGAGGGACACAGAGAGAGAGCGAGGGACACAGAGAGCGAGGGACACACAGAGAGAGCGAGGGACACAGACAGAGCAAGCGAGACAGAGAGAGTGAGGGACACAGAGAGTGTGGGACACAGAGAGAGCGAGGGAAACAGAGAGAGCGAGGGACACAGAGAGCGAGCGACACACACAGAGAGCGAGGGACACAGAGAGCGAGGGTCACACAGAGAGAGTGAGGCACACAGAGAGTGTGGAACACAGAGAGCGAGGGACACAGAGAGAGCGAGGGACACAGAGAGAGCGAGGGACACAGAGAGAGTGAGGGACACAGAGAGAGTGGGGGACACAGAGCGAGGGACACAGACAGAGCGAGGGTCACAGAGAGCAAGGGACACAGAGAGTGAGGGACACAGAGAGTGAGGGACACAGAGAGAGTGAGGGACCCAGAGGGAGCGAGGGACCCAGAGAGAGCGAGGGACGCAGAGAGCGAGGGTCACAGAGAGCAAGGGACACAGAGAGTGAGGGACACTTAGAGAGTGAAGGATACAGAGAGTGAAGGACACACTGAGAGAGTGTGGGACACAGAGAGCGAGTGACACAGAGAGCGCGAGGGACACAGAGAGAGTGAGGGACACAGAGAGCGAGGGTCACAGAGAGCAAGGGACACAGAGAGTGAGGGACACTTAGAGAGTGAAGGATACAGAGAGTGAGGGACACACTGAGAGAGTGTGGGACACAGAGAGCGAGTGACACAGAGAGCGCGAGGGACACAGAGAGCGCGAGGGGCACAGAGAGCGCGAGGGACACAGAGAGCGAGGGACACAGAGAGTGTGGAACACACAGAGAGAGCGAGGGACACAGAGAGCGAGGGACACAGAGAGCGAGGTACACACAGAGAGAGCGAGGGACACAGACAGAGCAAGGGACACAGAGAGAGTGAGGGACACAGAGAGTGAGGAACACAGAGAGCGAGGGAAACAGAGAGAGCGAGGGACACAGAGAGCGAGGGACACACAGAGAGAGTGAGGGACACAGAGAATGTGGAACACAGAGAGAGCGAGGGACACAGAGAGAGCGAGGGACACAGAGAGAGTGAGGGACACAGAGAGAGTGGGGGACACAGAGCGAGGGACACAGACAGAGCGAGGGATACAGACAGAGCGAGGGACACAGAGAGAGTGAGGGACACAGAGAGAGTGAGGGACACAGAGAGAGTGAGGGACACAGAGCGAGGGACACAGACAGAGCGAGGGACACAGACAGAGCGAGGGACACAGAGAGAGCGAGGGACACACAGAAAGGGAGGGACACAGAGAGAGTGAGGGACACAGAGAGCGCGAGTGACACAGAGAGAGCGAGGACACAGAGAGAGTGAGGGACACAGAGAGAGTGAGGGACACAGAGAGAGTGAGGGACACAGAGCGAGGGACACAGACAGAGCGAGGGACACAGACAGAGCGAGGGACACAGAGAGAGCGAGGGACACACAGAAAGGGAGGGACACAGAGAGATTGAGGGACACAGAGAGCGCGAGTGACACAGAGAGAGCGAGGACACAGAGAGCGAGGGACACAGAGAGAGAGACACACACAGAGATAGCGAGGGACACAGAGAGTGAGGGACACAGAGAGAGAGTGTGGGACACAGAGAGAGTGAATGACACAGAGAGAGAGTGTGGGACACAGAGAATGAGGGACACACAGACAGAGCCATGGACACAGAGAGAGCGAGGGACACAGAGAGCGTAGGACACACAGAGAGAGCGAGGGACATAGAGAGCGAGGGACACACAGAGAGAGTGTGGGACACAGAGAGCGAAGGACACACAGAGAGAGCGAGGGACATAGAGAGCGAGGGACACACAGAGAGAGTTTGGGACACAGAGAGAGTGAGAGACACAGAGAGAGTGAGGGACACAGAGAGCGAGGGACACAGAGAGCGAGGGACACAGAGAGTGAGGGACACAGAGAGAGTGAGGGACCCAGAGTGAGCGAGGGACACAGAGAGAGCGAGGGACGCAGAGAGTGCGAGGGACGCAGAGAGTGCGAGGGACACAGAGAGTGAGGGACACAGAGAGAGTGAGGGGCACAGAGAGTGAGGGACACAGAGAGCGAGGGACACACAGAGAGAGCGAGAGACACAGAGAGTGAGGGACACAGAGAGAGTGAGGGACACAGAGAGCGAGGGACACAGAGAGCGAGGGACACAGAAAGAGTCAGGGACACAGAGAGTGAGGGCCACAGAGAGAGTGAGGGACAGAGAGTGAGTGAGGGACACACAGAGAGAGTGAGGGACACACAGAGAGAGTGAGGGACACAGAGAGCGAGGGACACAGAGAGTGTGGGACACATAGATCGAGGGACACCGAGAGTGTGGGACACATAGATCGAGGGACACAGAGAGTGAGGGACACACAGATCGAGGGACACACAGATCGAGGGACACATAGAGTGAGGGACACAGAGAGTGAGGGACACACAGAGCGAGGGACACAGAGAGTGTGGGACACAGAGAGCGAGGGACACAGAGAGCGAGTAGCACAGAGCATGAGGGACACAAAGAGTGAGGGACACAGAGAGCGAGGGACACACGGAGAGAGCGAGGGACACAGAGAGTGTGGGACACAGAGAGAGTGAGGGACACAGAGAGCGAGGGACACAGAGAGCGAGGGACACAGAGAGAGTCACCGACACAGAGAGTGAGGGCCAGAGAGAGAGTGAGGGACAGAGAGAGAATGAGGGACACAAAGAGAGTGAGGGTCACAGAGCGTGAGGGGCACAGAGAGAGTGAGGGACACAGAGAGTGAGGAACACAGAGAGGGAGGGACACAGAGAGAGCGAGGGACACAGAGAGCGAGGGACACAGAGAGAGCAAGGGACACAGAGAGAGTGAGCGACTCAGGGAGAGCGAGGGACACAGAGAGAGTGAGGGACACAGAGAGAGCGAGGGACACAGAGAGCGCGAGGGACACAGCGAGAGCGAGGGACACACAGAAAGGGAGGGACACAGACAGAGCCACACACAGACACAAATTCAAGACAGGCTGCGTCAATACATCTTTCAAATGGAGCGAGATCCATTCTCCACCTTTAACTTGGAGAGGTGTATCTGGCCTGTGTGTGACCCAAGTCACACACTGACTCTGAACATCCTCACAGCAGCTTGGGGACAGACTTTTCTAAAGCACTTTTCATAACCTTTGGGTATCACAAACTGCTTCACAGGCAATGGAGCCCTTTTGAAATCTAGTCAGGAGTAATTTAGGAAATGGACCAGCTAATTTCAGAGAGAGACACAGAAACAGGATGAGATTGTGTTGTACGTGTTTCAGAGCTGTCACTGAGACACACACGAGATGTACAATATCAATTATTATTCTGAAGCATGTGATTAAATCAGCCCTGAGACTGAATTCCAGTGTTTCAGAGTAAAGCTCCATCTACACTGTCCATCAAACACTCACAACGCAAATACTGTCTGTGCTTAAATACAGAGTCAAAATCCCTCTGTCCTATCCAAAGAATTTTTCATTGCAGATAGTTATTTTTATTTTATGGAAAAGCAGAACTCAAATTGCACCGAATCCCAGGGTGGACACTTGTTTATTTCAGCCCTTCACATTCAAACGTGAAGTTTAAGCTCCGATTACAGGTGTCTGCTTGTCTCTGTTTGTATATTCTCTGTTACTGTTGTTTTGTCACTTGTCTGAAGTATTTGAATAATAGGCCTTGGTTAATCAATCCTTTCTCCCAGCACATGGAAGTTGTGAATCTTCAAGGCTGTCAGTCTGATATAGATAACAAAAAAATACATCCTTTGATCAATCCATTCTCCAACCCTAAATAGATCTCACACATTTCCATAATGCAGGAATATCTCCATCAAAACTTCCAATCAGTTCCCAATACTCTTGTTAACATTTGCCTGTATAACCTAAATTCCACTGACAGATACCGAAAGCTGCACAGAAAAATGACTGGGTATTTTAAACTTTGAAACAAAACTATTTGAACTTGTGCTTCAATCCTATTGTACAGAAATGTTGTCCGGTGGGCTGACAGTTTCTCAGTAAGGCTGAAACATTGAGGTACGCCTCGCACTGCACTTGACAACATTTGTGGCACTTCAGGCAAGAGAGAGAGAGTGAGGGACACAGCAAGAGAGAGTGAGGGACACAGCGAGAGAGAGTGAGGGACACAGCGAGAGACAGTGAGGGGCACAGCGAGAGAGAGTGAGGGACGCAGCGAGAGAGAGAGTGAGGGACACAGCGAGAGAGAGAGTGAGGGACACAGAGAGAGAGAGTGAGGGACACAGCGAGAGAGAGTGAGGGACGCAGCGAGAGAGAGAGTGAGGGACACAGAGAGAGAGTGAGGGATGCAGCGAGAGAGTGAGGGACACAGAGAGAGACAGTGAGGGACGCAGCGAGAGAAAGTGAGGGACGCAGCGAGAGAGAGTGAGGGATACAGCGAGAGAGAGTGAGGGACACAGAGAGAGAGAGTGAGGGACGCAGCGAGAGAGTGAGGGACGCAGCGAGAGAGAGTGAGGGACACAGAGAGAGAGAGTGAGGGATGCAGCGAGAGAGTGAGGGACACAGAGAGAGACAGTGAGGGACGCAGCGAGAGAAAGTGAGGGACGCAGCGAGAGAGAGTGAGGGATACAGCGAGAGAGAGTGAGGGACACAGCGAGAGAGAGTGAGGGACACAGCGAGAGAGAGAGTGAGGGACACAGAGAGAGAGAGTGATGGACACAACGAGAGAGAGTGAGGGACACAGCGAGAGAATGAGGGACACAGCGAGAGAGAGTGAGGGACACAGCGAGAGAGAGTGAGGGACAGAGAGAGAGTGTGAGGGGCACAGCGAGAGAGGGACACAGAGAGCGAGGGACACAGAGAGCGAGGGACACACAGAGAGAGCGAGGGACACAGACAGAGCAAGGGACACAGAGAGAGCGAGGGACATAGAGAGCGAGGGACATAGGGAGCAAGGGACGCACAGAGAGAACGAGGGACACAGAGAGCGAGGGAAACAGAGAGAGCGAGGGACACAGAGAGAGTGAGGGACACAGAGAGAGTGAGTGACACAGAGCGAGGGACACAGACAGAGCGAGGAACACAGACAGAGCGAGGGACACAGAGAGAGCGAGGGACACACAAAGGGAGGGACACAGAGAGAGTGAGGGACACAGAGAGCGCAAGTGACACAGAAAGAGCGAGGACACAGAGAGCGAGGGACACAGAGAGCGAGGGACACACAGAGATAGCGAGGGACACAGAGAGTGAGGGACACACAGAGAGAGTGTGGGACACAGAGAGAGTGAGTGACACAGTGAGAGAGTGTGGGACACAGAGAGTGAGGGACACACAGAGAGAGTGTGGGACACAGAGAGAGTGAGTGACACAGAGAGAGAGTGTGGGACACAGAGAGTGAGGGACACACAGACAGAGCCAGGGACACAGAGAGAGCGAGGAACACAGAGAGCAAGGGACACACAGAGAGAGCGAGGGACACAGTGAGCGAGGGACACACAGAGAGAGTGTGGGACACAGAGAGAGTGAGAGACACAGAGAGAGTGAGGGACACACAGAGAGCGAGGAACACAGAGAGAGCGAATGACACAGAGAGCGAGGGACACACAGAGAGTGAGGGGCACGGAGAGTGAGGGACACAGAGAGCGAGGGACACACAGAGAGAGCGAGAGACACAGAGAATGCGGGACACAGAGAGTGAGGGCCACAGAGAGAGTGAGGGTCAGAGAGTGAGTGAGGGACACAGAGAGAGTGAGGGTCACAGAGAGTGAGGGGCACAGAGAGAGTGAGGGACACAGAGAGTGAGGAACACAGAGAGTGAGGGACACAGAGAGAGTGAGGTACACCGAGAGTGAGCGACAGAGCGAGAGCGAGGGACACAGAGAGAGGGAGGGACACAGAGAGAGCGAGGGACACACAGAGCGAGGGACACAGAGAGAGCAAGAGGAACAGAGAGAGTGAGCTACTCAGGGAGAGCGAGGGACACAGAGAGCGCGAGGGACACAGCGAGAGCGAGGGACACACAGAAAGGGAGGGACACAGACAGAGCGAGGGTCACAGACCGAGCTACACAGAGAGCGCGAGGGACACAGAGAGAGCGAGGGACACAGAGAGTGTGGGACACAGAGAGTGAGGGACACAGAGAGTGAGGGACACAGAGAGTGAGGGACACACAGAGCGAGGGACACAGAGAGTGTGGGATACAGAGAGCGAGGGACACAGAGAGCGAGTAGCACAGAGCATGAGGGACACAAAGAGTGAGGGACACAGAGAGCGAGGGACACAAAGGGTAAGGGACACAGAGAGTGTGGGACACAGAGAGCGAGGGACACAGAGAGCAGAGAGAGAGCGAGGGACACAGAGAGCCAGGGACACAGAGGGAGCGAGGGACACACAGAAAGGGAGGGACACAGACAGAGCGAGGGTCACAGACCGAGCTACACAGAGAGCGCGAGGGACACAGAGAGAGCGAGGGACACAAAGAGCGAGGGACACAGAGCACGAGGGACACAGAGAGCGAGGGACACAGAGAGTGTGGGACACAGAGAGCGAGGGACACAGAGAGTGAGGGAAACAGAGAGTGAGGGAAACACAGAGCGAGGGACACAGAGAGTGTGGGACACAGAGAGCGAGGGACACAGAGAGCGAGTAGCACAGAGCATGAGGGACACAAATAGTGAGGGGCACAGAGAGCGAGGGACACAAAGGGCAAGGGACACAGAGAGTGTGGGACACAGAGAGTGTGGGACACAGAGAGCGAGGGACACAGAGAGCGAGGGACACAGAGAGTGAGGGGCACAGAGAGCGAGGGACACAGAGAGAGCGAGGGACACACAGAGAGCGAGGGACACAGAGAGAGCGAGGGACACACAGAGAGCGAGGGACACAGAGAGAGCGAGGGGCAGAGAGAGAGCGAGTTACACAGAGAGCCAGGGACACAGAGAAAGCGAGGTACACATAGCGAGCGAGGGACACAGAGAGAGCGAGGGGCAGAGAGAGAGCGAGGGACACAGAGAGGGAGGGACACAGAGAGAGCGAGGGACACAGAGAGCGAGGGACACAGAGAGCGAGGGACACAGAGAGCACGAGTGACACAGAGAGCGCGAGGGACACAGAGAGCGCGAGCGACACAGACACCGGGAGGGACACAGAGACCGCGAGGGACAGAGCGAGAGTGGGGGACACAGAGAGAGCAAGGGACACAGAGTGCGAAGGACACTGAGAGCACGAGTGACACAGAGAGCGCGAGGGACAAAGAGAGCGCGAGCGACACAGACACCGGGAGGGACACAGAGACCGCGAGGGACAGAGAGAGAGTGGGGGACACAGAGAGAGCGAGGGACACAGAGTGCGAAGGACACTGAGAGCACGAGTGACACAGAGAGCGCGAGGGACACAGAGAGCGCGAGCGACACAGACACCGGGAGGGACACAGAGACCGCGAGGGACAGAGAGAGAGTGGGGGACGCAGAGAGAGCAAGGGTCACAGAGAGCAAGGGACACAGAGAGCGAGGGACACTTAGAGAGTGAAGGATACAGAGAGTGAGGGACACACTGAGAGAGTGTGGCACACAGAGAGCGAGTGACACAGAGAGCGCGAGGGGCACAGAGAGCGCGAGGGGCACAGAGAGCGAGGGACACAGAGAGAGAGCGAGGGACACAGAAAGCGAGGGACACAGAGAGAGCGAGGGACACACAGAGAGCGAGGGACAGAGAGAGAGAGGGGCACAGAGAGTGTGGAACACAGTGAGTGAGGGACACAGAGAGTGTGGAACACAGTGAGTGAGGGACACAGAGAGAGCAAGGGACACAGAGAGCGAGGGACACAGAGAGCGAGGGACACAGAGAGAGCAAGGGACACAGAGAGTGTGGAACACAGTGCGTGAGGGACACAGAGAGAGCAAGGGACACAGAGAGTGTGGAACACAGTGAGTGAGGGACACAGAGAGTGTGGAACACAGTGAGTGAGGGACACAGAGAGAGCAAGGGACACAGAGAGCGAGGGACACAGAGAGCGAGGGACACAGAGAGCGAGGGACACAGAGAGCGAGGGACACAGAGAGAGCAAGGGACACAGAGAGCGAGGGACACAGAGAGCGAGGGACACAGAGAGTGTGGAACACAGTGAGTGAGGGACACAGAGAGAGCGAGGGACACAGAGAGATAGCGAGGGACACAGAGAGCGAGGGACACAGAGAGCGAGGGACACAGAGAGAGCGAGGGACACAGAGAGCGAGGGACACAGAGAGCGAGGGACATAGAGAGCGAGGGACATAGAGAGTGAGGGACGCACATAGAGAACGAGGGACACAGAGAGCGAGGGACACAGAGAGCGAGGGAAACAGAGAGAGCGAGGGACACAGAGAGCGAGGGACACACAGAGAGACTGAGGGACACAGAGAGTGTGGAACACAGAGAGCGAGGGACACAGAGAGAGCGAGGGACACAGAGAGAGCGAGGGACACAGAGAGAGTGAGGGACACAGAGCGAGGGACACAGACAGAGCGAGGGACACAGACAGAGCGAGGGACACAGACAGAGCGAGGGACACAGAGAGAGCGAGGGACACACAGAAAGGGAGGGACACAGAGAGAGTGAGGGACACAGAGAGCGCGAGTGACACAGAGAGAGCGAGGACACAGAGAGCGAGGGACACAGAGAGCGAGGGACACACAGAGATAGCGAGGGACACAGAGAGTGAGGGACACACAGAGAGAGTGTGGGACACAGAGAGAGTCAGTGACACAGAGAGAGAGTGTTGGACACAGAGAGTGAGGGACACACAGACAGAGCCATGGACACAGAGAGAGCGAGGGTCACAGAGAGCGAGGGACACACAGAGAGAGCGAGGGACACAGAGAGCGAGGGACACACAGAGAGAGTGTGGGACACAGAGAGAGTGAGAGACACAGAGAGACTGAGGGACACAAGGAGAGCGAGGAACACAGAGAGAGCGAATGACACAGAGAGCGAGGGACACAGAGAGCAAGGGACACAGAGAGTGAGGGACACAGAGAGAGTGAGGGACCCAGAGGGAGCGTGGGACCCAGAGAGAGCGAGGGTCGCAGAGAGCGCGAGGGACACAGAGAGTGAGGGACACAGAGAGAGTGAGGGGCACAGAGAGTGAGGGACACAGAGAGCGAGGGACACACAGAGAGAGCGAGAGACACAGAGAGTGAGGGACACAGAGAGAGTGAGGGACACAGAGAGCGAGGGTCACAGAGAGCAAGGGACACAGAGAGCGAGGGACACTTAGAGAGTGAAGGATACAGAGAGTGAGGGACACAATGAGAGAGTGTGGGACACAGAGAGCGAGTAACACAGAGAGCGCGAGGGGCACAGAGAGCGCGAGGGACACAGAGAGCGAGGGACACAGAGAGAGAGCGAGGGTCACAGAGAGAGAGCGAGGGACACAGAGAGCGAGGGACACACAGAGAGAGCGAGGGACACAGACAGAGCAAGGGACACAGAGAGAGTGAGGGACATAGAGAGTGAGGAACACAGAGAGTGAGGAACACAGAGAGCGAGGGAAACAGAGAGAGCGAGGAACACCTAGAGAGTGAGGGACACAGAGAGAGTGGGGGACACAGAGAGAGCGAGGGACACAGAGAGTGTGGAACACAGAGAGCGAGGGACACAGAGAGAGCGAGGGACACAGAGAGAGTGAGGGACACAGAGAGTGTGGGGGACACAGAGAGCGAGGGACACTTAGAGAGTGAAGGATACAGAGGGTGAGGGACACACTGAGAGAGTGTGGGACACAGAGAGCGAGTGACACAGAGAGCGCGAGGGACACAGAGAGCGCGAGGGACACAGAGAGCGAGGGACACTTAGAGAGTGAAGGATACAGAGAGTGAGGGACACACTGAGAGAGTGTGGGACACAGAGAGCGAGTGACACAGAGAGCGCGAGGGGCACAGAGAGCGAGGGACACAGAGAGAGCGAGTGACACAGAGAGCGCGAGGGGCACAGAGAGCGCGAGGGGCACAGAGAGCGAGGGACACAGAGAGCGAGGGACACAGAGAGTGTGGAACACAGTGAGTGAGGGACACAGAGAGAGCGAGGGACACAGAGAGATAGCGAGGGACACAGAGAGCGAGGGACACAGAGAGCGAGGGACACACAGAGAGAGCGAGGGACACAGACAGAGCAAGTGACACAGAGAGAGCGAGGGACATAGAGAGCGAGGGACGCACAGAGAGAACGAGGGACACAGAGAGCAAGGGACACAGAGAGCGAGGGAAACACAGAGAGAGTGAGGGACACAGAGAGTGTGGAACACAGAGAGCGAGGGACACAGAGAGTGTGGAACACAGAGAGCGAGGGACACAGAGAGTGAGGTACACAGAAAGCGAGGGAAACAGAGAGAGCGAGGGACACAGAGAGCGAGGGACACACAGAGAGACTGAGGGACACAGAGAGTGTGGAACACAGAGAGCGAGGGACACAGAGAGAGCGAGGGACACAGAGAGAGCGAGGGACACACAGAGAGAGTGAGGGTCACAGAGAGTGAGGGACACAGAGAGAGTGAGGGACACAGAGAGTGTGGAACACAGAGAGCGAGGGACACAGAGAGAGCGAGGGACACAGAGAGAGTGAGGGACACAGAGAGAGTGAGGGACACAGAGCGAGGGACACAGACAGAGCGAGGGACACAGACAGAGCGAGGGACACAGAGAGAGCGAGGGACACACAGAAAGGGAGGGACACAGAGAGAGTGAGGGACACAGAGAGCGCGAGTGACACAGAGAGCGCGAGGACACAGAGAGCGAGGGACACAGAGAGCGAGGGACACAGAGAGCGAGGGACACACAGAGATAGCGAGGGACACAGAGAGTGAGGGACACACAGAGAGAGTGTGGGACACAGAGCGAGTGAGTGACACAGAGAGAGAGTGTTGGACACAGAGAGTGAGGGACACACAGACAGAGCCATGGACACAGAGAGAGCGAGGGACACAGAGAGCGAGGGACACAGAGAGCGAGGGACACACAGAGAGAGTGTGGGACACAGAGAGAGTGAGAGACACAGAGAGACTGAGGGACACAAGGAGAGCGAGGAACACAGAGAGAGCGAATGACACAGAGAGCGAGGGACACAGAGAGCAAGGGACACAGAGAGTGAGGGACACAGAGAGTGTGAGGGACCCAGAGGGAGCGAGGGACACAGAGAGCGCGAGGGGCACAGAGAGCGCGAGGGACACAGAGAGCGCGAGGGGCACAGAGAGCGAGGGACACTTAGAGAGTGAAGGATACAGAGAGTGAGGGACACACTGAGAGAGTGTGGGACACAGAGAGCGAGTGACACAGAGAGCGCGAGGGGCACAGAGAGCACGAGGGACACAGAGAGCGCGAGGGGCACAGAGAGCGAGGGACACTTAGAGAGTGAAGGATACAGAGAGTGAGGGACACACTGAGAGAGTGTGGGACACAGAGAGCGAGTGACACAGAGAGCGCGAGGGGCACAGAGAGCACGAGGGACACAGAGAGCGCGAGGGGCACAGAGAGCGCGAGGGGCACAGAGAGCGAGGGACACAGAGAGCGAGGGACACAGAGAGTGTGGAACACAGTGAGTGAGGGACACAGAGAGAGCGAGGGACACAGAGAGATAGCGAGGGACACAGAGAGCGAGAGACACAGAGAGCGAGGGACACACAGAGTGAGCGAGGGACACAGAGAGATAGCGAGGGACACATAGAGCGACGGACACACAGAGAGAGCGAGGGGCACAGACAGAGCAAGGGACACAGAGAGAGCGAGGGACATAGAGAGCGAGGGACGCACAGAGAGAACGAGGGACACAGAGAGCGAGGGACACAGAGAGCGAGGGAAACACAGAGAGAGTGAGGGACACAGAGAGTGAGGTACACAGAGAGCGAGGGAAACAGAGAGAGCGAGGGACACAGAGAGTGAGGGACACACAGAGAGACTGAGGGACACAGAGAGTGTGGAACACAGAGAGCGAGGGACACAGAGAGAGCGAGGGACACAGAGAGAGCGAGGGACACAGAGAGAGTGAGGGACACAGAGAGAGTGAGGGACACAGAGCGAGGGACACAGACAGAGCGAGGGACACAGAGAGAGCGAGGGACACACAGAAAGGGAGGGACACAGAGAGAGTGAGGGACACAGAGAGCGCGAGTGACACAGAGAGAGCGAGGACACAGAGAGCGAGGGGCACAGAGAGCGAGGGACACACAGAGATAGCGAGGGACACAGAGAGTGAGGGACACACAGAGAGAGTGTGGGACACAGAGAGAGTGAGTGACACAGAGAGAGAGTGTTGGACACAGAGAGTGAGGGACACACAGACAGAGCCATGGACACAGAGAGAGCGAGGGACACAGAGAGCGAGGGACACACAGAGAGAGCGAGGGACACAGAGAGAGTGAGAGACACAGAGAGACTGAGGGACACAAGGAGAGCGAGGAACACAGAGAGAGCGAATGACACAGAGAGCGAGGGACACAGAGAGCAAGGGACACAGAGAGTGAGGGACACAGAGAGAGTGAGGGACCCAGAGGGAGCGAGGGACCCAGAGAGAGCGAGGGACGCAGAGAGCGCGAGGGACACAGAGAGTGAGGGACACAGAGAGAGTGAGGGGCACAGAGAGTGAGGGACACAGAGAGCGAGGGACACACAGAGAGAGCGAGGGACACAGACAGAGCAAGGGACACAGAGAGAGTGAGGGACACAGAGAGTGAGGAACACAGAGAGCGAGGGAAACAGAGAGAGCGAGGGACACAGAGAGCGAGGGACACACAGAGAGAGTGAGGGACACAGAGAGTGTGGAACACAGAGAGCGAGGGACACAGAGAGAGCGAGGGACACAGAGAGAGCGAGGGACACAGAGAGAGTGAGGGACACAGAGAGAGTGGGGGACAAAGAGCGAGGGACACAGACAGAGCGAGGGTCACAGAGAGCAAGGGACACAGAGAGTGAGGGACACAGAGAGTGAGGGACACAGAGAGAGTGAGGGACACAGAGGGAGCGAGGGACCCAGAGAGAGCGAGGGACGCAGAGAGCGCGAGGGACACAGAGAGTGAGGGACACAGAGAGAGTGAGGGAGAAAGAGAGTGAGGGACACAGAGAGCGAGGGACACACAGAGAGAGTGAGAGACACAGAGAGTGAGGAACACAGAGAGAGTGAGGGACACAGAGAGCGAGGGTCACAGAGAGCAAGGGACACAGAGAGTGAGGGACACTTAGAGAGTGAAGGATACAGAGAGTGAGGGACACACTGAGAGAGTGTGGGACACAGAGAGCGAGTGACACAGAGAGCGCGAGGGGCACAGAGAGCGCGAGGGACACAGAGAGCGAGGGACACAGAGAGCGAGTGACACAGAGAGCGCGAGGGGCACAGAGAGCGCGAGGGGCACAGAGAGCGAGGGACACAGAGAGAGCGCGAGGGACATAGAGAGAGAGCGAGGGACACAGAGAGCGAGGGACACACAGAGAGAGCGAGGGACACAGACAGAGCAAGGGACACAGAGAGAGTGAGGGACACAGAGAGTGAGGAACACAGAGAGCGAGGGAAACAGAGAGAGCGAGGGACACAGAGAGCGAGGGACACAGAGAGAGAGTGAGGGACACAGAGAATGTGGAACACAGAGAGAGCGAGGGACACAGAGAGAGCGAGGGACACAGAGAGAGTGGGGGACACAGAGCGAGGGACACAGACAGAGCGAGGGACACAGAAAGAGCGAGGGACACAGAGAGAGCGAGGGACACACAGAAAGGGAGGGACACAGAGAGAGTGAGGGACACAGAGAGCGCGAGTGACACAGAGAGAGCGAGGACACAGAGAGCGAGGGACACAGAGAGCGAGGGACACACAGAGAGAGTGAGGGACACAGAGAATGTGGAACACAGAGAGAGCGAGGGACACAGAGAGTGTGGGACACAGAGAGCGAGAGACACAGAGAGTGAGGGACACAGAGAGTGAGGGACACAGAGAGTGAGGGACACACAGAGCGAGGGACACAGAGAGTGTGGGATACAGAGAGCGAGGGACACAGAGAGCGAGTAGCACAGAGCATGAGGGACACAAAGAGTGAGGGACACAGAGAGCGAGGGACACAAAGGGCAAGGGACACAGAGAGTGAGGGACACAGAGAGTGTGGGACACGGAGTGTGTGGGACACAGGGAGCCACGGACACAGAGGGAGCGAGGGACACACAGAAAGGGAGGGACACAGACATAGCGAGGGTCACAGACCGAGCTACACAGAGAGCACGAGGGACACAGAGAGAGCGAGGGACACAAAGAGCGAGGGACACAGAGCACGAGGGACACAGAGAGCGAGGGACACAGAGAATGTGGGACACAGAGAGCGAGGGACACAGAGAGTGAGGGAAACAGAGAGTGTGGGACACAGAGAGCGAGTAGCACAGAGCATGAGGGACACAAAGAGTGAGGGACACAGAGAGCGAGGGACACAAAGGGCAAGGGACACAGAGAGTGTGGGACACAGAGAGTGTGGGACACAGAGAGCGAGGGACACAGAGAGCGAGGGACACAGAGAGTGAGGGGCACAGAGAGCGAGGGACACAGAGAGAGCGAGGGACACACAGAGAGCGAGGGACACAGAGAGAGCGAGGGACACACAGAGAGCGAGGGACACAGAGAGAGCGAGGGGCAGAGAGAGAGCGAGGGACACAGAGAGCCAGGGACACAGAGAGAGCGAGGGTCACACAGCGAGCGAGGGACACAGAGAGAGCGAGGGGCAGAGAGAGAGCGAGGGACACAGAGAGGGAGGGACACAGAGAGAGCGAGGGACACAGAGAGCGAGGGACACACAGAGATAGCGAGGGACACAGAGAGCGAGGGACACAGAGAGAGAGCGAGGGACATAGAGAGCGAGGGACACAGAGAGCGAGGGACACACAGAGAGAGCGAGGGACACAGACAGAGCAAGGGACACAGAGAGAGTGAGGGACACAGAGAGTGAGGAACACAGAGAGCGAGGGAAACAGAGAGAGCGAGGGACACAGAGAGCGAGGGACACACAGAGAGAGTGAGGGACACAGAGAATGTGGAACACAGAGAGAGCGAGGGACACAGAGAGAGCGAGGGACACAGAGAGAGTGAAGGACACAGAGAGAGTGGGGGACACAGAGCGAGGGACACAGACAGAGCGAGGGACACAGACAGAGCGAGGGGCACAGAGAGAGCGAGGGACACACAGAAAGGGAGGGACACAGAGAGAGTGAGGGACACAGAGAGCGCGAGTGACACAGAGAGAGCGAGGACATAGAGAGCGAGGGACACAGAGAGCGAGGGACACACAGAGGTAGCGAGGGACACAGAGAGTGAGGGACACACAGAGAGAGTGTGGGACACAGAGAGAGTGAATGACACAGAGAGAGAGTGTGGGACACAGAGAATGAGGGACACACAGACAGAGCCATGGACACAGAGAGAGCGAGGGACACAGAGAGCGAAGGACACACAGAGAGAGCGAGGGACATAGAGAGCGAGGGACACACAGAGAGAGTGTGGGACACAGAGAGAGTGAGAGACACAGAGAGAGTGAGGGACACAGAGAGCGAGGGACACAGAGAGTGAGGGACACAGAGAGAGTGAGGGACCCAGAGGGAGCGAGGGACACAGAGAGAGCGAGGGACGCAGAGAGTGCGAGGGACACAGAGAGTGAGGGACACAGAGAGAGTGAGGGGCACAGAGAGTGAGGGACACAGAGAGTGAGGGACACAGAGAGAGTGAGGGGCACAGAGAGCGAGGGACACACAGAGAGAGCGAGAGACACAGAGAGTGAGGGACACAGAGAGAGTGAGGGACACAGAGAGCGAGGGACACAGAAAGAGTCAGGGACACAGAGAGTGAGGGCCACAGAGAGAGTGTGGGACACAGAGAGAGTGAGAGACACAGAGAGTGAGGGGCACAGAGAGAGTGAGGGACACAGAGAGTGAGGAACACAGAGAGTGAGGGACACAGAGAGAGTGAGGTACACCGAGAGTGAGCGACACAGCGAGAGCGAGGGACACAGAGAGAGGGAGGGACACAGAGAGAGCGAGGGACACACAGAGCGAGGGACACAGAGAGAGCAAGAGGAACAGAGAGAGTGAGCTACTCAGGGAGAGCGAGGGACACAGAGAGAGTGAGGGACACAGAGAGAGCGAGGGACACAGAGAGCGGGAGGGACACAGCGAGAGCGAGGGACACACAGAAAGGGAGGGACACAGACAGAGCGAGGGTCACAGACCGAGCTACACAGAGAGCGCGAGGGACACAGAGAGAGCGAGGGACACAGAGAGCGCGAGGGACACAGCGAGAGCGAGGGACACACAGAAAGGGAGGGACACAGACAGAGCGAGGGTCACAGACCGAGCTACACAGAGAGCGCGAGGGACACAGAGAGAGCGAGGGACACAGAGAGTGTGGGACACAGAGAGCGAGAGACACAGAGAGTGAGGGACACAGGGAGTGAGAGACACAGAGAGTGAGGGACACAGAGAGTGAGGGACACAGAGAGTGTGGGATACAGAGAGCGAGGGACACAGAGAGCGAGTAGCACAGAGCATGAGGGACACAAAGAGTGAGGGACACAGAGAGCGAGGGACACAAAGGGCAAGGTACACAGAGAGTGTGGGACACAGAGAGTGTGGGACACAGAGAGCGAGGGACACAGAGAGCAGAGAGAGAGTGAGGGACACAGAGAGCCAGGGACACAGAGGGAGCAAGGGACACACAGAAAGGGAGGGACACAGACAGAGCGAGGGTCACAGACCGAGCTACACAGAGAGCGCGAGGGACACAGAGAGAGCGAGGGACACAAAGAGCGAGGGACACAGAGCACGAGGGACACAGAGAGCGAGGGACACAGAGAGTGTGGGACACAGAGAGCGAGGGACACAGAGAGTGAGGGACACAGAGAGAGCGAGGGACACAGAGAGAGCGAGGGACACAGAGAGAGTGAGGGACACAGAGAGAGTGAGGGACACAGAGCGAGGGACACAGACAGAGCGAGGGACACAGAGAGAGCGAGGGACACACAGAAAGGGAGGGACACAGAGAGAGTGAGGGACACAGAGAGCGCGAGTGACACAGAGAGAGCGAGGACACAGAGAGCGAGGGACACAGAGAGCGAGGGACACACAGAGATAGCGAGGGACACAGAGAGTGAGGGACACACAGAGAGAGTGTGGGACACAGAGAGAGTGAGTGACACAGAGAGAGAGTGTTGGACACAGAGAGTGAGGGACACACAGACAGAGCCATGGACACAGAGAGAGCGAGGGACACAGAGAGCGAGGGACACACAGAGAGAGTGTGGGACACAGAGAGAGTGAGAGACACAGAGAGACTGAGGGACACAAGGAGAGCGAGGAACACAGAGAGAGCGAATGACACAGAGAGCGAGGGACACAGAGAGCAAGGGACACAGAGAGTGAGGGACACAGAGAGAGTGAGGGACCCAGAGGGAGCGAGGGACCCAGAGAGAGCAAGGGACGCAGAGAGCGCGAGGGACACAGAGAGTGAGGGACACAGAGAGAGTGAGGGGCACAGAGAGTGAGGGACACAGAGAGCGAGGGACACACAGAGAGAGCGAGGGACACAGACAGAGCAAGGGACACAGAGAGAGTGAGGGACACAGAGAGTGAGGAACACAGAGAGCGACGGAAACAGAGAGAGCGAGGGACACAGAGAGCGAGGGACACACAGAGAGAGTGAGGGACACAGAGAGTGTGGAACACAGAGAGCGAGGGACACAGAGAGAGCGAGGGACACAGAGAGAGCGAGGGACACAGAGAGAGTGAGGGACACGGGACACAGAGAGAGTGGGGGACAAAGAGCGAGGGACACAGACAGAGCGAGGGTCACAGAGAGCAAGGGACACAGAGAGTGAGGGACACAGAGAGTGAGGGACACAGAGAGAGTGAGGGACCCAGAGGGAGCGAGGGACCCAGAGAGAGCGAGGGACGCAGAGAGCGCGAGGGACACAGAGAGTGAGGGACACAGAGAGAGTGAGGGAGAAAGAGAGTGAGGGACACAGAGAGCGAGGGACACACAGAGAGAGCGAGAGACACAGAGAGTGAGGGACACAGAGAGAGTGAGGGACACAGAGAGCGAGGGTCACAGAGAGCAAGGGACACAGAGAGTGAGGGACACTTAGAGAGTGAAGGATAAAGAGAGTGAGGGACACAGAGAGCGAGGGACACACAGAGAGAGCGAGAGACACAGAGAGTGAGGGACACAGAGAGAGTGTGGGACACAGAGAGCGAGTGACACAGAGAGCGCGAGGGGCACAGAGAGCGCGAGGGGCACAGAGAGCGAGGGACACAGAGAGAGCGCGAGGGACATAGAGAGTGAGCGAGGGACACAGAGAGCGAGGGACACACAGAGAGAGCGAGGGACACAGACAGAGCAAGGGACACAGAGAGAGTGAGGGACACAGAGAGTGAGGAACACAGAGAGCGAGGGAAACAGAGAGAGCGAGGGACACAGAGAGCGAGGGACACACAGAGAGAGTGAGGGACACAGAGAATGTGGAACACAGAGAGAGCGAGGGACACAGAGAGAGCGAGGGACACAGAGAGAGTGAGGGACACAGAGAGAGTGGGGGACACAGAGCGAGGGACACAGACAGAGCGAGGGACACAGACAGAGCGAGGGACACAGAGAGAGCGAGGGACACACAGAAAGGGAGGGACACAGATAGAGTGAGGGACACAGAGAGCGCGAGTGACACAGAGAGAGCGAGGACACAGAGAGCGAGGGACACAGAGAGCGAGGGACACACAGAGAGAGTGAGGGACACAGAGAATGTGGAACACAGAGAGAGCGAGGGACACAGAGAGTGTGGGACACAGAGAGCGAGAGACACAGAGAGTGAGGGACACAGAGAGTGAGGGACACAGAGAGTGAGGGACACACAGAGCGAGGGACACAGAGAGTGTGGGATACAGAGAGCGAGGGACACAGAGAGCGAGTAGCACAGAGCATGAGGGACACAAAGAGTGAGGGACACAGAGAGCGAGGGACACAAAGGGCAAGGGACACAGAGAGTGTGGGACACAGAGTGTGTGGGACACAGAGAGCGAGGTACACAGAGAGCAGAGAGAGAGCGAGGGACACAGAGAGCCAGGGACACAGAGGGAGCGAGGGACACACAGAAAGGGAGGGACACAGACATAGCGAGGGTCACAGACCGAGCTACACAGAGAGCGCGAGGGACACAGAGAGAGCGAGGGACACAAAGAGCGAGGGACACAGAGCACGAGGGACACAGAGAGCGAGGGACACAGAGAATGTGGGACACAGAGAGCGAGGGACACAGAGAGTGGGGGAAACAGAGAGTGAGGGAAACACAGAGCGAGGGACACAGAGAGTGTGGGACACAGAGAGCGAGTAGCACAGAGTATGAGGGACACAAAGAGTGAGGGACACAGAGAGCGAGGGACACAAAGGGCAAGGGACACAGAGGGTGTGGGACACAGAGAGTGTGGGACACAGAGAGCGAGGGACACAGAGAGCGAGGGGCACAGAGAGTGAGGGGCACAGAGAGCGAGGGACACAGAGAGAGCGAGGGACACACAGAGAGCGAGGGACACAGAGAGAGCGAGGGACACAGAGAGAGCGAGGGACACACAGAGAGCGAGGGACACAGAGAGAGCGAGGGGCAGAGAGAGAGCGAGGGACACAGAGAGCCAGGGACACAGAGAGAGCGAGGGACACACAGCGAGCGAGGGACACAGAGAGAGCGAGGGACAGAGAGAGAGCGAGGGACACAGAGAGGGAGGGACACAGAGAGAGCGAGGGACACAGAGAGCGAGGGACACAGAGAGCGCGAGGGACACAGAGAGCGAGGGACACAGAGAGAGAGCGAGGGACATAGTGAGCGAGGGACACAGAGAGCGAGGGACACACAGAGAGAGCGAGGGACACAGACAGAGCAAGGGACACAGAGAGAGTGAGGGACACAGAGAGTGAGGAACACAGAGAGCGAGGGAAACAGAGAGAACGAGGGACACAGAGAGCGAGGGACACAGAGAGAGAGTGAGGGACACACAGAGAGAGTGTGGGACACAGAGAGAGTGAATGACACAGAGAGAGAGTGTGGGACACAGAGAATGAGGGACACACAGACAGAGCCATGGACACAGAGAGAGCGAGGGACACAGAGAGCGAAGGACACACAGAGAGAGCGAGGGACATAGAGAGCGAGGGACACACAGAGAGAGTGTGGGACACAGAGAGAGTGAGAGACACAGAGAGAGTGAGGGACACAGAGAGCGAGGGACACAGAGAGTGAGGGACACAGAGAGAGTGAGGGACCCAGAGGGAGCGAGGGACACAGAGAGAGCGAGGGACGCAGAGAGCGCGAGGGACACAGAGAGTGAGGGACACAGAGAGAGTGAGGGGCACAGAGAGTGAGGGACACAGAGAGAGTGAGGGGCACAGAGAGCGAGCGACACACAGAGAGAGCGAGAGACACAGAGAGTGAGGGACACAGAGGTAGTGAGGGACACAGAGAGCGAGGGACACAGAAAGAGTCAGGGACACAGAGAGTGAGGGCCACAGAGAGAGTGAGGGACAGAGAGTGAGTGAGGGACACACAGAGAGAGTGAGGGACACAGAGAGCGAGGGACACAGAGAGTGTGGGACACATAGATCGAGGGACACCGAGAGTGTGGGACACATAGATCGAGGGACACAGAGAGTGAGGGACACAGAGAGTGAGGGACACACTGATCGAGGGACACAGAGATTGAGGGACACAGAGAGTGAGGGACACACAGAGCGAGGGACACAGAGAGTGTGGGACACAGAGAGCGAGGGACACAGAGAGCGAGTAGCACAGAGCATGAGGGACACAAAGAGTGAGGGACACAGAGAGCGAGGGACACACGGAGAGAGCCAGGGACACAGAGAGCGCGAGGGACACAGAGAGCCAGGGACACAGAGAGAGCGAGGGACACACAGCGAGCGAGGGACACAGAGAGAGCGAGGGGCAGAGAGAGAGCGAGGGACACAGAGAGCGAGAGACACAGAGAGAGCGAGGGACACAGAGTGCGAAGGACACAGAGAGCACAAGTGACACAGACACCGGGAGGGACACAGAGACCGCGAGGGACAGAGAGAGAGTGGGGGACACAGAGAGAGCGAGGGTCACAGAGAGAGCAAGGGACACAGAAAGGGAGGGACACAGGGAGAGCGAGGGGCACAGAGTGAGCGAGGGACACAGAGAGAGTGAGGGACACAGATAGCGAGGGACACAGAGAGCGAGGGACACAGAGAGAGCCAGGGACACAGAGAGCGCGAGGGACTCAGAGAGAGCCAGGGACACAGAGAGCGCGAGGGACACAGAGAGCCAGGGACACAGAGAGAGCGAGGGACACACAGCGAGCGAGGGACACAGAGAGAGCGAGGGGCAGAGAGAGAGCGAGGGAAACAGAGAGCGAGAGACACAGAGAGAGCGAGGGACACAGAGTGCGAAGGACACTGAGAGCACGAGTGACACAGAGAGCGCGAGGGACACAGAGAGAGTGAGGGACACAGAGAGCGCGAGGGACACAGAGAGAGTGAGGGACACAGAGAGCGAGGGACACAGAGAGAGCAAGGGACACAGAGAGCGAGGGACTCAGAGAGAATGAGGGACACAGAGAGAGTTAGGGACACAGAGAGCGAGGGACACAGTGAGCGAGGGACACAGAGAGAGCAAGGGACACAGAGAGCGAGGGACTCAGAGAGAGTGAGGGACACAGAGAGAGTGAGGGACACAGAGAGCGAGGGACACAGTGAGCGAGGGACACAGAGAGAACAAGGGACACAGAAAGGGAGGGACACAGGGAGAGCGAGGGACACAGAGTGAGCGAGGGACACAGAGAGAGTGAGGGACACAGAGAGCGAGGGACACAGAGAGCGAGGGACACAGAGAGAGCCAGGGACACAGAGAGCGCGAGGGACTCAGAGAGAGCCAGGGACACAGAGAGCACGAGGGACACAGAGAGCCAGGGACACAGAGAGAGCGAGGGATACACAGCGAGCGAGGGACACACAGAGATAGCGAGGGACACAGAGAGTGAGGGACACACAGAGAGAGTGTGGGACACAGAGAGAGTGAGTGACACAGTGAGAGAGTGTGGGACACAGAGAGTGAGGGACACACAGAGAGAGTGTGGGACACAGAGAGAGTGAGTGACACAGAGAGAGAGTGTGGGACACAGAGAGTGAGGGACACACAGACAGAGCCAGGGACACAGAGAGAGCGAGGAACACAGAGAGCAAGGGACACACAGAGAGAGCGAGGGACACAGAGAGCGAGGGACACACAGAGAGAGTGTGGGACACAGAGAGAGTGAGAGACACAGAGAGTGAGGGGCACAGAGAGAGTGAGGGACACAGAGAGTGAGGAACACAGAGAGTGAGGGACACAGAGAGAGTGAGGTACACCGAGAGTGAGCGACACAGCGAGAGCGAGGGACACAGAGAGAGGGAGGGACACAGAGAGAGCGAGGGACACACAGAGCGAGGGACACAGAGAGAGCAAGAGGAACAGAGAGAGTGAGCTACTCAGGGAGAGCGAGGGACACAGAGAGAGTGAGGGACACAGAGAGAGCGAGGGACACAGAGAGCGCGAGGGACACAGCGAGAGCGAGGGACACACAGAAAGGGAGGGACACAGACAGAGCGAGGGTCACAGACAGAGCTACACAGAGAGCGCGAGGGACACAGAGAGAGCGAGGGACACAGAGAGCGCGAGGGACACAGCGAGAGCGAGGGACACACAGAAAGGGAGGGACACAGACAGAGCGAGGGTCACAGACCGAGCTACACAGAGAGTGCGAGGGACACAGAGAGAGCGAGGGACACAGAGAGTGTGGGACACAGAGAGCGAGAGACACAGAGAGTGAGGGACACAGAGAGTGAGGGACACAGAGAGTGAGGGACACAGTGAGTGAGGGACACACAGAGCGAGGGACACAGAGAGTGTGGGATACAGAGAGCGAGGGACACAGAGAGCGAGTAGCACAGAGCATGAGGGACACAAAGAGTGAGGGACACAGAGAGCGAGGGACACAAAGGGCAAGGGACACAGAGAGTGTGGGACACAGAGAGTGTGGGACACAGAGAGCGAGGGACACAGAGAGCAGAGAGAGAGCGAGGGACACAGAGAGCCAGGGACACAGAGGGAGCGAGGGACACACAGAAAGGGAGGGACACAGACAGAGCGAGGGTCACAGACCGAGCTACACAGAGAGCGCGAGGGACACAGAGAGAGCGAGGGACACAAAGAGCGAGGGACACAGAGCACGAGGGACACAGAGAGCGAGGGACACAGAGAGTGTGGGACACAGAGAGCGAGGGACACAGAGAGTGAGGGAAACAGAGAGTGAGGGAAACACAGAGCGAGGGACACAGAGAGTGTGGGACACAGAGAGCGAGGGACACAGAGAGCGAGTAGCACAGAGCATGAGGGACACAAAGAGTGAGGGACACAGAGAGCGAGGGACACAAAGGGCAAGGGACACAGAGAGTGTGGGACACAGAGAGTGTGGGACACAGAGAGCGAGGGACACAGAGAGCGAGGGACACAGAGAGTGAGGGGCACAGAGAGCGAGGGACACACAGAGAGCGAGGGACACACAGAGAGCGAGGGACACAGAGAGAGCGGGGGACACACAGAGAGCGAGGGACACAGAGAGAGCGAGGGGCAGAGAGAGAGCGAGGGACACAGAGAGCCAGGGACACAGAGAGAGCGAGGGACACACCGCGAGCGAGGGACACAGAGAAAGCGAGGGGCAGAGAGAGAGCGAGGGACACAG
The DNA here is from genome assembly GCF_047496885.1 of Scyliorhinus torazame. Lineage (NCBI taxonomy): Eukaryota > Metazoa > Chordata > Chondrichthyes > Carcharhiniformes > Scyliorhinidae > Scyliorhinus > Scyliorhinus torazame. Next base: position 183,366 of record NW_027307840.1, read on the forward strand.
AGAGGGAGGGACACAGAGAGAGCGAGGGCCACAGACAGCGAGGGACACAGAGAGCGAAGGACACAGAGAGCACGAGTGACACAGAGAGCGCGAGGGACACAGAGAGCGCGAGCGACACAGACACCGGGAGGGACACAGAGACCGCGAGGGACAGAGAGAGAGTGGGGGACACAGAGAGAGCGAGGGTGACAGAGAGCAAGGGACACAGAGAGCGAGGGACACTTAGAGAGTGAAGGATACAGAGAGTGAGGGACACACTGAGAGAGTGTGGGACACAGAGAGCGAGTGACACAGAGAGCGCGAGGGGCACAGAGAGCGCGAGGGGCACAGAGAGCGAGGGACACAGAGAGTGTGGGACACAGAGAGCGAAGGACACAGAGAGAGCGAGAGACACAGAGAGCGAGGGACACAGAGAGTGTGGAACACAGTGAGTGAGGGACACAGAGAGAGCGAGGGACACAGAGAGATAGCGAGGGACACAGAGAGCGAGGGACACAGAGAGCGAGGGACACACAGAGAGAGCGAGGGGCACAGACAGAGCAAGGGACAGAGAGAGAGCGAGGGACATAGAGAGCGAGGGACGCACAGAGAGAACGAGGGACACAGAGAGCGAGGGACACAGAGAGCGAGGGACACACAGAGAGACTGAGGGACACAGAGAGTGTGGAACACAGAGAGCGAGGGACACAGAGAGAGCGAGGGACACAGAGAGAGCGAGGGACACAGAGAGAGTGAGGGACACAGAGAGAGTGAGGGACACAGAGCGAGGGACACAGACAGAGCGAGGGACACAGACAGAGCGAGGGACACAGAGAGAGCGAGGGACACACAGAAAGGGAGGGACACAGAGAGAGTGAGGGACACAGAGAGCGCGAGTGACACAGAGAGAGCGAGGACACAGAGAGCGAGGGACACAGAGAGCGAGGGACACAGAGAGCGAGGGACACACAGAGATAGCGAGGGACACAGAGAGTGAGGGACACACAGAGAGAGTGTGGACACAGAGAGAGTGAGTGACACAGAGAGAGAGTGTTGGACACAGAGAGTGAGGGACACACAGACAGAGCCATGGACACAGAGAGAGCGAGGGACACAGAGAGCGAGGGACACACAGAGAGAGCGAGGGACACAGAGAGCGAGGGACACACAGAGAGAGTGTGGGACACAGAGAGAGTGAGAGACACAGAGAGACTGAGGGACACAAGGAGAGCGAGGAACACAGAGAGAGCGAATGACACAGAGAGCGAGGGACACAGAGAGCAAGGGACACAGAGAGTGAGGGACACAGAGAGAGTGAGGGACCCAGAGGGAGCGAGGGACCCAGAGAGAGCGAGGGACGCAGAGAGCGCGAGGGACACAGAGAGTGAGGGACACAGAGAGAGTGAGGGGCACAGAGAGCGAGGGAAACAGAGAGAGCGAGGGACACAGAGAGCGAGGGACACACAGAGAGAGTGAGGGACACAGAGAATGTGGAACACAGAGAGAGCGAGGGACACAGAGAGAGCGAGGGACACAGAGAGAGTGAGGGACACAGAGAGAGTGGGGGACACAGAGCGAGGGACACAGAGCAAGGGACACAGACAGAGCGAGGGACACAGACAGAGCGAGGGACACACAGAAAGGGAGGGACACAGAGAGAGTGAGGGACACAGAGAGCGCGAGTGACACAGAGAGAGCGAGGACACAGAGAGCGAGGGACACAGAGAGCGAGGGACACACAGAGATAGCGAGGGACACAGAGAGTGAGGGACACACAGAGAGAGTGTGGGACACAGAGAGAGTGAATGACACAGAGAGAGAGTTGGGACACAGAGAATGAGGGACACACAGACAGAGCCATGGACACAGAGAGAGCGAGGGACACAGAGAGCGAAGGACACACAGAGAGAGCGAGGGACATAGAAAGCGAGGGACACACAGAGAGAGTGTGGGACACAGAGAGAGTGAGAGACACAGAGAGAGTGAGGGACACAGAGAGCGAGGGACACAGAGAGCGAGGGACACAGAGAGTGAGGGACACAGAGAGAGTGAGGGACCCAGAGGGAGCGAGGGACACAGAGAGAGCGAGGGACGCAGAGAGTGCGAGGGACACAGAGAGTGAGGGACACAGAGAGAGTGAGGGGCACAGAGAGTGAGGGACACAGAGAGCGAGGGACACACAGAGAGAGCGAGAGACACAGAGAGTGAGGGACACAGAGAGAGTGAGGGACACAGAGAGCGAGGGACACAGAGAGCGAGGGACACAGAAAGAGTCAGGGACACAGAGAGTGAGGGCCACAGAGAGAGTGAGGGACAGAGAGTGAGTGAGGGACACACAGAGAGTGTGAGGGACACAGAGAGCGAGGGACACAGAGAGTGTGGGACACATAGATCGAGGGACACCGAGAGTGTGGGGCACATAGATCGAGGGACACAGAGAGTGAGGGACACAGAGAGTGAGGGACACACAGATCGAGGGACACAGAGAGTGAGGGACACAGAGAGTGAGGGACACACAGAGCGAGGGACACAGAGAGTGTGGGACACAGAGAGCGAGGGACACAGAGAGCGAGTAGCACAGAGCATGAGGGACACAAAGAGTGAGGGACACAGAGAGCGAGGGACACACGGAGAGAGCGAGGGACACAGAGAGTGTGGGACACAGAGAGAGTGAGGGACACAGAGAGCGAGGGACACAGAGAGCGAGGGACACAGAGAGAGTCACCGACACAGAGAGTGAGGGCCAGAGAGAGAGTGAGGGACAGAGAGTGAGGGACACAGAGAGAGTGAGGGTCACAGAGAGTGAGGGGCACAGAGAGAGTGAGGGACACAGAGAGTGAGGAACACAGAGAGTGAGGAACACAGAGAGGGAGGGACACAGAGAGAGCGAGGGACACAGAGAGCGAGGGACACAGAGAGAGCAAGGGACACAGAGAGAGTGAGCGACTCAGGGAGAGCGAGGGACACAGAGAGAGTGAGGGACACAGAGAGAGCGAGGGACACAGAGAGCGCGAGGGACACAGCGAGAGCGAGGGACACACAGAAAGGGAGGGACACAGACAGAGCCACACACAGACACAAACTCAGACAGGCTGCGTCAATACATCTTTCAAATGGAGCGAGATCCATTCTCCACCTTTAACTTGGAGAGGTGTATCTGGCCTGTGTGTGACCCAAGTCACACACTGACTCTGAACATCCTCACAGCAGCTTGGGGACAGACTTTTCTAAAGCACTTTTCATAACCTTTGGGTATCACAAACTGCTTCACAGGCAATGGAGCCCTTTTGAAATCTAGTCAGGAGTAATTTAGGAAATGGACCAGCTAATTTCAGAGAGAGACACAGAAACAGGATGAGATTGTGCTGTACATGTTTCAGAGCTGTCACTGAGACACACACGAGATGTACAATATCAATTATTATTCTGAAGCATGTGATTAAATCAGCCCTGAGACTGAATTCCAGTGTTTCAGAGTAAAGCTTCATCTACACTGTCCATCAAACACTCACAACCCAAATACTGTCTGTGCTTAAATACAGAGTCAAAATCCCTCTGTCCTATCCAAAGAATTTTTCATTGCAGATAGTTATATTTATTTTATGGAAAAGCAGAACTCAAATTGCACAGACTCCCAGGGTGGACTCTTGTTTATTTCAGCCCTTCACATTCAAACGTGAAGTTTAAGCTCCGATTACAGGTGTCTGCTTGTCTCTGTTTGTATATTTTCTGTTACTGTTGTTTTGTCACTTGTCTGAAGTATTTGAATAATAGGCCTTGGTTAATCAATCCTTCCTCACAGCACATGGAAGTTGTGAATCTTCAAGGCTGTCAGTCTGATATAGATAACAAAAAAATACATCCTTTGATCAATCCATTCCCCAACCCTAAATAGATCTTACACATTTCCATAATGCAGGATTATCTCCATTAAAACTTCCAATCCGTTCCCAATACTCTTGTTAACATTTGCCTGTATAACCTAAATTCCACTGACAGATTCCGAAAGCTGCACAGAAAAATGACTGGGTATTTTAAACTTTGAAACAAAACTATTTGAACTTGTGCTTCAATCCTATTGTACAGAAATGTTGTCCGGTGGGCTGACAGTTTCTCAGTAAGACTGAAACATTGAGGTACGCCTCGCACTGCACTTGACAACATTTGTGGCACTTCAGGCAAGAGAGAGAGAGTGAGGGACACAGCAAGAGAGAGTGAGGGGCACAGCGAGAGAGAGTGAGGGACACAGCGAGAGAGAATGAGGGACACAGCGAGAGAGAGTGAGGGACACAGCGAGAGAGAGTGAGGGACGCAGCGAGAGAGAGTGAGGGACACAGCGAGAGAGAGTGAGGGACGCAGCGAGAGAGAGTGAGGGACGCAGCGAGAGAGAGTGAGGGGCGCAGCGAGAGAGAGTGAGGGACACAGCAAGAGAGAGTGAGGGGCACAGCGAGAGAGAGTGAGGGACACAGCGAGAGAGACAGTGAGGGACACAGCGAGAGAGAGTGAGGGACACAGCGAGAGAGAGTGAGGGGCACAGCAAGAGAGAGTGAGGGGCACAGCGAGAGAGAGTGAGGGACACAGCGAGAGAGAGTGAGGGACACAGCGAGAGAGAGTGAGGGACACAGCGAGAGAGAGTGAGGGACGCAGCGAGAGAGAGTGAGGGACAGAGAGAGAGAGAGTGAGGGACACAGCGAGAGAGAGTGAGGGACAGAGAGAGAGAGAGTGAGGGACACAGCGAGAGAGAGTGAGGGACACAGAGAGAGAGTGAGGGACACAGCAAGAGAGAGTGAGGGACACAGCGAGAGAGAGTGTGAGGGACGCAGCAAGAGAGAGTGAGGGGCACAGCGAGAGAGAGTGATGGACACAGAGAGAGAAAGTGAGGGACACAGCAAGAGAGAGTGAGGGACACAGCAAGAGAGAGTGAGGGACACAGAGAGAGAGAGTGAGGGACACAGCAAGAGAGAGTGAGGGGCACAGCGAGAGAGAGTGAGGGACACAGAGAGAGAGTGAGGGACGCAGCGAGAGAGAGTGAGAGACACAGCGAGAGAGAGAGTGAGGGACGCAGCAAGAGAGAGTGAGGGACACAGCAAGAGAGAGTGAGGGACACAGAGAGAGAGAGTGAGGGACACAGCAAGAGAGAGTGAGGGACACAGAGAGAGAAAGTGAGGGACACAGCAAGAGAGAGTGAGGGACACAGCAAGAGAGAGTGAGGGACACAGAGAGAGAGAGTGAGGGACACAGCAAGAGAGAGTGAGGGACAGAGAGAGAGAGAGTGAGGGGCACAGCGAGAGAGAGTGAGGGACACAGCAAGAGAGAGTGAGGGACACAGAGAGAGAGAGTGAGGGACACAGCAAGAGAGAGTGAGGGACAGAGAGAGAGAGTGTGAGGGAAACAGCGAGAGAGAGTGAGGGACACAGAGAGAGAAAGTGAGGGACACAGCAAGAGAGAGTGAGGGACACAGCAAGAGAGAGTGAGGGACACAGAGAGAGAGAGTGAGGGACACAGCAAGAGAGAGTGAGGGGCACAGCGAGAGAGAGTGAGGGACACAGAGAGAGAGTGAGGGACGCAGCGAGAGAGAGTGAGAGACACAGCGAGAGAGAGTGAGAGACACAGCGAGAGAGATCTAGGGACACAGCGAGAGCGAGAGTGAGGCACACAGCGACAGAGAGTGAGGGACACAGAGAGAGAAAGTGAGGGACGCAGCAAGAAAGAATGAGGGGCACAGCGAGAGAGAGTGAGGGACACAGAGAGAGTGAGGGACACAGCGAGAGGGAGTGAGAGACACAGCGAGAGAGAGTGAGGGACACAGCGAGAGAGAGTGAGGGACGCAGCGAGAGAGAGTGAGGGACACAGAGAGAGAGAATGAGGGACACAGAGAGAGAGAGTGAGGGACACAGCGACAGAGAGTGAGGGACACAGAGAGAGAAAGTGAGGGACACAGCAAGAAAGAATGAGGGGCACAGCGAGAGAGAGTGAGGGACACAGAGAGAGTGAGGGACACAGCGAGAGGGAGTGAGAGACACAGCGAGAGAGAGTGAGGGACACAGCGAGAGAGAGTGAGGGACGCAGCGAGAGAGAGTGAGGGACGCAGCGAGAGAGTGAGGGACACAGCGAGAGAGGGTGAGGGTCGCAGCAAGAGAGAGTGAGGGACACAGCGAGATAGAGTGAGGGACACAGCGAGATAGAGTGAGGGACACAGCGAGAGAGTGTGAGGGACGCAGAGAGAGAGAGAGTGAGGGGCGCAGCGAGAGAAAGTGAGGGACAGAGAGAGAGAGTGAGGATCACAGCGAGAGAGAGTGAGGGACACAGCGAGAGAGAGTGAGGGACACAGCGAGAGAGAGTGTGAGGGACACAGCGAGAGAGAGTGAGGGACACAGCGAGAGAGAGTGAGGGACGCAGCGAGAGAGAGTGAGCGACACAGCGAGAGAGAGAGTGAGGGACACAGCGAGAGAGAGTGAGGGACACAGCGAGAGAGAGTGAGGGACACAGCAAGAGAGAGAGTGAGGGACTCAGCGAGAGAGAGTGTGAGGGACTCAGCGAGAGAGAGAGTGAGGGACACAGCGAGAGAGAGTGAGGGACATAGCGAGAGAGAGTGAGGGACACAGCGAGATAGAGTGAGGGACACAGCGAGATAGAGTGAGGGACACAGCGAGAGAGTGTGAGGGACGCAGAGAGAGAGAGAGTGAGGGGCGCAGCGAGAGAAAGTGAGGGACAGAGAGAGAGAGAGTGAGGATCACAGCGAGAGAGAGTGAGGGACAGAGAGAGAGAGAGGGTGAGGGGCGCAGCGAGAGAGAGTGAGGGACACAGCGAGAGAGAGAGTGAGGGACTCAGCGAGAGAGAGTGTGAGGGACTCAGCGAGAGAGAGAGTGAGGGACACAGCGAGAGAGAGTGAGGGACACAGCGAGATAGAGTGAGGGACACAGCGAGAGAGTGTGAGGGACGCAGAGAGAGAGAGAGTGAGGGACGCAGCGAGAGAGAGTGAGGGACACAGCGAGAGAGTGTGAGGGACGCAGAGAGAGAGAGAGTGAGGGACGCAGCGAGAGAGAGTGAGGGACACAGCGAGATAGAGTGAGGGACACAGCGAGATAGAGTGAGGGACACAGCGAGAGAGTGTGAGGGACGCAGAGAGAGAGAGAGTGAGGGGCGCAGCGAGAGAAAGTGAGGGACAGAGAGAGAGAGAGTGAGGATCACAGCGAGAGAGAGTGAGGGACAGAGAGAGAGAGAGGGTGAGGGGCGCAGCGAGAGAGAGTGAGGGACACAGCGAGAGAGAGTGTGAGGGACAGAGAGAGAGAGTGAGGGACACAGAGAGAGAGAGAGTGAGGGACTCAGCGAGAGAGAGTGAGGGACACAGCGAGAGAGAGTGAGGGACACAGCGAGATAGAGTGAGGGACACAGCGAGAGAGTGTGAGGGACGCAGAGAGAGAGAGAGTGAGGGGCGCAGCGAGAGAGAGTGAGGGACAGAGAGAGAGAGAGTGAGGATCACAGCGAGAGAGTGAGGGACAGAGAGAGAGAGAGAGTGAGGGGCACAGCGAGAGAGAGTGAGGGACACAGTGAGAGAGAGTGAGGGACACAGCAAGAAAGAATGAGGGGCACAGCGAGAGAGAGTGAGGGACGCAGCGAGAGAGAGAGTGAGGGATGCAGAGAGAGAGTGAGGGACACAGCGAGAGAGAGTGAGGGACACAGCGAGAAAAAGTGAGGGACGCAGCGAGAGAAAGTGAGGGACGCAGCGAGAGAGAGTGAGGGACACAGCGAGAGAGTGTGAGGGACGCAGCGAGAGAGAGTGAGGGACACAGCGAGAGAGTGAGGGACACAGAGAGAGAGTGAGGGACACAGCGAGAGAGAGTGAGGGACACAGCGAGAGAGGGTGAGGGACACAGAGAGAGAGTGAGGGACACAGCGAGAGAGAGTGAGGGACACAGCGAGAGAGAGTGAGGGACACAGCGAGAGAGAGTGAGGGACACAGCGAGAGAGAGTGAGGGACACAGCGAGAGAGAGTGAGGGACGCAGCGAGAGAGAGTGAGGGACACAGCGAGAGAGAGTGAGGGACACAGCGAGAGAGAGTGAGGGGCGCAGAGAGAGAGAGTGAGGGACGCAGAGAGAGAGAGAGTGAGGGACACAGCGAGAGAGAGTGAGGGACACAGCGAGAGAGAGTGAGGGACACAGCGAGAGAGAGTGAGGGACACAGTGAGAGAGAGTGAGGGACACAGCGAGAGAGAGTGAGGGACACAGCGAGAGAGAGTGAGGGACGCAGCGAGAGAGAGTGAGGGACACAGCGAGAGAGAGAGGGGCACAGCGAGAGAGAGTGAGGGACACAGCGAGAGAGAGTGAGGGACACAGAGAGAGAGAGTGAGGGACACAGCGAGAGAGAGTGAGGGACACAGCGAGAGAGAGAGTGAGGGACACAGCGAGAGAGAGTGAGGGACACAGCGAGAGAGAGTGAGGGACACAGCGAGAGGGAGTGAGGGACACAGCGAGAGAGAGTGAGGGACACAGCGAGAGAGAGTGAGGGACACAGCGAGAGAGAGTGAGGGACACAGTGAGAGAGAGTGAGGGACACCGTGAGAGAGAGTGAGGGACGCAGCGAGAGAGAGTGAGGGACACAGCGAGAGAGAGTGAGGGACGCAGCGAGAGAGAGTGAGGGACGCAGCGACAGAGAGAGTGAGGGACACAGCGAGAGAGAGTGAGGGACACAGAGAGAGAGTGAGGGACACAGCGAGAAAAAGTGAGGGACGCAGCGAGAGAAAGTGAGGGACGCAGCGAGAGAGAGTGAGGGACACAGCGAGAGAGAGTGAGGGGCACAGCGAGAGAGAGTGAGGGACACAGCGAGAGAGTGATGGACACAACGAGAGAGAGTGAGGGACACAGCGAGAGAATGAGGGACACAGCGAGAGAGAGTGAGGGACGCAGCGAGAGAGAGTGAGGGGCGCAGCGAGAGAGAGAGTGAGGGACACAGCGAGAGAGAGTGAGGGACACAGCGAGAGAGAGTGAGGGACACAGCGAGAGAGAGTGAGGGACACAGCGAGAGAGAGTGAGGGACACAGCGAGAGAATGAGGGACACAGCGAGAGAGAGTGAGAGACGCAGCGAGAGAGAGTGAGGGACGCAGCGAGAGAGAGTGAGGGACGCAGCGAGAGAGAGAAAGAGGGACACAGCGAGAGAGAGTGAGGGGCGCAGAGAGAGAGAGAATGAGGGACACAGCGAGAGAGAGTGAAGGACACAGCAAGAGAGAGTGAGAGACGCTGCGAGAGAGAGTGAGGGACACAGCGAGAGAGAGTGAGGGACACAGCGAGAGAGAGTGAGGGGCACAGAGTGCAAGGGACACACATGGAGAGCGAGGGACACAGAGAGTGAGGGACACAGAGAGAGTGAGAGACACAGAGAGAGTGAGGGACACACAGAGAGCGAGGAACACAGAGAGAGCGAATGACACAGAGAGCGAGGGACACAGAGAGCGAGGGACACAGAGAGTGAGGGACACAGAGAGAGTGAGGGACCCAGAGGGAGCGAGGGACCCAGAGAGAGCGAGGGACGCAGAGAGCGCGAGGGACACAGAGAGTGAGGGACACACAGAGAGTGAGGGGCACAGAGAGTGAGGGACACAGAGAGCGAGGGACACAGAGAGCGAGGGACACACAGAGAGAGCGAGAGACACAGAGAGTGAGGGACACAGAGAGAGTGAGGGACACAGAGAGCGAGGGACACAGAGAGCGAGGGCCACAGAGAGAGTGAGGGACAGAGAGTGAGTGAGGGACACAGAGAGAGTGAGGGTCACAGAGAGTGAGGGGCACAGAGAGAGTGAGGGACACAGAGAGTGAGGAACACAGAGAGTGAGGGACACAGAGAGAGTGAGGTACACCGAGAGTGAGCGACACAGCGAGAGCGAGGGACACAGAGAGAGGGAGGGACACAGAGAGAGCGAGGGACACAGAGAGCGAGGGACACAGAGAGAGCAAGGGACACAGAGAGAGTGAGCGACTCAGGGAGAGCGAGGGACACAGAGAGAGTGAGGGACACAGAAAGAGCGAGGGACACAGAGAGCGCGAGGGACACAGCGAGAACGAGGGACACACAGAAAGGGAGGGGCACAGACAGAGCGAGGGTCACAGACCGAGCTACACAGAGAGCGCGAGGGACACAGAGAGAGCGAGGGACACAGAAAGTGTGGGACACAGAGAGCGAGAGACACAGAGAGTGAGGGACACAGAGAGTGAGGGACACACAGAGCGAGGTACACAGAGAGTGTGGGACACAGAGAGCGAGGGACACAGAGAGCGAGCAGCACAGAGCATGAGGGATAAAAAGAATGAGGGACACAGAGAGCGAGGGACACAAAGGGCAAGGGACACAGAGAGTGTGGGACACAGAGAGTGTGGGACACAGAGAGCAAGGGACACAGAGAGCAGAGAGAGAGCGAGGGACACAGAGAGCCAGGGACACAGAGGGAGCGAGGGACACACAGAAAGGGAGGGACACAGACAGAGCGAGGGTCACAGACCGAGCTACACAGAGAGCGCGAGGGACACAGAGAGAGCGAGGGACACAAAGAGCGAGGGACACAGAGCACGAGGGACACAGAGAGCGAGGGACACAGAGAGTGTGGGACACAGAGAGCGAGGGACACAGAGAGCGAGGGACACAGAGAGTGTGGGACACAGAGAGCGAGGGACACACAGAGCGAGGGACACAGAGCCCGAGGGACACTGCGAGCGCGAGGGACACTGCGAGCGCGAGGGACACACATAAAGGGAGGTACATAGACAAAGCGAGGGACACAGACAGAGGGACACAGGGAGATCGAGGGACACAGAGAGAGCGAGGGACACAGAGAGCGAGGGACACAGAGAGCGAGGGACACAGAGAGAGCCAGGGACACAGAGAGCGCGAGGGACACAGAGAGTGTGAGGGACACAGAGAGCGCGAGGGGTACAGAGAGCGCGAGGGACACAGAGAGCGAGGGACACAGACAGTTTGGGACACAAAGAGCGAGGGACACAGAGTGAGTGAGGGACACAGAGAGTGAGGATCACAGAGAGCGAGGGACACAAAGAATGAGGGACACAGATAGCGCGAGGGACACAGAGAGCGCGAGGGACACAGAGAGCGCGATGGACACAGAGAGCGAGGGACACAGAGCGATGGACAGAGAGAGAGGGACAGAGAGGGACACAGCGAGTGAGAGTGGGACAGAGAGAGAGAGGGACAAAGCGAGAGAGACAAAGAGAGGAGGACACGTTGGGGGAGAGGAACACAGAGAGCGAGGGACACAGAGAGAGGGAGGGACACAGCGAGAATGAGGGACACAGCGAGAGTGAGGGACACAGAGAGCGAGGGACACAGAGAGAGGGAGGGACACACAGAGAGCGAGGGACACACAGAGAGCGGGGGACACAGAGAGAGGGAGGGACAGAGAGAGAGCGAGGGACACAGAGAGCGAGGGACACAGAGAGAGCGAGGGACACACAGAGAGCGAGGGTCACAGAGAGCACGAGCGACACACAGAAAGGTAGGGACACAGACAGAGCGAGGGTCACAGACCGAGGGACTCAGACAGAGCGAGGGACTCAGAGTGAGCGAGTGACACACAGAAAGGGAGGGACACAGAGAGAGTGAGGGACACAGAGAGAGCGAGGCACACAGAGAGCGCGAGGGATACAGAGAGCGAGGGACACAGAGAGCGAGGGACACAGAGAGAGAGCGAGGGACACAGACAGAGCCAGGGACACAGAGAGAGCCAGGGACACAGAGAGCGAGGGTACCACACAGAGAGAGCGAGGGACACAGAGACTGAGGGACACAGAGAGCACGAGGGACACAGAGAGACAGTGAGGGACACAGAGAGTGAGGAACACAGAGAGCGAGGGACACAGAGAGAGCGAGGGACACAGAGTGAGTGAGGGACACAGAGAGTGAGGGACACAGAGAGCGAGGGACACAGAGAGCGAGGGACACAGAGAGCGCGTGGGACACAGAGAGCGCGAGGGACACAGAGAGCCCGAGGGACACAGAGAGCGAGGAACACAGAGCGATGGACAGAGAGAGAGGGACAGAGAGGGACACAGCGAGTGAGAGTGGGACAGAGAGAGAGAGGGACACAGCGAGAGAGACAAAGAGAGGGGGACATGTAGGGGGAGAGGCTCACAGAGAGCGAGGGACACAGAGAGAGCGAGGGACACAGCGAGAATGAGGGACACATCGAGAGTGAGGGACACAGAGAGCGAGGGACACAGAGAGAGCGAGGGACACACAGAGTGCAAGGGACACAGAGAGAGCGAGGGGCACACAGAGAGCGAGGGACACAGAGAGAGCGAGGGGCAGAGAGAGAGCGAGGTACACAGAGAGCGAGGGACGCAGAGATAGTGAGGGACACACAGAGAGCGAGGGACACAGAGAGCGAGGGACACAGGGAGCGCGAGCGACACAGAGAGCGCGAGGGACACAGAGAGCGCGAGCGACACAGAGAGCGCGAGGGACACAGAGAGCGCGAGGGTCAGAGAGAGAGTGGGGGACACAGAGAGAGCGAGGGACACAGAGAGCGAGGGACACAGGGAGAGTGAGGGACACACAGAGAGCGAGGGACACAGAGAGCGAGGGACACAGAGAGAGCGAGGGAAACAGAGAGAGCGAGGGACACAGAGAGAGCGAGGGACACAGAGAGCGAGGGACACAGTGAGCGAGGGACACAGAGAGAGCCAGGGACACAGAGTGCGCGAGGGACACAGAGAGCGAGGGACACAGAGAGTGTGGGACACAGAGAGCGAGGGACACAGAGTGAGAGAGGGACACAGATTGAGGGACACAGAGAGCGAGGGACACAGAGAACGAGGGACACAGAGAGCGCGACGGACACAGAGAGCGCGAGGGACACAGAGAGCGCGAGGGACACAGAGAGCGAGGGTCACAGAGAGAGCGAGGGACACAGAGAGAGCGAGGGACAAACAGAGAGCGAGGGACACAGAGAGCGAGGGACACAGAGAGCACGAGCGACACAGAGAGCGCGAGGGACACAGAGAGAGCGAGGGACACAGAGAGCGAGGGACACAGAGAGAGCGAGGGACACACAGAGAGCGAGGGTCACAGAGAGCACGAGCGACACACAGAAAGGTAGGGACACAGACAGAGCGAGGGTCACAGACCGAGGGACTCAGACAGAGCGAGGGACTCAGAGTGAGCGAGTGACACACAGAAAGGGAGGGACACAGAGAGAGTGAGGGACATAGAGAGAGCGAGGCACACAGAGAGCGCGAGGGATACAGAGAGCGAGGGACACAGAGAGCGAGGGACACAGAGAGAGAGCGAGGGACACAGACAGAGCCAGGGACACAGAGAGAGCCAGGGACACAGAGAGCGAGGGTACCACACAGAGAGAGCGAGGGACACAGAGACTGAGGGACACAGAGAGCACGAGGGACACAGAGAGACAGTGAGGGACACAGAGAGTGAGGAACACAGAGAGTGAGGGACACAGAGAGAGCGAGGGACACAGAGTGAGTGAGGGACACAGAGAGTGAGGGACACAGAGAGCGAGGGACACAGAGAGCGAGGGACACAGAGAGCGCGTGGGACACAGAGAGCGCGAGGGACACAGAGAGCCCGAGGGACACAGAGAGCGAGGAACACAGAGCGATGGACAGAGAGAGAGGGACAGAGAGGGACACAGCGAGTGAGAGTGGGACAGAGAGAGAGAGGGACACAGCGAGAGAGACAAAGAGAGGGGGACATGTAGGGGGAGAGGCTCACAGAGAGCGAGGGACACAGAGAGAGCGAGGGACACAGCGAGAATGAGGGACACATCGAGAGTGAGGGACACAGAGAGCGAGGGACACAGAGAGAGCGAGGGACACACAGAGTGCAAGGGACACAGAGAGAGCGAGGGGCACACAGAGAGCGAGGGACACAGAGAGAGCGAAGGGCAGAGAGAGAGCGAGGTACACAGAGAGCGAGGGACGCAGAGATAGTGAGGGACACACAGAGAGCGAGGGACACAGAGAGCGAGGGACACAGGGAGCGCGAGCGACACAGAGAGCGCGAGGGACACAGAGAGCGCGAGCGACACAGAGAGCGCGAGGGACACAGAGAGCGCGAGGGACAGAGAGAGAGTGGGGGACACAGAGAGAGCGAGGGACACAGAGAGCGAGGGACACAGGGAGAGTGAGGGACACACAGAGAGCGAGGGACACAGAGAGCGAGGGACACAGAGAGAGCGAGGGAAACAGAGAGAGCGAGGGACACAAAGAGAGCGAGGGACACAGAGAGCGAGGGACACAGTGAGCGAGGGACACAGAGAGAGCCAGGGACACAGAGTGCGCGAGGGACACAGAGAGCGAGGGACACAGAGAGTGTGGGACACAGAGAGCGAGGGACACAGAGTGAGAGAGGGACACAGATTGAGGGACACAGAGAGCGAGGGACACAGAGAACGAGGGACACAGAGAGCGCGACGGACACAGAGAGCGCGAGGGACACAGAGAGCGCGAGGGACACAGAGAGCGAGGGTCACAGAGAGAGCGAGGGACACAGAGAGAGCGAGGGACAAACAGAGAGCGAGGGACACAGAGAGCGAGGGACACAGAGAGCACGAGCGACACAGAGAGCGCGAGGGACACAGAGAGCGGGGGACACAGAGAGCGAGGGACACAGAGAGAGCGAGGGACACACAGAGAGCGAGGGTCACAGAGAGCACGAGCGACACACAGAAAGGTAGGGACACAGACAGAGCGAGGGTCACAGACCGAGGGACTCAGACAGAGCGAGGGACTCAGAGTGAGCGAGTGACACACAGAAAAGGAGGGACACAGAGAGAGTGAGGGACATAGAGAGAGCGAGGCACACAGAGAGCGCGAGGGATACAGAGAGCGAGGGACACAGAGAGCGAGGGACACAGAGAGAGAGCGAGGGACACAGACAGAGCCAGGGACACAGAGAGAGCCAGGGACACAGAGAGCGAGGGTACCACACAGAGAGAGCGAGGGACACAGAGACTGAGGGACACAGAGAGCACGAGGGACACAGAGAGACAGTGAGGGACACAGAGAGTGAGGAACACAGAGAGCGAGGGACACAGAGAGAGCGAGGGACACAGAGTGAGTGAGGGACACAGAGAGTGAGGGACACAGAGAGCGAGGGACACAGAGAGCGAGGGACACAGAGAGCGCGTGGGACACAGAGAGCGCGAAGGACACAGAGAGCCCGAGGGACACAGAGAGCGAGGAACACAGAGAGCGAGGGACACAGAGAACGAGGGACACAGAGAGCGCGACGGACACAGAGAGCGCGAGGGACACAGAGAGCGCGAGGGACACAGAGAGCGAGGGTCACAGAGAGAGCGAGGGACACAGAGAGAGCGAGGGACAAACAGAGAGCGAGGGACACAGAGAGCGAGGGACACAGAGAGCACGAGCGACACAGAGAGCGCGAGGGACACAGAGAGAGCGAGGGACACAGAGAGCGAGGGACACAGAGAGAGCGAGGGACACACAGAGAGCGAGGGTCACAGAGAGCACGAGCGACACACAGAAAGGTAGGGACACAGACAGAGCGAGGGTCACAGACCGAGGGACTCAGACAGAGCGAGGGACTCAGAGTGAGCGAGTGACACACAGAAAGGGAGGGACACAGAGAGAGTGAGGGACATAGAGAGAGCGAGGCACACAGAGAGCGCGAGGGATACAGAGAGCGAGGGACACAGAGAGCGAGGGACACAGAGAGAGAGCGAGGGACACAGACAGAGCCAGGGACACAGAGAGAGCCAGGGACACAGAGAGCGAGGGTACCACACAGAGAGAGCGAGGGACACAGAGACTGAGGGACACAGAGAGCACGAGGGACACAGAGAGACAGTGAGGGACACAGAGAGTGAGGAACACAGAGAGCGAGGGACACAGAGAGAGCGAGGGACACAGAGTGAGTGAGGGACACAGAGAGTGAGGGACACAGAGAGCGAGGGACACAGAGAGCGAGGGACACAGAGAGCGCGTGGGACACAGAGAGCGCGAGGGACACAGAGAGCCCGAGGGACACAGAGAGCGAGGAACACAGAGCGATGGACAGAGAGAGAGGGACAGAGAGGGACACAGCGAGTGAGAGTGGGACAGAGAGAGAGAGGGACACAGCGAGAGAGACAAAGAGAGGGGGACATGTAGGGGGAGAGGCTCACAGAGAGCGAGGGACACAGAGAGAGCGAGGGACACAGCGAGAATGAGGGACACATCGAGAGTGAGGGACACAGAGAGCGAGGGACACAGAGAGAGCGAGGGACACACAGAGTGCAAGGGACACAGAGAGAGCGAGGGGCACACAGAGAGCGAGGGACACAGAGAGAGCGAGGGGCAGAGAGAGAGCGAGGTACACAGAGAGCGAGGGACGCAGAGATAGTGAGGGACACACAGAGAGCGAGGGACACAGAGAGCGAGGGACACAGGGAGCGCGAGCGACACAGAGAGCGCGAGGGACACAGAGAGCGCGAGCGACACAGAGAGCGCGAGGGACACAGAGAGCGCGAGGGACAGAGAGAGAGTGGGGGACACAGAGAGAGCGAGGGACACAGAGAGCGAGGGACACAGGGAGAGTGAGGGACACACAGAGAGCGAGGGACACAGAGAGCGAGGGACACAGAGAGAGCGAGGGAAACAGAGAGAGCGAGGGACACAAAGAGAGCGAGGGACACAGAGAGCGAGGGACACAGTGAGCGAGGGACACAGAGAGAGCCAGGGACACAGAGTGCGCGAGGGACACAGAGAGCGAGGGACACAGAGAGTGTGGGACACAGAGAGCGAGGGACACAGAGTGAGAGAGGGACACAGATTGAGGGACACAGAGAGCGAGGGACACAGAGAACGAGGGACACAGAGAGCGCGACGGACACAGAGAGCGCGAGGGACACAGAGAGCGCGAGGGACACAGAGAGCGAGGGTCACAGAGAGAGCGAGGGACACAGAGAGAGCGAGGGACAAACAGAGAGCGAGGGACACAGAGAGCGAGGGACACAGAGAGCACGAGCGACACAGAGAGCGCGAGGGACACAGAGAGCGGGGGACACAGAAAGAGCGAGGGACACACAGAGAGCGAGGGACACAGAGAGAGCGAGGGACACACAGAGAGTGAGGGACACAGAGAGAGCGAGGGACACAGAGAGAGCGAGGGACACAGAGTGAGCGAGGGACACAGAGAGAGCCAGGGACACAGAGAGAGTGAGGGACACAGAGAGAGCGAGGGACACAGAGAGAGCGAGGGACACAGAGAGCGAGGGACACAGAGAGCGAGGGACACAGAGAGCGAGGGACACAGAGAGAGTGAGGGACACAGAGAGCGAGGGACACAGAGAGCGAGGGACACAGAGAGAGCGAGGGACACACAGAGAGCGTGGGACACAGAGAGCGAGGGACACAGAGAGCGAGGGACACAGAGAGAGTGAGGGACACAGAGAGCGAGGGACACAGAGAGCGAGGGACACAGAGAGAGCGAGGGACACACAGAGAGCGTGGGACACAGAGAACGAGGGACACAGAGAGCGAGGGACACAGAGAGCGAGGGACACAGAGAGCGAGGGACACAGAGAGAGTGAGGGACACAGAGAGCGAGGGACACAGAGAGCGAGGGACACAGAGAGAGCGAGGGACACACAGAGAGCGTGGGACACAGAGAGCGAGGGACACAGAGAGCGAGGGACACAGAGAGCGAGGGACACAGAGAGCGAGGGACACAGAGAGAGCGAGGGACACACAGAGAGCGTGGGACACAGAGAGCGAGGGACACAGAGAGCGAGGGACACAGAGAGAGTGAGGGATACAGAGAGTGAGGGACACAGAGAGAGTGAGGGATACAGAGAGTGAGGGACACAGAGAGAGTGAGGGACACAGAGCGCGAGGGACTCAGAGAGAGCGAGGGACACAGGGAGCGAGGGGCACAGAGAGAGTGTGGGACACAGAGCGCGAGGGACAATGCGAGCGCGAGGGACACACAGAAAGGGAGTGACATAGGCCCCCCCACCCTCTCTCTCGTTGTGTCCCTCTCTCTCTCGCTGTGTCCCTTGCTCTCTGTGTCCCTTGCTCTCTGTGTCCCTTGCTCTCTCCCTGTCCCCCTCTCTCTCGTTGTGTCCCTCTCTCTCTCTCGCTGTGTCCCTTGCTCTCTGTGTCCCTCACTCTCTGTGTCCTTCGCTCTCTCTGCGTCCCTCGCTCTCTCTGTGCCCCTCGCTCTGTCTGTGTCCCTCGGTCTGTGTCCCTCACTCTCTCTGTGTCCCTCACTCTCTGTGTCCCTCGCTCTCTCTGTGTCCCTCGCTCTCTCTGTTTCCCTCGCTCTCTGTGTTCCTCACTCTCTGTGTCCCTCACTCTCTCTGTGTCCCATGCTCTGTCTGTGTCCCTCGCTCTCTCTGTGTGTCCCTCGCTCTCTGTGTCCCACACTCTCTCAGTGTGTCCCTCACTCTCTGTATCCTTCACTCTCTAAGTGTCCCTCGTTCTCTGTGTCCCTTGCTCTCTGTGACCCTCGCTCTCTCTGTGTCCCCCACTCTCTCTGTGTCCCTCGCGGTCTCTGTGTCCCTCCCAGTGTCTGTGTCGCTCGCACTCTCTGTGTCCCTCGCGCTCTCTGTGTCACTCGTGCTCTCTGTGTCCTTCGCTCTCTGTGTCCCTCGCTCTCTGTGTCCCTCGCTCTCTGTGTCCCTCGCTCTCTCTCTGCCCCTCGCTCTCTCTGTGTCCCTCGCTCGCTGTGTGTCCCTCGCTCTCTCTGTGTCCCTGGCTCTCTGTGTCCCTTGCTCTCTCTCTGCCCCTCGCTCTCTCTGTGTCCCTCGCTCTCTGTGTGTCCCTCGCTCTCTCTGTGTCCCTCGCTCTCTCTGTGTCCCTCGCTCTCTGTGCGCCTCACTCTCTGTGTCCCTCGCACTCTCTGTGTCCTTCGCTCTCTCTGTGTCCCTCGCTCTCTGTGTCCCACACTGTCTGTGTCCGACACTCTCTGTGTCCCTTGCCCTTTGTGTCCCTCGCTCTCTGTGTCCCTCACTCTTTGTGTCCCTCATGCTCTGTGCTACTCGCTCTCTGTGTCCCTCGCTCTCTGTGTCCCACACTCTCTGTGTCCCACACTCTCTGTGTCCCTCTCTCTCTGTGTCCCACACTCTCTGTGTCCCTCGCTCTGTGTGTCCCTCGCTCTCTCTGTGTCCCTCCCTCTCTCTGTGTCCCTCGCTCTCCCTGTGTCGCTCACTCTCCGTGTCCCTCACTCTCTCTGTGTCCTTTGCTCTCTCTGTGTCCCTCGCTCTCTGTGTCCCTCGATCTCTCTGTGTCCCTCCCTCTCTCTGTGTCCCTCGCTCTCCCTGTGTCGCTCACTCTCGGTGTCCCTCACTCTCTCTGTGTCCCTCACTCTCTGTGTTCCTCACTCTCTGTGTCCCTCACTCTCTCTGTGCCCCACACTCTCTGTGACCCTCACTCTCTCTGTGTCCCTCACTCACTCTCTGTCCCTCACTCTCTCTGTGGCCCTCACCCTCTATGTCCCTTACTCTTTCTGTGTCCCTCGCTCTCTGTGTCCCTCACTCTCTGTGTCCCTCACTCTCTCTGTGTCCCTCACTCTGTGTCTCTCGCTCTCTCTGTGTGTCCCTCGCTCTCTGTGTCCCTCACTCTCTGTGCCCCTCACTCTCTCTGTGTCCCTCACTCTCTGTGTCCCTCGCACTCTCTGCGTTCCTCACTCTCTCTGGGTCCCTCGCCCCCTCTGGGTCCCTCACTCTCTCTGTGTCCCTCACTCTCTGTGTCCCTCGCTCTCTGTGTCCCTCGCACTCTGTGTCCCTCACTCTCTCTGTGTCTCTCACTCTCTCTGTGTACCACACTCTCTCTGTGTGTCCCTCGCTCTCTGTGTCCCTCGCTCTCTCTGTGTGTCCCTCGCTCTCTGTGTCCCTCGCTCTCTCTGTGTCCATGGCTCTGTCTGTGTGTCCCTCATTCTCTGTGTCCCACACTCTCTCTGTGTGTCCCTCACTCTCTGTTTCCCTCGCTATCTCTGTGTGTCCCTCGCTCTCTGTGTACCTCGCTCTCTGTGTCCTCGCTCTCTCTGTGTCACTCGCGCTCTCTGTGTCCCTCACTCTCTCTGTGTCCCTCCCTTTCTGTGTGTCCCTCGCTCTCTCTGTGTCCCTCGCTCTGTCTGTGTCCCTCGCTCTGTCTGTGTCCCTCGCTCTGTGTCCCTCACTCTCTCTGTGTCCCTCACTCTCTCTGTGTCCCTCACTCTCTCTGTGTCCCTCGCTCTCTCTGTGTCCCTCGCTCTCTCTGTGTCCCTCGCTCTCTGTGTTCCACACTCTCTGTGTCCCTCACTCTCTCTGTGTGTCCATCCCTCTCTGTGTCCCTCGCTCTCTCTGTTTCCCTCGCTCTCTGTGTTCCTCACTCTCTGTGTCCCTCACTCTCTCTGTGTCCCTTGCTCTGTCTGTGTCCCTCGCTCTCTCTGTGTGTCCCTCGCTCTCTGTTTCCCTCGCTCTCTGAGCCCCTCGCGCTCTCTGTGTCACTCGCTCTCTGTGTCCCACACTCTCTCTGTGTCCCTTGCTCTGTCTGTGTCCCTCGCTCTCTCTGTGTGTCCCTCGCTCTCTGTTTCCCTCGCTCTCTGTGCCCCTCGCGCTCTCTGTGTCACTCGCTCTCTGTGTCCCACACTCTCTCAGTGTGTCCCTCACTCTCTGTATCCTTCACTCTCTAAGTGTCCCTCGCTCTCTGTGTCCCTTGCTCTCTGTGACCCTCGCTCTCTGTGTCCCTCACTCTCTCTGTGTCCCTCACTCTCTGTGTCTCTCGCTCTCTCTGTGTGTCCCTCGCTCTCTGTGTCCCTCACTCTCTGTGCCCCTCACTCTCTCTGTGTCCCTCACTCTCTGTGTCCCTCGCGCCCTCTGCGTCCCTCGCTCTCTCTGGGTCCCTCGCTCCCTCTGGGTCCCTCACTCTCTCTGTGTCCCTCACTCTCTGTGTCCCTTGCTCTCTGTGTCCCTTGCTCTCTGTGTCCCTCGCTCTCTGTGTCATTCGCTCTCTCTGTGTTGCTCGCTCTCCTTGTGTCCCTCAGTCTCTCTGTGTCTCTCACTCTCTCTGTGTCCCACACTCTCTCTGTGTGTCCCTCGCTCTCTGTGTCCCTCGCTCTCTCTGTGTGTCCCTCGCTCTCTGTGTCCCTCGCTCTCTGTGTCCCTCGCTCTCTGTGTCCCTCACTCTCTCTGTGTCCATGGCTATGTCTGTGTCCCTCACTCTCTCTGTGTCCCTCGCTCTCCCTGAGTCGCTCACTCTCTCTGTGTCCCTTGCTCTCTCTGTGTCCCTTGCTCTCTGTGACCCTCACTCTCTCTGTGTCCCCCACTCTCTCTCTGTCCCTTGCGGTCTCTCTGTCCCTCCCGGTGTCTGTGTCGCTCGCACTCTCTGTGTCCCTCGCGCTCTCTGTGTCACTCGTGCTCTCTGTGTCCTTCGCTCTCTGTGTCCCTCGCTCTCTGTGTCCCTCGCTCTCTGTGTCCCTCGCTCTCTCTCTGCCCCTCGCTCTCTCTGTGTCCCTCGCTCGCTGTGTGTCCCTCGCTCTCTCTGTGTCCCTGGCTCTCTGTGTCCCTTGCTCTCTCTCTGCCCCTCGCTCTCTCTGTGTCCCTCGCTCTCTGTGTGTCCCTCGCTCTCTCTGTGTCCCTCGCTCTCTCTGTGTGCCTCGCTCTCTGTGCTCCTCACTCTCTGTGTCCCTCGCACTCTCTGTGTCCGACACTCTCTGTGTCCCTTGCCCTTTGTGTCCCTCGCTCTCTGTGTCCCTCACTCTTTGTGTCCCTCATGCTCTGTGCTACTCGCTCTCTGTGTCCCTCGCTCTCTGTGTCCCACACTCTCTGTGTCCCACACTCTCTGTGTCCCTCGCTCTCTGTGTCCCACACTCTCTGTGTCCCTCGCTCTGTGTGTCCCTCGCTCTCTCTGTGTCCCTCCCTCTCTCTGTGTCCGTGGCTCTCCCTGTGTCGCTCACTCTCCGTGTCCCTCACTCTCTCTGTGTCCTTTGCTCTCTCTGTGTCCCTCGCTCTCTCTGTGTCCCTCCATCTCTCTGTGTCCCTCGCTCTCCCTGTGTCGCTCACTCTCGGTGTCCCTCACTCTCTCTGTGTCCCTCACTCTCTGTGTTCCTCACTCTCTGTGTCCCTCACTCTCTCTGTGCCCCTCACTCTCTGTGACCCTCACTCTCTCTGTCTCCCTCACTCACTCTCTGTCCCTCACTCTCTCTGTGGCCCTCACTCTCTATGTCCCTTACTCTTTCTGTGTCCCTCGCTCTCTGTGTCCCTCGCTCTCTGTGTCCCTCACTCTCTCTGTGTCCCTCACTCTGTGTCTCTCGCTCGCTCTGTGTGTCGCTCGCTCTCTGTGTCCCTCACTCTCTGTGCCCCTCACTCTCTCTGTGTCCCTCACTCTCTGTGTCCCTCGCACTCTCTGCGTTCCTCGCTCTCTCTGGGTCCCTCGCTCCCTCTGGGTCCCTCACTCTCTCTGTGTCCCTCACTCTCTGTGTCCCTTGCTCTCTGTGTCCCTCGCTCCCTGTGTCATTCGCTCTCTCTGTGTTCCTCGCTCTCTGTGTGTCCATCACTCTCTCTGTGTCTCTCACTCTCTCTGTGTCCCACACTCTCTCTGTGTGTCCCTCGCTCTCTGTGTCCCTCGCTCTCTCTGTGTGTCCCTCGCTCTCTGTGTCCCTCGCTCTCTCTGTGTCCATGGCTCTGTCTGTGTGTCCCTCATTCTCTGTGTCCCACACTCTCTCTCTGTGTCATTCACTCTCTCTGTGTCCCACACTCTCTCTGTGTGTCCCTCACTCTCTGTGTCCCTCGCTATCTCTGTGTGTCCCTCGCTCTCTGTGTCCCTCGCTCTCTGTGTCCTCGCTCTCTCTGTGTCACTCGCGCTCTCTGTGTCCCTCACTCTCTCTGTGTCCCTCCCTTTCTGTGTGTCCCTCGCTCTCTCTGTGTCCCTCGCTCTGTCTGTGTCCCTCACTCTGTGTCCCTCACTCTCTCTGTGTCCCTCACTCTCTCTGTGTCCCTCGCTCTCTCTGTGTCCCTCGCTCTCTCTGTGTCCCTCGCTCTCTGTGTTCCACACTCTCTGTGTCCCTCACTCACTCTGTGTGTCCCTCCCTCTCTGTGTCCCTCGCTCTCTCTGTTTCCCTCGCTCTCTGTGTTCCTCACTCTCTGTGTCCCTCACTCTCTCTGTGTCCCTTACTCTGTCTGTGTCCCTCGCTCTCTCTGTGTCCCTCGCTCTCTGTGTCCTTCGCTCTCTGTGCCCCTCGCACTCTCTGTGTAACTCGCTCTCTGTGTCCCACACTCTCTCAGTGTGTCCCTCACTCTCTGTATCCTTCACTCTCTAAGTGTCCCTCGCTCTCTGTGTCCCTTGCTCTCTGTGACCCTCGCTCTCTGTGTCCCTCACTCTCTCTGTGTCCCTCACTCTCTGTGTCTCTCGCTCTCTCTGTGTGTCCCTCGCTCTCTGTGTCCCTCACTCTCTGTGCCCCTCACTCTCTCTGTGTCCCTCACTCTCTGTGTCCCTCGCGCTCTCTGCGTCCCTCGCTCTCTCTGGGTCCCTCGCTCCCTCTGGGTCCCTCACTCTCTCTGTGTCCCTCACTCTCTCTGTGTCCCACACTCTCTCTGTGTGTCCCTCGCTCTCTGTGTCCCTCGCTCTCTCTGTGTGTCCCTCGCTCTCTGTGTCCCTCGCTCTCTCTGTGTCCATGGCTCTGTCTGTGTGTCCCTCACTCTCTGTGTCCCACACTCTCTCTCTGTGTCACTCACTCTCTCTGTGTCCCACACTCTCTCTATGTGTCCCTCACTCTCTGTGTCCCTCGCTATCTCTGTGTGTCCCTCGCTCTCTGTGTCCCTCGCTCTCTGTGTCCTCGCTCTCTCTGTGTCACTCGCGCTCTCTGTGTCCCTCACTCTCTCTGTGTCCCTCCCTTTCTGTGTGTCCCTCGCTCTCTCTGTGTCCCTCGCTCTGTCTGTGTCCCTCGCTCTGTCTGTGTCCCTCGCTCTGTGTCCCTCACTCTCTCTGTGTCCCTCGCTCTCTCTGTGTCCCTCGCTCTCTCTGTGTCCCTCGCTCTCTGTGTTCCACACTCTCTGTGTCCCTCACTCTCTCTGTGTGTCCCTCGCTCTCTGTGTCCCTCGCTCTCTGTGTTTCCCTCGCTCTCTGTGTTCCTCACTCTCTGTGTCCCTCACTCTCTCTGTGTTTCCCTCGCTCTCTGTGTCCCTCGCTCTCTGTGTCCCTCGTTCTCTCTGTGCGTCCCTCGTTCTCTACGTCCCTCGCTCTCTCTGTGTCCCTTGCTCTGGCTGTGTCCCTCGCTCTCTCTGTGTGTCCCTCGCTCTCTGTGTCCCTCGCTCTCTGTGTCCCTCGCTATCTCTCTGTGTCCCTCGCTCTCTCTGTGTCCCTCACTCACTGTGTTCCACACTCTCTGTGTCCCTCGCTCTCTGTGTCCCTCGCGCTCTCTGTGTCACTCGCTCTCTGTGTCCCACACTCTCTCAGTGTGTCCCTCACTCTCTGTATCCTTCACTCTATAAGTGTCCCTCGCTCTCTGTGTCCCTTGCTCTCTGTGACCCTCGCTCTCTCTGTGTTCCCCCACTCTCTCTCTGTCCCTCGCGGTCTCTGTGTCCCTCCCGGTGTCTGTGTCGCTCGCGCTCTCTGTGTCCCTCGCGCTCTCTGTGTCACTCGTGCTCTCTGTGTCCTTCGCTCTCTTTGTCCCTCGCTCTCTGTGTGTTCCTCGCTCTCTCTGTGTCCCTCGCTCTCTGTGTCCCTCGCTCTCTCTGTGTCCCTCGCTCTCTGTGTCCCTCGCTCTCTCTCTGCCCCTCGCTCTCTCAGTGTCCCTCGCTCTCTGTGTGTCCCTCGCTCTCTCTGTGTCCCTCGCTCTCTGTGTGTTCCTCGCTCTCTCTGTGTCCCGCGCTCTCTGTGCCCCTCACTCTCTTTGTCCCTCGCTCTCTGTGTCCCACACTCTCTGTGTCCCACACTCTCTGTGTCCCTTGCCCTTTGTGTCCCTCGCTCTCTGTGTCCCTCACTCTTTTTGTCCCTCATGCTCTGTGCTACTCGCTATCTGTGGCCCTCGCTCTCTGTGTCCCACACTCTCTGTGTCCCTCGCTCTGTGAGTCCCTCACTCTCTGTGTCCCTCACTCTCTGTGTCCCTCGCTCTCTGTGTCCCACACTCTCTGTGTCCCTCGCTCTCTGTGTCCCTCGTGCTCTGTGTCCCTCGCTCTTTGTGTCCCTCGCTCTCTCTGTGTCCCTCGCGCTCTCTGTGTAGCTCGGTCTGTGACCCTCGCTCTGTCTGTGTCCCGCCCTTTCTGTGTGTCCCTCGCTCCCTCTGTGTCCCTGGCTCTCTGTGTCCCTCGCTCTCTCTCTGCTCTCTGTGTCCCTCGCTCTCTGTGTTGAACACTCTCTGTGTCCCACACTCTCTGTGTCCCTTGCCCTTTGTGTCCCTCGCTCTCTGTGTCAATCACTCTTTGTGTCCCTCATGCTCTGTGCTACTCGCTCTCTGTGTCCCTCGCTCTCTGTGTCCCACACTCTCTGTGTCCCTCGCTCTGTATGTCCCTTACTCTCTGTGTCCCTCACTCTCTGTGTCTCTCGCTCTCTGTGTCGCACACTCTCTGTGTCCCTCGCTCTCTCTGTGTCCCTCGCGCTCTCTGTGTAGCTCGGTCTGTGACCCTCGCTCTGTCTGTGTCCCTCCCTTTCTGTGTGTCCCTCGCTCTCGCTGTGTCCCTCGCGCTCTCTGTGTCCCTCGCTCTCTCTGTGTCCCTCACTCTCTCTGTGTCCCTCGCTCTCCCTGAGTCGCTCACTCTCTCTGTGTCCCTTGCTCTCTCTGTGTCCCTCGCTCTCTGTGTCCCTCGCTCTCTCTGTGTCCCTCCCTCTCTCTGTGTCCCTCGCTCTCGCTGTGTCGCTCACTATCGGTGTACCTCACTCTCTCTGTGTCCCTCACTCTCTGTGTTCCTCACTCTCTGTGTCCCTCACTCTCTCTGTGCCCCTCACTCTCTGTGACCCTCACTCTCTCTGTGTCCCTCACTCACTCTCTGTCCCTCACTCTCTCTGTGGCCCTCACTCTCTGTGTCCCTGACTCTCTCTGTGTCCCTCGCTCTCTCTGTCCCTCGCTCTCTGTGTCCCTCACTCTCTCTGTGTCCCTCACTCTCTGTGTCTCTCGCTCTCTCTGTGTGTCCCTCGCTCTCTGTGTCCCTCGCTCTCTGTGTCCCTCACTCTCTGTGCCCCTCACTCTCTGTGTGTCCCTCACTCTCTGTGTCCCTCGCGCTGTCTGCGTCCCTCGCTCTCTCTGGGTCCCTCGCTCCCTCTGGGTCCCTCACTCTCTCTGTGTCCCTCACTCTCTGTGTCCCTCGCTCTCTGTGTCCCTCGCTCTCTGTGTCATTTGCTCTCTCTGTGTTCCTCGCTCTCTGTGTGTCCCTCACTCTCTCTGTGTCTCTCACTCTCTCTGTGTCCCACACTCTCTCTGTGTGTCCCTCGCTCTCTGTGTCCCTCGCTATCTCTGTGTGTCGCTCGCTCTCTGTGTCCCTCGCTCTCTGTGTTCTCGCTCTTTCTGTGTCACTCGCGCTCTCTGTGTCCCTCACTCTCTCTGTGTCCCTCGCTCTCTCTGTGTCCCTCGCTCTCTCTGTGTCCCTCGCTCTGTCTGTGTCCCTCGCTCTGTCTGTGTCCCTCTCTCTGTGTCCCTCACTCTCTCTGTGTCCCTCACTCTCTCTGTGTGTCCCTCGCTCTCTGTGTCCCTCGCTCTCTCTGTGTCCCTCGCTCTCTGTGTCCCTCGCTCTCTATGTTTCCCTCGCTCTCTGTGTCCCTCGTTCTCTCTGTGCGTCCCTCGCTCCCTATGTCCCTCGCTCTCCATGTCCCTCGCTCTCTCTGTGTCCCTTGCCCTGTCTGTGTCCCTCGCTCTCTCTGTGTGTCCCTCGCTCTCTGTGTCCCTCGCTCTCTCTCGCTGTGTCCATCACTCTCTCGCTGCGTCTTTCTCTCTCTCTCTCTCTGGGGAACTCCGGACATTTCTGGGAACGCACCATGGTCACCCGGACTGTGTGCGGCTGGCGCTGGGCAGCTGGGGAAATCTGGGGCTGCTCCTTGGCTCCGCCCGGGCCTATGTCAGAGAGGCCTGGGAGTTCGATCAAGACCAGGAGGAGCAGCGCCAAGCTGTTCCGTTCCTTGTGGGACTCCTGAGGGAGTGGAGGGGGCGGGACCCCCACTCTGAGCACTAAAGGTGATGGATAACTATTGCTGCTGACATGGAGGTAACCATGGCCAGCCTCAACATCAACGGCAGCAGCCACGCGCACCACCGGTTCCAGTTCCTGTCTATCCTCCGGGACGGAAAGTACGGGGTGTGCTTCCTGCAGGAAACCCAGGCCATCCCGGTGACGAAGCTCAGTGGACCCTGGAGGGGCAAGGAGGAGTCTTCATGAGTCACCTGGCCCCACGTTCGGGCGGGGTGGCTATCTTGTTGGCTCCACATTTTCAGCCGGAGATCTTGGGGATCAAGGAGCCGGTGCCAGGCCGTCTGCTGCACCTAAAGGCCCGTTTCGGGGCAGCGGTGATTCACTTTGTAAATGTATCCGCTCCCGTGGCCGGACCGCAGCAGGCGGCTTCCTTCCAAAAGGTGTCCACTCTTCTCGGCACCATCCCGGTGGGAGAGTTGTTATTGAAAATATGGAAAGATGTGTCATTTGAAACATGGAAGTCTGGCAATATCTGGTCTGGGAGAAACAAGAGAGGATACAGGGAAAGATCCCCCGAAGGGTTAACAGCAGCTGCCAGGAGAGGATTGTAAAATGCAGATCTCCTTGCTCAAGCAGGCTCAGCAAACAAGACAAACAGGATTTTGAATGGAGCCAAAAACAATGGCCCACACCTTCATTGAAAGTAACTGTCTTAGTTAGCAGCTGGAAAAAAGGATGAGGTTCAGTTGTATTTGGTGATAATTCTAGGTGTGAAAATTTGCTAAACCAGGTAAATTAAAGAAAACTGGAGACTATCAGTCTAGGAGAAACATAATTCAAAGCCAAAATCAAAGTCAAAATTACGAGCTGAGGACACAATTGGAAAATAAAACTACAGAAATGACAGGAATTAAAAGTGACACCTCTTGAAACCAAAGCATTTTGATCATCACACAGGAAACAATGTAATCAGATCTATGAGATGAAGTTATGTCAAAATGAATACGTAGTTGGATTAGAAAGTTTAGATCAAAGATACTTTTTACAATCAAAGTGAAATAAGTTACTTTACAATAAAATCATAAAAGCTAGATAACTGTTAGAAAAATATATAAACCCAGAGACCAGGGCAGGAACTACCAGAACCAGAACCAGAACTCAGAGGGAGGGAGAGAGAGAAGCAGAGAAGAAACAAGCAGCTCAGAGTCAGATTACAGTCAGCTCGGCCATGGGAAAGACAAGGCATAGCAGCCGAGCTAAAACAGCTAATACATCTCAGGAAAACTTGAATTTAAAGAGTCAGCTCAGAGATAGCCAGCAGAGCCAGCTCTCACAGCTCGGTACATGGGAAAGACAGGACACAGCAACCGAGCTCATCAGCGATTACATCGAAAGAAGACCAGACTTTATAAAGAAGATTGATTGTCAAGGTGGGCCTGAAGGTCCCTTCAACCACCCAGAAGGACCCAGAAGCAAGGTCTTTTTCCTTTCTGTAAAGAAAGTATTTGCAGCTTTTAAAAGAAAAAATATAATAATAAAATAACTTAATTTAACCTGAAATAGTGGTATTCCAAAGTCTACTTTACTTACTTAGCAATGCGGGACCCAGGATCGATGGTACTAAGTGGTAAGTAGATGAAATCTTCGGCGAATGCATGAGTTATACCGGGGGATAACTAGAAAACATAGTTTGACCTGAATAGCACCCACTGAAGCTTGCATCGGAGTCGGGGAGTGAGAATCCCTGATCACCATTTAGAATGTCGCCCCTTTTTGGTATAGGGGGACTTCTAAGAATAGTGGTGAGTTTTCAAAAACATGGCGCCCAACGTTTTAATTAAAACCCTGTCAATTACGCCGAATGGGTTGCTTTATTTTCCACATGGCAGCCGTCGTGTTAACAACGTGAGAATTGTGCCCAGCCGATTGTTTTGCTTTCTCCATGGCATCCAGCGTGGAGACCTAGAATATTAGAAGTTTCTAGGTAAAACGAGGCTAGAATAGTAGAAGTTTCTAAATCAGCAGAGGGTGCTTGAATATTAGAAGTTTCTAGTTCCCAACAAACGGTTGGAATATTAGAAGTTTCTAACCGGCACAAAGGCTGGAATATTAGAAGTTTCTGGTCTATTATGAGTCAGACTTTACCTGCCGAGTTTAGTCTGGAAAGTCATGTGATTGATTTCTGCAAAGATATTCTGTGGATCGAGGGGACATAAAACTCAGGTTGGGTGTGAAATCAGCAAATTAGCAGATGCTGACCCTGAGAAAAAGTCTGCAAGACATCTTGGTGACAGCACTAAAAATCTTGCATCCATTACTGGTAAAAGGAGGTCAAAAAATAAATCATCCTTAGAGTAAGGCAGATTGTGAGGTTAAATCCTAAAGAAATAGAGGACGCCTAGAATCTTTAGAGACCAATAACCAATCGGCCATTAACTAAAACAGGAAGATAGTGCCTTAGTCAGCCTTGGGTAGGGCCCAGAAAGGGCACCTAACCTTCATTTCAGATTGCAACTGAAAGGGACAACGAGGAACAGAACTTAGAATTCCGAAAAATGGCAATTAGAACAATCCTCTTGCTGTGAAACACGGTTGAAGCAATGAACCAGAGTGGGAGAAATTAATAGAGGCAAAAAACTCCTGCATAAGTGAAACTTTATCAGCATGGAGGGGTATCAATTTTTGTTAAAAGTAATTAAAACCCCACTGGACAGAGGTCGAAGATCTCATTGTATAAACGTGCGTGCGTGTTCAATAAGGGTTTGTGAAACCCTACAAAGTAGAGGTCCAAGGTCTGAGCGGATGAATGAGTGTGTGTGTGTCTAAGAAGGAATTGTGAATTTCCTTTGGTGTTTGTATTTTTAAATAAATGTTGTATTTTGCAAAACCGAGTTTCACATCAATTAAAAGTTATAAATGGCAGGTAGAAATGTGATCAGTATTATGAGGTGATAAATCAGTATGTTCAGAGTTAAATTGGTCTCAGAATAAACAGATAAAGAGTTTGTACTGGGCAGCAGTCAGCTGCTAGCAGGCTTTGAAACTGAGTGTTGAAATTGACACTGCATAGCTCCGCAGGGTCCTAGTGCCCGATGAGCTCAAGAATGTCACCAGCAAAAATAACCACGTTTAGAATGTTAAATACATTGAAGAAGGAGCTTTAGAGAATAAAGATTTTGGATCAAAAGTTAGATTAAGAGAATTACTTGCAGTATAAGGAAAAGGGAATCTGATGGCAGGAAAAGATTTGGTAAAAATAGATGCAGGTAAAATTAAGATATTAAAACAATTGATAACACAGAGGAAGTTTGGGTGAAGCTACCAACTAAAACTGCAGGGAAAATAATCAGTGAAGCTGAGAAATGTGAAGACAAGTTTGTTCAGAATCTGGGTAAACATACAGTTGACTTAGAGAAGCATGGTGCCTGGAGCAAAATAAATTGTATCACAATTAAAACACATGACCCAATTGGTGGGAAGACAGTGAATTAAAACCTGTTAGCAGCATTGATTGGATAGATCATGAAGTTAAAATGACATGTTTGGAACTTACCTTCATAAAAGTCCGGCCGTAATCAAAATAAGGTAAGTGAAGTAAATGCAGTAGCAATATCAGGAATGTATCAGGGTAAGGTTTCGACAGATTGGATCAGAGTGAGTAAAAGGGGAGGAGTTTGAGATTCTTCGAATCTCACTCAGGGGTGCAATGACAGAAGGAGGAGGCTTAACAGGCCTTCATTGTGTGATGTACATCAATGATAAGGAAAATAAACGAGTTTAAAAAAAAAAGAAAAGAGACAAAAGAAATGGTAACAAAAGAAATCCGGAAGTCCTGGAGAGGGCACTTCGGGAGTGTTCAAACGAAGATAGAAAGTACAAATTAAAGAATAGGGCCCTCTCCACCCTTGACCTGCTCGTTTGATTTTTCAGATGGAAAAAGTAAATAACAGACAAACCAGTTCACAAGAAGGAAGAGAACTACACTCCAGAAAGGAATGTTTTAGACAGGATTGGGGGGAGGGGGGGGAACTAATGATACAATCGCCTACATACTTGAGGGAATTAAATGATAGAGCCCGAAGGAAAACTTTACGGGTTGGAAACACATCAAAATCTCAAATTATTACTGAACAGTGAACCCTCCGGTCAGACATCTCTAACTGGACATCAGCTGATGGATGATCTGCGGTCTCCATGGGGTATGTACTATGTGGTGGAGTTATTAAGGGACTCGGCAGACAGCAGCGACTGACGAGGAACCCCAATATGATAAACGACAATAGTTTAAGAATTTTTGGAGCTTGATGCCAAGGGGGAAAATTATTACCAATGCAGCAAACAATATTGCATTGTCGGGCTGTAAACATTATTAAGGAAGAAATGTCATGTCAATTGTTAGCACTGTTATGTATGTATGATAATGGGGGTATGTGTGCCGTTAGAGAACTTGATCAGCATTTCGAAACTGTGTGAATGTTTTAATAGAAGGGGAATAGTGGTAGTTTAGTGTGCTTTCTTGATTTAACTGCATAGAACATCACAAATAATATTGATGTTGTTAACACGCCATATTTAATATGTAGTGACTATTGGTTCCAAAGCCTCGAAGGGATGTGTCGATATTGTACTTTATTTTTAGTATTGAAATTGTGATAACAGTTGCAATTATGTAAAGTTATAACACACGGTCTATTTGTGTGGTTAGGTGATGGGTAATGTGTTAAGATCAGACTTCATTTTTTTTTTACTGTGTATTTAACAATAGGGAGAATTTATTTGGAAAAAGTGACAGTTCGATGCGGTTTTGCGAATACTGTCGGCATATTGTATTACAAATGTTGTAAGGGAAATGATAACAGACGAAGGGGATTTGAAGGAAGTTTGTCGGAAAGATATTCTCTCCTGTACACCAGGGGCTGGCAGACATACACGGTTCAGAACAATATTAGACATTAATGTGGGGAAGTCAGGGTTAGAAGCAGGATCAATTGAACCTTTTAAATTAATGAAGCGAGGGAATCAGTGGGTGGTACATGATGCCATAATTT
Source organism: Scyliorhinus torazame (assembly GCF_047496885.1). Classification (NCBI taxonomy): domain Eukaryota; kingdom Metazoa; phylum Chordata; class Chondrichthyes; order Carcharhiniformes; family Scyliorhinidae; genus Scyliorhinus; species Scyliorhinus torazame. The sequence continues at coordinate 215,459 of NW_027307840.1, forward strand.
ACCATTCCAATGAGGTAAGCAATTTGGATGACGGAAAAATGGACACGAAACAGCCAGTGATGGACAAATGGCCTTTTTGGTTACTGATGGACTGAGTTGTGTGCTGTTTCTAACGGACACGAGGAAGCTTCTACGGTGCTGCTACCCCAAGGAAGTAAACTGCTTTGGAGGTAGTGGAACACGGATATAGCTATTGTGTTACCTTCCTGAGCGGCTCCGGCTATGGTTCACGGTAATTGGACTTGAGGAAAGAACGAAAAAAGACACTGGTCTGTGATATGGATACATTTACACATTGATTACGATGCACAATTTAAAATCACAAAACATGGACATACAAATGAGAAAGGTCGGGTATAAATGTTCATCAGTACAATTAGATGGGGGGGGGGGGATAATTGACCAAATGATGTAGTTTGTTTCAAATGTCAAGACGGGGTGTTATTGAAAATATGGAAAGATGTGTGATTTGAAACATTGAAGTCTGGCAATATCTGGTCTGGGAGAAACATGAGAGGATACAGGGAAAGATCCCACAAAGGGTTAACAGCAGCTGCCAGGAGAGGATTGTAAACTGCAGATAGCCTTGGTCAAGCAGGCTTAGCAAGCAAGACAAACAGGATTTTGAATGAAGCCAAAAACAATGGCCCACACCTTCATTGAAAGTAACTGTCTTAGTTAGCAGCTGGAAAAAAGGATGAGGTTCAGTTGAATTTGGTGATAATTCTAGGTGTGAAAATTTGCTAAACCAGGTAAATTAAAGAAAACTGGAGACTATCAGTCTCCGAGAAACATAATTCAAAGCCAAAATCAAAGTCAAAATTATGAGCTGAGGACACAATTGGAAAATAAAACTACAGAAATGACAGGAATTAAAAGTAACACCTCTTGAAACCAAAGCATTTTGATCATCACACAGGAAACAGTGTAATCAGATCTATGAGATGCAGTTATGTCAAAATGAATACTTAGTTGGATTAGAAAGTTTAGATCAAAGATACTTTTTACAATCAAAGTGAGATAAGTTACTTTACGATATAGTCATAAAAACGAGATAACTGTTCGAAAAATATGTAAACCCAGAGACCAGGGCAGGAACTACCAGAACCAGAACCAGAACTCAGAGGGAGGGAGAGAGAGAAGCAGAGAAGAAACAAGCAGCTCAGAGTCAGATTACAGTCAGCTCGGCCATGGGAAAGACAAGGCATAGCAGCCGAGCTAAAACAGCTGATACATCTCAGGAAGACTAGAATTTAAAGAGTCAGCTCTATGTCAGCTCAGCGACAGTCTGCAGAGTCAGCTCTCACAGCTCGGTACATGGGAAAGACAGGACACAGCAACCAAGCTCATCAGCGATTACATCTAAAGAAGACTAGACTTTATAAAGAAGATTGATTGTCAAGGTGGGCCTGAAGATCCCTTCAACCACCCAGAAGGACCCAGAAGCAAGGTCTTTTTCCTTTCTGTAAAGAAAGTATTTGCAGCTGTTAAAATAAAAAATATAATAATAAAATAACTTATTTTAACCTGAAATAGTGGTTATTCCAAAGTCTACTTTACTTACTTAGCAATGCGGGACCCAGGATCGATGCTACTAAGTGGGAAGTAGATGAAATCTTCGGTGAAGGTATGGGTTATACCGGGGGATAACTTGAAAATATAGTTTGACCTGAATAGCACCCACTGAAGCCTGCATCGGAGTCGGGAGTGAGAATCCTGATCACCATTTAGAATCTCGGCCCTTTTTGGTAGAGGGGGAATTCTAAGAATAGTGATGAGTTTTCAAAAACAGAGTGCATCGTCCTAGGAGGGGATTTTAATTGCACCCTCAAGGACAAGGACCGTGGTGAAGTCCAGCACAGCTCGGCGGCGGTGGTGAAGTTGAGGGACCTGGTTAGGTCCTTTGACTTGGTGGATGTCTGGTGGACTCTCCATCCTGAATTGCGGGTGCGCACCTCTGTGCGGCCCCAGTTCAGAGCGTCCAGCATCGACCGTCTTTACATTTCCACGACGTTGTTGCCCAGCGTTCCGACGGCCTCCATGGAGCAGGTGCCGAGCTCGGATCACCACCTGGTGTGGGCGGGTCTCGCCCGTCCCGCGCTCAGACACGGTCCGCGTACTGGCACTTTAACAACCTGCTGCTGGAGGGCGAGCGGTTCCTGGACTCGTTCTGCCATTTCTGGGCCGGCTGGAGAAGGAAGCGGGGTGGCTTCCCCTCCTTGAGGCTATGGTGGGATGTGGGCAAGGCCCAGATCCGTGCCTTCTGTCAGGGGTACACGAAGGGGTCTACGGCGGGGTTGAACTCCACGATCGCCAACCTGGCTGAGGAACTCCTCGATCTGGAGTCACGTCTCGCTCAGCCCGATGAGGCCCGGCCCTGGGGCTGGTGTACAGGGAGAAGAGGGGCGCACTGCGGGACCTGCAACTGGCCGGGTGCCGCGGCGCGTACGTGAGGTCGCGGATCCGTCTCCTAACGGACATGGACCGCGGCTCCCGCTTCTTCTACTCGCTGGAAAGAGGACGCGGGGCCCGTCGGCAGGTTTCTACGCTGTTGGCCGACGAACGGCCCCTCGTCTCGGATCCGGAGGGGGTCAGGACCCTGATCAGGGATTTTTACTCCGACCTCTTCTCTCCGGGTCCGTCCAGCGAGGACGCTTGCAGAGTTCTGTGGGAGGACCTGCCGCAGGTGGGCCCGGAGGGCGCCGGGAAGCTCGATAATGCCATCAACCTCCAAGAGCTGACCGGCGCCCTGGACAGCCTCTCACGGGGCAAATCCCCAGGGCTGGACGGGCTGACCGTGGAGTTCTTCAGGGCGTGCTGGGACGTCCTGGGGAGCGACTACGCGGGGGTCCTGGGGGAATGTACCGCGACCGGGGAGAAGCCCCTTTCGGGGCGCAGGGCCGTCATTGCCCGGCTGCCCAAGAAGGGGGATCTCCGCCGACTTAAGAACTGGCGACCGGTCTCCCTCCTCAGCACGGACTATAAAATCTTTGCCAAGGTGCTGTGTTTACGCCTTGGCCCCGAGCTGGACCACATGATCCACCCTGACCAGTCCTACACAGTCCCGGACCGCACAATACCCACCTGGCCCGGGACATTATTCACTTTACCCAGAGGACTGGTATGTCGAGCGCCTCCCTGTCTCTTGACCAGGAGAAGGCGTTCGACAGGGTGGGGCCCGGGGATTTGCTCGGGACTCTGCGAGCTGTCGGGTTCGGGTGGTATTTTGTCCCCCGGATCCGGTTACTGTCCGCCGCCTCGGAGAGTCTGATTAAGGTTAACGGGTCCCTGACGGCGCCCCTTCGCTTTGGGAGAGGAGTGCGTCAGGGCTGCCCCCTGTCCGGCCAACATGATTCCCTCTGCGTGGAGCCTTTCCTGTGCCTCCTGCGGAGGGGGTTCACGGGGCTGGTTCTGCGCGAGCCGGACGGGGGGGTGGTCCTCTCGGCGGACGCTGATGCCGTGTTCCTCATGGTCACTGACCCCGGGGGACCCCCGGAGGATGCGAGAGAGCCAAGCTGTCTACTCCGCCGCGTCCTCCCCACGGATCAACTGGGCCAAATGTTCCGGACTCCTGGTCGGTCCGTGGCAGGTGGACCCCCTCCCGGAGGAGCTCGGGCCCTTCAGCTGGAGTCGGACCAACAGCCTGTACCTGGGAGTCCATCTTTGCCCGGCAGAGGGAGCCTGGCCGGCGAACGGGCAGGAGCTGGAGACCAAGGTCACCGCTGGCCTGGGACGCTGGACAGGACGGCTCCGAGTGCTGTCCCCCAGGGGCCGAGTTCTCGTCATAAACCAGCTGATCGCCTCCATGCTGTGGTCCCGGCTGGTCACTGACTCCCCCCCTGGCTTTGTCCCACCATCCAGAGAGCCCGGCTTCGGTTCCTCCGGGACAATCGACTGCACGGGGTCGCTGCGGAGGTCTGGAGTCTCCCGATGGCGGAGGGCGGTCAGGCGCTGGTGTGCCTCCGCACCCAGACTGCCACTTTCCACCCTCAGACTCTGCAGCGTTACCTGTACGCTGAGCCTCCTCCACGGTGGGGCCCTGGCGACGGATTTCTCCCCCCCAGGGGCTCGGCCTGAACTACGACGTGCGGCTCCTGTCTGTGGACCAGCAGGGTCTTCGGAACTCTCTGTTGGCGCTGCCCGTCTTGTACCAGGACCTCCTCAAAGTCTGGAACACGGTCTCCAGGCGCCGCAGCTCTCCCCCGTCAGGAGTGGCGGCTGTCGTAAGGGAGCCGCTGCTCAGGAATCCGCACCTCCGCCAATCTCCATTCGGGTGGCTGGCGGAGCGGAGGGCTGTGGGTGCCGTGGGAAGGGCTGGGTGGCAGAGGGCTGTGGGTGCCGTGGGCAGGGCTGGGTGGCGGAGGGCTGTGGGTGCCGTGGGAAGGGCTGGGTGGGGGAGGGCGGTGGGTGCCGTGGGAAGGGCTGGGTGCCGGAGGGCTGTGGGTGCCGTGGGCAGGGCTGGGTGGCGGAGGGCTGTGGGTGCCGTGGGCAGGGCTGGGTGGCGGAGGGCCGGGCTGTGGGTGCCATGGGAAGGGCTGGGTGGCGGAGGGCTGTGGGTGCCGTGGGCAGGGCTGGGTGGCGGAGGGCCGGGCTGTGGGTGCCGTGGGCAGGGCTGGGTGGCGGAGGGCTGTGGGTGCCGTGGGCAGGGCTGGGTGGCGGAGGGCGGTGGGTGCCGTGGGAAGGGCTGGGTGGCGGAGCTGAGGGCGGTGGGTGCCGTGGGCAGGGCTGGGTGGCGGAGGGCTGTGGGTGCCGTGGGAAGGGCTGGGTGGCGGCCGGGGGTCCCTGGAGCGGGGGCAGGCGCTGCCCACGGGCACACTCGAGGGTTTCCGGGCTGGCTGGGCCCCGCAGGGGGTGGGCTGCCGGACTGACCCCCATTCTCACACTTTCATTGGGCGGGTATTGGGTGAGGTTTGGTCTCTTTTCCTGTTCTGTTGGGGCTGTGCTCCACCCGCGGTTTGGGGCACTCCCCACATTTTGTTTTGTCCATCAGTTACTTCTGGTCTGTTTTGCTTTGTTGTGTCCCAGCTCCAGGCCGATGCCAGCGGCGGGCGCTGCCTCACCCTGCCCGCGGGAAGAGCGGGCAGGACAGGCAATCTCAGGGAAAACAGATCCAAATAAACATTATATAGACATCAAATAAACAGCACCATCAAACTGTCCGACCCGAGACAATGCTGCTGGGGGAGGGGGACCGCGGCTGCTGGGGGAGGGGGACCGCGGCTGCTGGGGGAGGGGGACCGCGGCTGCTGGGGGAGGGGGACCGCGGCTGCTGGGGGAGGGGGACCGCGGCTGCTGGGGGAGGGGGACCGTGGCTGCTGGGGGAGGAAGAGGGGACCGTGGCTGCTGGGGGAGAGGGGGAGGGGGACCGCGGCTGCTGGGGAGGGGGACGCTGTTGCTGGGGGAGAGGGAGGGGGACTACGGGTGCTGGGTGAGGGGGACCGCGTCTGCAGGGGAGGGGGAATGGGACTGCGCTGCTGGGGGAGAGGAGGGGGACCGCGGCTACTGGGGGAGGGGAGGGGGACCGCGGCTGCTGGGGGTAAGGAGGGGGACCGCGGCTGCTGGGGGAGGGGGAGTGGGACCGCGGCTGCTGGGGGAGGGGGAGGGATCGCGGCTGCTGGGGGAGGGGGAGGGATCGCGGCTGCTGGGGGAGGGGAGGGGGAACCGCGGCTGCTGGGGGCGGGAGGAGGGATCGTGGCTGCTGGGGAAGGGGAGGGGGAACGCGGCTGCTGGGGGGGAGGGGGACAGCGGCTGCTGGGGGAGGGTGGAGGGATCGTGGCTGCTGGGGGAGGGGAGGGCGACCGCGGCTGCTGGGGAGGGGGACCGCGGCTGCTGCGGGAGGGGGACCGCGGCTGCTGGGGTAGGGGGAGGGGGACCGCGGCTGCTGGGGGAGGGGGAGGGGGACCGCGGCTGCTGGGGGAGGGGGAGGAGGACCGCGGCTGCTGGGGGAGGGGGAGGGGGACCGTGGCTGCTGGGGGAGGAAGAGGGCACCGTGGCTGCTGGGGGAGAGGGGGAGGGGGACCGCGTCTGCTGGGGAGGGGGACCGCGGTTGCTGGAGGAGAGGGAGGGGGACTGCGGGTGCTGGGTGAGGGGGACCGCGGCTGCTGGGGGAGGGGGGAGGGGGACTGCGCTGCTGGGGGAGGGGAGGGGGACCGCGGCTGCTGGGGGAGGGGAGGGGGACCGCGGCTGCTGGGGGTTAGGAGGGGGACCGCGGCTGCTGGGGGAGGGGGGAGGGATCGCGGCTGCTGGGGAGAGGGGAGGGATCGCGGCTGCTGGGGGAGGGAAGGGGGAACCGCGGCTGCTGGGGGAGGGGAGGGGGAACGCGGCTGCTGGGGGGGAGGGGGACAGCGGCTGCTGGGGGAGGGTGGAGGGATCGTGGCTGCTGGGGGAGGGGAGGGCGACCGCGGCTGCTGGGGGAGGGGGGGACGGCGGCTGCTGGGGAGGGGGACCGCGGCTGCTGGGGGAGGGGGAGGGGGACCGCGGCTGCTGGGGGAGGGGGACCGCGGCTGCTGGGGGAGGGGTAGGGGGACCGCGTCTGCTGGGGGTTTGAGGGGGACCGTGGCTGCTGGGGGAGGGGTACCGCGGCTGCTGGGGGAGGGGGACCGCGGCTGCTGGGGAGGGGGACCGTGGCTGCTGGGGGGGGACCGCGGCTGCTGGGGGAAGGGGGAGGGATCGTGGCTGCTGGGGAAGGGGAGGGGGAACGCGGCTGCTGGGGGGGAGGGGGACAGCGGCTGCTGGAGGAGTGTGGAGGGATCGTGGCTGCTGGGGGAGGGGAGGGCGACCGCGGCTGCTGGGGGAGTGATCGTGGCTGCTGGGGTAGGGGGGGACGGCGGCTGCTGGGGGAGGGGGATCGCGGCTGCTGGGGAATGGGGAGGGATCGCGGCTGCTGGGGAGGGGGACCACAGTTGCTGGGGAGGTGGAGGGGGACTGCGGCTGCTGGGGGAGTGGGGAGGGGGGGGGCGCGGCTGCTGGGGGAGGGGGAGGGTGACCACGGCTGCTTGGGGAGGGGGTGAGGGGGTGAGGGTGAGGGGGGCCGCGGCTGCTGGGGGAGGGGCAGCGGGGCTGCTGGGGGAGGGGGTGAGGGTTGAGGGGGGGGCGCGGCTGCTGGGGGAGGGGGAGGGTGACTGCGGCTGCTTGGGGAGGGGGTGAGGGGGTGAGGGTGAGGGGGGCCGCGGCTGCTGGGGGAGCGGGAGCGGGGCTGCGGCTGCTGCGGGAGTGTGGTACATTGGCGAGACCATGCAGACGCTGCAACAACGAATGAATGGACATCGCGCGACAATCACCAGGCAGGAATGTTCCCTTCCAGTCGGGGAACACTTCAGCAGTCAAGGGCATTCAGCCTCTGATCTCCGGGTAAGCGTTCTCCAAGGCGGCCTTCAGGACGCGCAACAACACAGAATCACCGAGCAGAAGCTTATAGCCAAGTTCCGCACACATGAGTGCGGCCTCAACCGGGACCTGGGATTCATGTCGCATTACATTCATCCCCCACCATCTGGCCTGCAAAATCCTACCAACTGTCCTGGCTTGGTACAATTCACACTCTTTAACCTGGGGTTACCCCATCTCTGGATCTGTAAAGATTTAATCACCTGCTAATGCTCGCATTCCAAGCATTGGCTGGCAGCTTTGAATCTGTCTATATATCTGTTTCTGGAGCATACCTCTTCATTCACCTGAGGAAGGAGCAGCGCTTCGAAAGCTCGTGACATCGAAACAAACCTGTTGAACTTTAACCTGGTGTTGTAAGACTTCTTTCTGCGCTCACCCCAGTTCAACGCCGGCATCTCCACATCATCTGTAAATACAGATATTCTAAACAGGGACCACAGTAAATAATGATATTCTACCCAGGGACCACTGTAAATAATGATATTGTATGCCGGGGCCTCTGTTAATATTTATAAATAACCCAGGGACCACTGTAAATAAAGAAATGCCACCCAGGGACCATTGTAAATAAGATATACTGCACAGGGACCACTGTCAATAATGATATACCAGCCAGTGACCACTGTAAATAAAGGTACACCACCCAGGGACCACTGTAAATAAAGATAAACCACCCAGGGACCATTGTAAATAATAATAACCTACCCAGGAACCACTGTAAATAAGATATACTGCACAGGGACCACTGTCAATAATGATATACCAGCCAGTGACCACTGTAAATAAAGAAATACCACCCAGGGACCACTGTAAATAAAATTATACCACCCAGGGACTATTGTAAATAATGATATACTACACAGTGGCCACTGTAAATAAAGGTATCACGCCCAGGAACCACTGTAATTAAAGACTTTCTATACAAGGACCACTGTAAATAATGATATACTACCCAGGGACCACTGCATATAATGATATACTATCCAGTGATCATTGTAAATAATGATATACTACCCAGGGACCACTGCAGATAATGATATACTGCACACAGCCACTGTAAATAATGGCATACTACCCAGGGACCACAGTAAATAATGATGTACTACCCAGGGGCCACTGTAAAGAATGATATACTACCAGGGACCACTGTAAAGAATGATATACTACCAGGGACCACTGTAAATAAAGATATTCTACACAGGGACAACTGTAAATAGTGATATAATACTGAGGGACAACTGTAAATAATGATATTCTACCCAGGGGCCACTGTAAATAATGATGCACTACACAGGGGTCACTGTAAATAATGATGTACTACACAGGGGTCACTGTAAATACTGATATTCTACCCAGGGACGACTGTAAATAATGATATACAACCCAGGGACCACTGTAACTAATGATATACTACCCAGGGACAACTGTAAATAATGATGTACTACACAGGGGTCACTGTAAATACTGATTTACTACACAGGGGTCACTGTAAATAATGATATACTGCCCAGGGACCACTGTAAATAATGATATACTACCCATGGAGCACCGTAAATAATTATGTACTACGCATGGACCACGGCAAATTAAGATATACTATCCAGGGACAACTGTAGATAATGACATTCTACGCAGGGACCACTGTAAATAATGACATAGTACCTAGGTACCACTGTAAATAAAGATATACTGCCGAGGGACCACTGTAAATAATGATATACCACCGAGTGAACACTGGAAATCATGATACTCTACCCAGGGACCACAGTAAATCATAGATCATAGAATTTACAGTGCAGAAGGAGGCCATTCGGCCCATCGAGTCTGCCCGGCTCTTGAAAAGAGCACCCTATCCAAGTCCACATCTCCACCCTATCCCCATAAGCGAGTAACCCCACCCAACACTAAGGGCAATTTTGGACACTAAGGCAATTTATGATGGCCAATTCACCTAAACTGCACATCTTTGGACTGTGGGAGGAAACCGGAGCACCCGGAGGAAACCCACGCACACACGGGGAGGATGTGCAGACTCCGCACATCCGGGAATCGAACCTGGGACCCTGGAGCTGTGAAACAATTGTACTATCCACTATGCTACCGTGCTGCACACCAAATTATATAGTGGTGCTAAATGATATAATAATATACCGTGCTGCCCACTAAATGATACAGTATAATAATATACTTCCCAGGGACCACTGTAAATAAAGATAAACCACCCAGAGACCACTGTAAATAAAGATAAACCACCCAGGGACCACTGCAAATAAAGATAAACCACCCGGGGACCACTGTAAATAAAGATAAACCACCCAGGGACCACTGTAAATAAAGATAAACCACCCAGGGACCACTGTAAATAAAGATAAACTACCCAGGGACCACTGTAAATAAAGATAAACCACCCAGGGACCACTGTAAATAAAGATAAACTACCCAGGGACCACTGTAAATAAAGATAAACTACCCAGGGACCACTGTAAATAAAGATAAACCACCCAGGGACCACTGTAAATAAAGATAAACCACCCAGGGACCACTGTAAATAAAGATAAACCACCCAGGGACCACTGTAAATAAAGATAAACCACCCGGGGACCACTGTAAATAAAGATAAACCACCCAGGGACCACTGTAAATAAAGATAAACCACCCAGGGACCACTGTAAATAAAGATAAACTACCCAGGGACCACTGTAAATAAAGATAAACCACACAGGGACCACTGCAAATAAAGATAAACCACCCAGAGACCACTGTAAATAAAGATAAACCACCCAGGGACCACTGCAAATAAAGATAAACCACCCGGGGACCACTGTAAATAAAGATAAACTACCCAGGGACCACTGTAAATAAAGATAAACCACACAGGGACCACTGTAAATAAAGATAAACCACCCAGAGACCACTGTAAATAAAGATAAACCACACAGGGACCACTGTAAATAAAGATAAACCACCCAGAGACCTCTGTAAATAAAGATAAACCACCCAGGGACCACTGTAAATAAAGATAAACCACCCAGAGACCACTGTAAATAAAGATAAACCACCCAGGGACCACTGTAAATAAAGATAAACTACCCAGGAACCACTGTAAATAAAGATATACCACCCAGAGAGCTTTGTAAATAATGATAAACAACGCGGGAACCACTTTAAATAAGACACTGCACAGTGCCCACTGTAAATAATGATATTCTAATCAGAGACCACAGTAAATAATGATATACTTCCAGGGATCACTGTAAATAAAGCTATACTGCCGAGGGACCACTGTAAATAAAGTCATACTACCCAGGGACTGTTGTAAATAATGATATACTACACAGTGACCACTGTAAATAATACGAAGTCTTACAACACCAGGTTAAAGTCCAACAGGTTTGTTTCGATGTCACTAGCTTTCGGAGCGCTGCTCCTTCCTCAGGTGAATGAAGAGGTCTGTTCCAGAAACACATATAGAGACAAATTCAAAGATGCGAAACAATGCTAGGAATGCGAGCATTAGCAGGTGATTAAATCTTTACAGATCCAGAGATGGGGTAACCCCAGGTTAAAGAGGTGTGAATTGTACCAAGCCAGGACAGTTGGTAGGATTTTGCAGGCCAGATGGTGGGGGATGAATGTAATGTGACATGAATCCCAGGTCACGGTTGAGGCCGCACTCATGTGTGCGGAACTTGGCTATAAGTTTCTGCTCGGCGATTCTGCGTTGTCGCGGGTCCTGAAGGCCGCCTTGGAGAATGCTTACCCGGAGATCAGAGGCTGAATGCCCTTGACTGCTGAAGTGTTCCCCGACTGGAAGGGAACATTCCTGCCTGGTGATTGTTGCGCGATGTCCGTTCTTTCGTTGTCGCAGCGTCTGCATGTTCTCGCCAATGTACCACGCTTCGGGACATCCTTTCCTGCAGCGTATGAGGTAGACAACGTTGGCCGAGTCGCACGAGTATGTACTGCGTACCTGGTGGGTGGTGTTCTCACGTGTAATAGTGGTATCCATGTCAATGATCTGGCACGTCTTGCAGAGATTACCATGACAGGGTTGTGTGGTGTCGTGGTCACTGTTCTGAAGACTGGGTAGTTTTCTGCAAACAATGGTTCGTTTGAGGTTGTGCGGTTGTTTGAAGGCAAGTAATGGGGGTGTGGGGATGACCTTGGCAAGATCTTCATCGTCATCAATGGCTGTCAAGAAGTTCTGCACACATGAGTGCAGCCTCAACCGGGACCTGGGATTCATGTCGCATAACAGTCATCCCCCACCATCTGGCCTGCAAAATCCTACCAACTGTCCTGGCTTGGTACAATTCACACCTCTTTAACCTGGGGTTACCCCATCTCTGGATCTGTAAAGGGTTAATCACCTGCTAATGCTCGCATTCCTAGCATTGTTTGGCATCTTTGCATTTGTCTATATATGTGTATCTGGAACAGACCTCTGCATTCACCTGGGGAAGGAGCAGCGCTCCGAAAGCTAGTGACATCGAAACAAACCTGTTGGACTTTAACCTGGTGTTGTAAGACTTCGTACTGTGCTCACCCCAGTCCAACGCCGGCATCTCCACATCACTGTAAATAATGATATTCTAACCAGAGACAAGTGTAAATAATGATATATTACCCAGGGACCACTGAAACAATGATATCCTGATCAGGGATCATTGTAAATTATGACATACAGCCTAGGTACCACTGTAAAAATGAAATACTGCCCAGGGACCGCTGTAAATAATGATATACCAGCCAGTGACCACTGTAAATAATGATATTCTAATCAGAGACAACTGCAAATAATGATATATTACCCAGGGACCACTGTAAATAATGATATACTATCAGCGACTACTGTAAATAAAGACATACTACACAGGGACCACTGTAAATAATGATATACTACCCAGGGACCACTGTAAATAATGATCTACTACCCAGGGACCACTTTAAATAATTACTTACTACCCAGTGATCACTGCAAAGAATGATATACTACCAGGAACCACTGTAAATAGAGGTACACTCCCAGGGACCACTGTAAATAAAGACATATTACACAGGGACCACTGTAAATAATTATTTACTACCCAGTGACCACTGTAAATAATTATATACTACCCAGGGACCACTGTAGATAATGATATACTACCCAGGTACGAATGTAAATAATGATAGACTACTCAGGGACCACTGTAAATAAAGATATACAGCCCAGGGCCGACTGCAAACAGTGATATACTGCACAGGCGCACTGTAAAAAAATTATATACTACCCTGGGACCACTGTAAATAATGATACGTTGCCCAGAAACCACTGTAAATAATGTTAAACTATGCAGGGAACACTGAAAATAATGATATACAGCACAGGGACCAATTTAAATAATGATATTTTACTCAGGGACAACTGTAAATAATGATATTCTACACCGGGACCAGTGTAAATAATGATATACTGCACAGGGAGCACTGAAAATAATGAAATACTGGCCAGGGACCACTGTAAATAATGATATTCTACCCAGGGCCAAATGCAAATAATAATGTACTACCCAGGCACAACTGTAAATAATGACATTCTGACCGGGGACCACTGTAAATGCTGATATTCTACCAGGGAATACAGTAAATAATGATTTACTACCCAGGGACCACTGCAGAAAATAATATACTACCGATGGACAACTATTAATAATGGTGAAGTGCCCATGGAACGCTGTAACAAATGATATTCTACCAAGGAACCACTGTAAATAATGATATACTGCCCAGGGGCCACTGTAAATAAAGACTTACTGCCCAGGGTCAACCGTAAATGATGATATACTACCCAGGGACCACTGTAAATAAAGATATACTGCCCAGGGACCACTGTAAATAAAGACTTACTGCCCAGGGTCCACTGTAAATGATGATATACTACCCAGGGACCACTGTAAATAATGGTATACAACCTAGGGCCCACTGTAAATAATGATATACTGCCCATGGCCCACTGTAAATAATGATATACTGCCCAGGGACCACTGTAAATATTGATATACTCCCCAGGGACCACTGTAAATAAAGATATACTGCCCAGGGTCCATTGCAAAAATGATATACTACACAGGGACCACTGTAAATAATGATATACTGCCCAGGGACTACTGCATATAATGGTATACTGCCCAGGGACCACCGTAAATAATGATATACTTTCCACGGTTCAATGTAAATAATGATATACACCCGAGGGACCACTGTAATTATTCATGTACTACCCAAGGACCACTGTAAGTAATAACAAACGGCCCAGGGACCAGTGTAGTTAATGATATTCGACCCATGGACCACTGTAAATAATGATATTCTACTCAGGCACCACAGTAAATAATGAGATACTACCCATGGACCACAGTAAATAATTAGATAATACCCAGGGACCACTGTAAATAATGCTATACTACCCAGGGAACACTGTAAATAATGAGATACTACCCAGGGACCACTGAAAATAATGACATTCTACCCAGGGACCACTGTAAATAATGATTATCTACACAGGGACCACTTTAAATAATCATCCACTGTCAAGAGACCACTGTAAATAATGATATACTGCCGAGGGACCACTGTCACTAATGAAATACTATCCAGCGATCACTGTAAATGATGTTACCGACCCAAGGCCAATGTAAACAATGACATACTACCCAGGGACCACTGTCAATAATGGTATGCCACCCTGGAACCTTTGTAAATAATGGGATACTACCCAGTGACCACGGTAAATAATGACATACTACCCAGGGACCACTGTAAATAATCATATACTACCCTGGAACCATTGTAAATAATGGGATACTACCCAGTGACCACGGTAAATAATGACATACTACACAGGACCACTGTAAATAATGATATACTACCCTTGGAACACTGTAAATAATGATATACTATCCAGGGACCACTGTAAATAATGATATATTTCCCAGAGACCACTGTAAATAATGATATACCACCCAGTACTACTGTCAATAATGATATACTATGCAGAATCCACTGTAAATTAAGAGGTACTACACAGGGCACACTATAAATGATGACATAATGTCCAGGGACCACTGTAAATAATGATATATTTCCCAGAGACCACTGTAAATAATGATATACCACCCAGGGACTACTGTCAATAATGATATACTATCCAGAATCCACTGTAAATTAAGAGGTACTACACAGGGCACACTATAAATGATGACATAATGTCCAGGGACCACTGTAAATCATGATGTGCCACTCTGGGACCACTGTAGATAATACTACACTACACTGGGACCACTGTAAAGGATGATATACTACCCAGTGACCTGTGTAAATAATGACATACTACCCAGGGACCAGTGTAAATAATGATATACTTCCCAGGAACCGCGGTCAATGATGATATACTACCCAGAGCCCTCTGTGATTAATGATATATTGCCCTGGGACCACTGTAAATAATGATATACTACCCAGGGACCACTGTAAGTAATGGTATACTGCCCAGGGACCACTGTGCTTAATGATATATTGCCCAGGGACCACTGTAAATAATGATATACTGCCCATGGACCACTGTGAATAAAGATGTACTGCACAGTGCACACTATAATTGATGACATACTGTCCAGGGACCACTGTAAACCATGATATACGACGCTGGGACCACTGTAAATAACGATATATTACGCAGGGACCACTGTAGAAAATGATATACTACCCAGGGACCACTGTAAATAATGATATCTTACCCAGGGACAACTGTAAATAATGATATACTGCTCAGGGACCACTGTAAATAATGAAATACTACCAGGGGCCCTCTGTAAATAATGATATACAACGCAGGGACGACTGTATATTGGATATGATACCCAGGGTCCACTGTAAGTAATGAGATACTCCCCAGGGAACACTGTAAATAAAGATATACTGCCCACGGTCCACTGAAAATAACGATATACTGCCCTGGCGCCACTGTAAATAATGAAATACTATCCAGTGACCACTGTAAATGATGATGACGACCCACAGCCAATGTAAATAATAGTATACTACACATCGACCAGTGTAAATAAGGATATAATACAAAGGGGCAACTGTTCATAACGATTTACTCCCCAGGGATCACTGTAAATAATGATGTACTACCCAGGGATCACGGTAAGTAATGATGTACTACCCAGGGATCACGGTAAATAATGATGTACTACCCAGGGAGCACGGTAAATAATGATGTACTACCCAGGGACCATTGTAGATACTGATATTCTACCCAGGGTCCACTGTAAATATTGATATACTATCCAAGTACCACAGTAAATAATAATTAATAACCCAGGAGCCAGTGTAAATAATGATATTCTACCCAGGGTCTACTAAATATTAATATACTATCCAAGTACCACAGTAAATAGTGATTTACTATCCTGGGACTACTGTAGATAATGGTATACTACCCAGTGGCCACTGTAAATAATGATATACTTTCCACGGTCCACTGTAAATAATCATATACACCCCAGGGACCACTGTAAATATTCATATACTACCCAAGGACCACTGTAAGTTATAACAAACTGCTCAGGGACCAGTGTAGATAATGATATCGACCCAGGGACCACTGTAAAGAATGATATTCTACCCAGGAACCACTGTAAATAATGATGTACTACCAGGGTACATTATAAATAATGATATTCTACCCGTGGTCCACTGTAAATATTGATATGCTCTCCAATAACCACAGTAAATAATAATTAATATCACAGGAGCCAGTGTAAATAATGATATTCTACCCAGGGACCACTGTAAATATTGAGACATTACCCAGGGACCAATGTAAAGAATGATATATTACCCAGGGACCACTGTAAATAATGATATTCTACCCAGGGACCACTGTAAATAACGATATTCTACACAGGGACCACTTTAAACAATGATATAATAGTTCGAAGTCTTACAACACCAGGTTAAAGTCCAACAGGTTTGTTTCGATGTCACTAGCTTTCGGAGCGCTGCTCCTTCCTCAGGTGAATGAAGAGGTCTGTTCCAGAAACACATATATAGACAAATTCAAAGATGCCAATCAATGCTAGGAATGCGAGCATTAGCAGGTGATTAAATCTTTACAGATCCAGAGATGGGGTAACCCCAGGTTAAAGAGGTGTGAATTGTACCAAGCCAGGACAGTTGGTAGGATTTTGCAGGCCAGATGGTGGGGGATGAATGTAATGCGACATGAATCCCAGGTCACGGTTGAGGCCGCACTCATGTGTGCGGAACTTGGCTATAAGTTTCTGCTCGGCGATTCTGCGTTGTCGCGGGTCCTGAAGGCCGCCTTGGAGAATGCTTACCCGGAGATCAGAGGCTGAATGCCCTTGACTGCTGAAGTGTTCCCCGACTGGAAGGGAACATTCCTGCCTGGTGATTGTTGCGCGATGTCCGTTCATTCGTTGTCGCAGCGTCTGCATGGTCTCGCCAATGTACCACGCTTCGGGACATCCTTTCCTGCAGCGTATGAGGTAGACAACGTTGGCCGAGTCGCATGAGTATTTACCGCGTACCTGGTGGGTGCTGTTCTCACGTGTAATAGTGGTATCCATGTCGATGATCTGGCACGTCTTGCACAGATTACCATGACAGGGTTGTGTGGTGTCGTGGTCACTGTTCTGAAGACTGGGTAGTTTGCTGCAAACAATGGTTCAATTGAGGTTGCGCGGTTGTTTGAAGGTAAGTAGTGGGGGTGTGGGGGTGACCTTGGCAAGATGTTCATCGTCATCAATGACGTGTTGAAGGCTGTGAAGAAGATGACGTAGTTTCTCCGCTCCGGGGAAGGACTGGACGACGAAGGGTATTCTGTCGGTTGTGTCCCATGTTTGTCTTCTGAGGAGGTCGGTACGGTTTTTCACTGTGGCGCGTTGGAACTGTCGATCGACGAGTCGAGTACCATATCCCATTCGTACGAGGGCATATTTCAACGTCTGTAGATGTCTGTTACACTCCTCCTCGTCTGAGCAGATCCTGTGTATACAGAGCGCTTGTCCATAGGGGATGGCTTCTTTAATGTGTTTAGGGTGGAAGCTGGAGAAGTGGAGCATCGTGAGGTTATCCGTGGGTTTGCGGTAAAGCGAAGTGCTGAGGTGACCGTCCTTGATGGAGACGAGTGTGTCCAAGAATGCAACTGATTTTGGAGAGTAGTCCATGGTGAGTCTGATGGTTGGATGGAACTTATTAATGTCATTGTGTAGTCGTTTCAGTGATTCTTCGCCGTGGGTCCAAAGGAAAAAAATGTCATCGATGTATCTGGTGTATAACATCGGTTGAAGGTCCTGTGCGGTGAGTAGGTCCTGTTCAAACTTGTGCATGAATATGTTGGCGTACTGGCGTGCGAATTTGGTCCCCATGGCTGTTCCGTGCGTCTGAATGAAGAACTTGTTGTCGAAGGTGAAGACGTTGTGATAAAGAATGAAGCGGATGAGTTGCAGAATTGCGTCTGGAGATTGGCAGTTGTCGGTGTTGAGTACTGAGGCTGTTGCAGCAATGCCGTCGTCATGGGGGATGCTGGTGTAGAGTGCCGAGACGTCCATTGTGACAAGGAATGTTCCTGGTGCAACTGGTCCATGGGTGCTGAGTTTCTGTAGGAAGTCCGTCGTGTCGCGACAGAAGCTGGGTGCACCTTGTACGATGGGTTTCAAGATGCCCTCGATGTCGCCAGAGAGGTTCTCACACAGGGTCCCATTGCCTGAAACGATAGGGCGGCCTGGTGTGTTGGCCTTATGTATTTTCGGGAGGCAGTAGAGATCTCCAATGCGGGGAGTACGTGGGATGAGAGCACGTAGGGTGCTCTGAAGATCTGGATCCAAGGTCTTGATCAGTCTGTTAAGTTGGCGGATGTGTTCCTTGGTCGGATCTGCGGGTAACTGTCTGGAGTGTTCTTGGTTGTTCAGTTGTCGGTATACTTCTTTGCAGTAGTCCGTTCTGTTCAGTACGACAGTGACCCCCCCTTTGTCTGCTGGTTTGATGACGATGCTGCGGTTGGTCTTGAGAGCGCGGATGGCATTGCGTTGTGCTTGGGTGACGTTCGGGGCTGTCTTGTGAATGCGACTGATGAATCTGGCATTGACGCGACTCCTGACGGCTTGAGCATACATGTAGAGTCTAAGGCAGCTGCCTTCCGGAGGGGTCCTCCGGAATGAGAGGGAATGAGACCGGGAATGAGACCTCTTCATTCACCTGAGGAAGGAGCAGCGCTCCGAAACCTAGTGACATCGAAACAAACCTGTTGGACTTTAACCTGGTGTTGTAAGACTTCGTACTGTGCTCACCCCAGTCCAACGCCGGCATCTCCACACCAATGATATAATACCCAGTGACCACGGTAAATAATGATACACTACCCAGGGACCACTGTAAATATTGATATACTATCCAGGGACCACGGAAAATAATGATGTACTACCTACGGTACATTGTAAATAATGATATTCTACCCGTGGTCCACTGTAAATATTGATATACAATCCAAGTACCACAGTAAATAATAATTAATATCCCAGGAGCCACTGTAAATGATGATATTCTACCCAGGGACCACTGTAAATAATGATATTGTACGCCGGGACCTCTGTTAATATTTATAAATAACCAGGGCGCTGTAAATATTGAGACATTACCCAGGGAACAATGTAACTAATGATATATTACCCAGGGACCACTGTAAATAATGATATTCTACCCAGTGACCACTGTAAATAATGATACACTACCGAGGGACCACTGTAAATAATGATATTATACACAGGGACAACTGTAAATAATGATATTGTACGCCGGGACCTCTGTTAATATTTATAAATAACCAGGGCGCTGTAAATATTGAGACATTACCCAGGGAACATTGTAACTAATGATATATTACCCAGGGACAACTGTAAATAATGATATTCTACCCAGTGACCACTGTAAATAATGATACACTACCCAGGGACCACTGTAAATAATGATATTCTACACAGGGAACACTGTAAATAATGATATTCTACCCAGGGACCAATGTAAATAATGATATTCTACACAGGGACCACTTTGAACAATGATATAATACCCAGGGACCACGGTCAATAATGATATTCTACACGGGGTCCACTGTAAATATTGATATACTATCCAAGTACCGCAGTAAATAATAATTAATATCGTAGGAGCCAGTGTAAACGATGATATTCTACCCAGGGACCACTGTAAATATTTAATGTCGTGCTCTGTTTAATTTTACATTGTTCACTGTGGGGCACTGTTTCACTGTACCGTATTTAATGTCGGGCTATGTTTAATTTTACATTGTTCACTGTAGGGCACTGTTTCATTGTACCGCATTTAATGTCGGGCTCTGTTTAAATTTACCTTGTTCAGTGTAGGGCACTGTTTCATTGTACTGTATTTAATGTCGGGCTCTGTTTAATTGTACATTGTTCAGTGTAGGGCACTGTTTCATTGTACCGTATTTAATGTCGAGCTCTGTTTAATTTTACCTTGTTCACTGTAGGTCACTGTTTCATTGTACTGTATTTAATGTCGGGCACTGTTTAATTTTACATTGTTCACTGTAGGGCACTGTTTCATTGTCCCGTATTTAATGTCGGGCTCTGTTTAATTTTACCTTGTTCAGTGTAGGGCACTGTTTCATTGTACCGCATTTAATGTCGGGCTCTGTTTAAATTTACCTTGTTCAGTGTAGGGCACTGTTTCATTGTACTGTATTTAATGTCGGGCTCTGTTTAATTGTACATTGTTCAGTGTAGGGCACTGTTTCATTGTACCGCATTTAATGTCGGGCTGTGTTTAATTTTACCTCGTTGCTTGTAGGGCACTGTTTCATTGTACTGTATTTAATGTCGGGCTCTGTTTAATTTTACCTTGTTCACTGTAGGGCACTGTTTCATTGTACTGTATTTAATGTCGGGCTCTGTTTTATTTTACATTGTTCACATTAGGGCCCTGTTTCATTGTACTGTATTTAATGCCGGGCTCTGTTTAATTTTACTTTGTTCACTGTAGGGCACTGTTTCATTGTATCGTATTTAATGTCGGGCTGTGTTTAATTTTACATTGTTCACTGTAGGGCACTGTTTCATTGTACCGTATTTAATGTCGGGCTCTGTTTAATTTTACCTTGTTCAGTGTAGGACACTGTTTCATTGTACCGTATTTACTGTCGGGCTCTGTTTAAATTTACCTTGTTCAGTGTAGGGCACTGTTTCATTGTACCGTATTTAATGTCGGGCTGTGTTTTATTTTACATTGTTCAGTGTAGGGCACTGTTTCATTGTACCGTATTTAATGTCGGGCTGTGTTTAATTTTACCTTGTTCACTGTAGGCACTGTTTCATTGTACCGTATTTAATGTTGGGCTGTGTTTAATTGTACATTGTTTACTGTAGGGCACTGTTTCATTGTACCGTATTTATTGTTGGGCTGTGTTTAATTGTACATTGTTCACTGTCGGGCACTCTTTCATTGTACCGTATTTACTGTCGGGCTGTGTTTAATTTTACCTTGCTCAGTGGAGGGCACTGTTACATTGTACTGTATTTAATGTCGTGCTCTGTTTAATTTTACATTGTTCACTGTAGGGCACTGTTTCATTGTACCGTATTTAATGTCGGGCTGTGTTTAATTTTACCTTGTTCACTGTAGGCACTGTTTCATTGTACCGTATTTAATGTTGGGCTGTGTTTAATTGTACATTGTTCACTGTAGGGCACTCTTTCATTGTACTGTATTTAATGTCGGGCTGTGTTTAATTTTACATTGTTCAGTGTAGGGCACTGTTTCACTGTACCGTATTTAATGTCGGGCTGTGTTTAATTTTACATTGTTCACTGCAGGTCACTGTTTCATTGTACTGGACTTAATGTCGGGCGCTGTTTAATTTTCCTTGTTGCTTGTAGGGCACTGTTTCATTGTACGGTATTTAATGTCGGGCTCTGTTTAATTTTACCTTGGTCACTGTAGGTCACTGTTTCATTGCACCGTATTTAATGTCGGGCTGTGTTTAATTTTACATTGTTCACTGTAGGGCACTGTTTCATTGTACTGTATTTAATGTCGGGCTCTGTTTAATTTTACGTTGTTCACTGTAGGGCACTGTTTCATTGTACTGTATTTAATGTCGGGCTCTGTTTTATTTTACATTGTTCACATTAGGGCCCTGTTTCATTGTACCGTATTTAATGTCGGGCTCTGTTTAATTTTACATTGTTACTGGTAGGGCACTGATTCATTGTATCGTATTTAATGTCGGGCTGTGTTTAATTTTACTTTCTTCACTGGAGGGCACTGTTTCATTGTACCGTATTTAATGTCGGGCTCAGTTTAAATTTTACCTTGTTCAGTGTAGGGCACTGTATCATTGTACCGTATTTAATGTCGGGCTCTGTTTAAATTTACCTTGTTCAGTGTCGGGCACTGTTTCATTGTACCGTATTTAATGTCGGGCTGTGTTTAATTTTACCTTGTTCACTGTCGGCACTGTTTCATTGTACCGTATTTAATGTTGGGCTGTGTTTAATTGTACATTGTTCACTGTAGGGCACTGTTTCATTGTACCGTATTTAATGTCGGGATATGTTTAATTTTACATTGTTCACTGTAGGTCACTGTTTCATTGTACTGTATTTAATGTCGGGCTGTGTTTAATTTTACCTTGCTCAGTGGAGGGCACGGTTACATTGTACTTTATTTAATGTCGTGCTCTGTTTAATTTTACATTGTTCACTGTAGGGCACTGTTTCATTGTACCGTATTTAATGTCGGGCTGTGTTTAATTTTACCTTGTTCACTGTAGGCACTGTTTCATTGTACCGTATTTAATGTTGGGCTGTGTTTAATTGCACATTGTTCACTGTAGGGCACTCTTTCATTGTACTGTATTTAATGTCGGGCTGTGTTTAATTTTACATTGTTCAGTGTAGGGCACTGTTTCACTGTACCGTATTTAATGTCGGGCTGTGTTTAATTTTACATTGTTCACTGCAGGTCACTGTTTCATTGTACTGGACTTAATGTCGGGCGCTGTTTAATTTTCCTTGTTGCTTGTAGGGCACTGTTTCATTGTACGGTATTTAATGTCGGGCTCTGTTTAATTTTACCTTGGTCACTGTAGGTCACTGTTTCATTGCACCGTATTTAATGTCGGGCTGTGTTTAATTTTACATTGTTCAGTGTAGGGCACTGTTTCATTGTACTGTATTTAATGTCGGGCTCTGTTTAATTTTACGTTGTTCACTGTAGGGCACTGTTTCATTGTACTGTATTTAATGTCGGGCTCTGTTTTATTTTACATTGTTCACATTAGGGCCCTGTTTCATTGTACCGTATTTAATGTCGGGCTCTGTTTAATTTTACATTGTTACTGGTAGGGCACTGATTCATTGTTTCGTATTTAATGTCGGGCTGTGTTTAATTTTACTTTCTTCACTGGAGGGCACTGTTTCATTGTACCGTATTTAATGTCGGGCTCTGTTTAATTTTACCTTGTTCAGTGTAGGACACTGTTTCATTGTACCGTATTTAATGTCGGGCTCAGTTTAAATTTTACCTTGTTCAGTGTAGGGCACTGTATCATTGTACCGTATTTAATGTCGGGCTCTGTTTAAATTTACCTTGTTCAGTGTCGGGCACTGTTTCATTGTACCGTATTTAATGTCGGGCTGTGTTTAATTTTACCTTGTTCACTGTCGGCACTGTTTCATTGTACCGTATTTAATGTCGGGCTGTGTTTAATTGTACATTGTTCACTGTAGGGCACTCTTTCATTGTACCGTATTTAATGTCGGGCTGTGTTTAATTTTACCTTGCTCAGTGGAGGGCACTGTTACATTGTACTGTATTTAATGTCGTGCTCTGTTTAATTTTACATTGTTCACTGTAGGGCACTGTTTCATTGTACCGTATTTAATGTCGGGATATGTTTAATTTTACATTGTTCACTGTAGGTCACTGTTTCATTGTACTGTATTTAATGTCGGGCTGTGTTTAATTTTACCTTGCTCAGTGGAGGGCACGGTTACATTGTACTTTATTTAATGTCGTGCTCTGTTTAATTTTACATTGTTCACTGTAGGGCACTGTTTCATTGTACCGTATTTAATGTCGGGCTATGTTTAATTTTACATTGTTCACTGTAGGTCACTGTTTCATTGTACTGTATTTAATGTCGGGCTGTGTTTAATTTTATATTCTTCACTGTAGGGCACTGTTTCATTGTGCTGTATTTAATGTTGGGCTCTGTTTAATTTTACCTTGTGCACTGTCGGGCACTGTTTCATATTACCGTATTTAATGTCGGGCTGTGTTTAATTGTACATTGTTCACTGTAGGACACTGTTTCATTGTACCGTATTTAATGTTGGGCTGTGTTTAATTGTACATTGTTCACTGTAGGGCACTGTTTCATTGTACCGTATTTAATGTTGGGCTGTGTTTAATTGTACATTGTTCACTGTAGGGCACTGTTTCATTGTACCGTATTTAATGTCGGGCTGTGTTTAAGTTTACATTGTTCAGTGTAGGGCACTGATTCATTGTACTGTATTTAAAGTCGGGCTGTGTTTAATTTTACATTGTTCAGTGTAGGGCACTGTTTCACTGTACTGTATTTAATGTCGGGCTCTGTTTAATTTTACATTGTTCACTGTAGTGCACTGTTTCATTGTACCGTATTTAATGTCGGGCTATGTTTAATTTTACATTGTTCACTGTAGGTCACTGTTTCATTGTACTGTACTTAATGTCGTGCGCTGTTTAATTTTACCTTGTTGCTTGTAGGGCACTGTTTCATTGCACCGTATTTAATGTCGGGCTATGTTTAATTTTACCTTGTTTACTGTAGGGCACTGTTTCTATTGTACTGTATTCAATGCCGGGCTGTATTTAATTTTACATTGTTCAGTGTAGGTCACTGTTTCATTGTACCGTATTTAATGTCGGGCTGTGTTTAATTTTACATTGTTCAGTGTAGTGCACTGTTTCATTCTACCGTATTTAATGTTGGGCTCTGTTTAATTTTACATTGTAGCTTGTAGGGCACTGTTTCATTCTACCGTATTTAATGTCGGGCTGTGTTTAATTTTACATTTTTCACTGTAGGGCACTGTTTCATTGTGCTGTATTTAATGTCGGGCTCTGTTTAATTTTACCTCATTGCATGTAGGGCACTGTTTCATTGTACGGTATTTAATGTCGGGCTCTGTTGAATTTTACCTTGTTCACTATAGGGCACTGTTTCATTGTACCGTATTTAATGTCGGGCTCTGTTTAATTTTACCTTGTTCAGTGTAGGGCACTGTTTCATTGTACCGTATTTAATGACGGGCTCTGTTTAATTTTACCATGTTCAGTGTAGGGCACTGTTTCATTGTACCGTATTTACTGTCGGGCTGTGTTTAATTGTACATTGTTCACTGTAGGGCACTGTTTCATTGTACCGTATTTAATGTCGGGCTGTGTTTAATTGTACATTGTTCACTGTAGGGCACTGTTTCACTGTACTGTATTTAATGTCGGGCTCTGTTTAATTTTACATTGTTCACTGTAGGGCACTGTTTCATTGTACCGTATTTAATGTCGGGCTCTGTTTAATTTTACATTGTTCACTATAGGGCACTGTTTCATTGTACTGTATTTAATGTCGGGCTCTGTTTAATTTTACCTTGTTCAGTGGAGGGCACTGTTTCATTGTACCGCATTTAATATCGGGCTGTGTTTAATTTTACATTGTTCAGTGTAGGGCACTGTTTCATTGTACCGTATTTAATGTCGGGCTATGTTTAATTTTACATTGTTCACTGTAGGTCACTGTTTCATTGTACTGTACTTAATGTCGGGCGCTGTTTAATTTTACCTTGTTGCTTGTAGGGCACTGTTTCATTGTACCGTATTTAATGTCGGGCTCTGTTTAATTTTACCTTGTTTACTGTAGGTCACTGTTTCATTGCACCGTATTTAATGTCGGGCTGTGTTTAATTTTACATTGTTCAGTGTAGTGCACTGTTTCATTCTACCGTATTTAATGTTGGGCTCTGTTTAATTTTACATTGTAGCTTGTAGGGCACTGTTTCATTCTACCGTATTTAATGTCGGGCTGTGTTTAATTTTACATTTTTCACTGTAGGGCACTGTTTCATTGTGCTGTATTTAATGTCGGGCTCTGTTTAATTTTACCTCATTGCATGTAGGGCACTGTTTCATTGTACGGTATTTAATGTCGGGCTCTGTTGAATTTTACCTTGTTCACTATAGGGCACTGTTTCATTGTACCGTATTTAATGTCGGGCTCTGTTTAATTTTACCTTGTTCGGTGTAGGGCACTGTTTCATTGTACCGTATTTAATGACGGGCTCTGTTTAATTTTACCATGTTCAGTGTAGGGCACTGTTTCATTGTACCGTATTTACTGTCGGGCTGTGTTTAATTGTACATTGTTCACTGTAGGGCACTGTTTCATTGTACCGTATTTAATGTCGGGCTGTATTTAATTGTACATTGTTCACTGTAGGGCACTGTTTCATTGTACTGTATTTAATGTCGTGCTCTGTTTAATTTTACCTTGTTCAGTGGAGGGCACTGTTTCATTGTACCGCATTTAATATCGGGCTGTGTTTAATTTTACATTGTTCAGTGTAGGGCACTGTTTCATTGTACCGTATTTAATGTCGGGCTGTGTTTAATTTTACCTTGCTCAGTGGAGGGCACTGTTACATTGTACTGTATTTAATGTCGTGCTCTGTTTAATTTTACATTGTTCACTGTAGGGCACTGTTTCATTGTACCGTATTTAATGTCGGGATATGTTTAATTTTACATTGTTCACTGTAGGTCACTGTTTCATTGTACTGTATTTAATGTCGGGCTGTGTTTAATTTTACCTTGCTCAGTGGAGGGCACGGTTACATTGTACTTTATTTAATGTCGTGCTCTGTTTAATTTTACATTGTTCAATGTAGGGCACTGTTTCATTGTACCGTATTTAATGTCGGGCTATGTTTAATTTTATATTCTTCACTGCAGGGCATTGTTTCATTGTGCTGTATTTAATGTTGGGCTCTGTTTAATTTTACCTTGTTCACTGTCGGGCACTGTTTCGTTGTCCTGTATTTAATGTCGGGCTCTGTTTAATGTTACATTTTTCAGTGTAGGGCACTGTTTCATTGTACTGTATTTAATGTCGGGCTCTGTTTAATTTTGCCTTGTTTACTGTAGGTCACTGTTTCAGTGTACTGTATTTAATGTCGGGCTCTGTTTCATTGTACCGTATTTAATGTCGGGCTGTGTTTAATTTTACCTTGTTCAGTGTAGGGCACTGTTTCATATTACCGTATTTAATGTCGGGCTGTGTTTAATTGTACATTGTTCACTGTAGGACACTGTTTCATTGTACCGTATTTAATGTTGGGCTGTGTTTAATTGTACATTGTTCACTGTAGGGCACTGTTTCATTGTACCGTATTTAATGTTGGGCTGTGTTTAATTGTACATTGTTCACTGTAGGGCACTGTTTCATTGTACCGTATTTAATGTCGGGCTGTGTTTAAGTTTACATTGTTCAGTGTAGGGCACTGATTCATTGTACTGTATTTAAAGTCGGGCTGTGTTTAATTTTACTTTGTTCAGTGTAGGGCACTGTTTCACTGTACCGTATTTAATGTCGGGCTATGTTTAATTTTACATTGTTCAGTGTAGGGCACTGTTTCATTGTACTGTACTTAATGTCGGGCGCTGTTTAATTTTACCTTGTTGCTTGTAGGGCACTGTTTCATTGTACCGTATTTAATGTCGGGCTCTGTTTAATTTTACCTTGTTCACTGTAGGTCACTGTTTCATTGCACCGTATTTAATGTCGGGCTGTGTTTAATTTTACATTGTTCAGTGTAGTGCACTGTTTCATTCTACCGTATTTAATGTTGGGCTCTGTTTAATTTTACATTGTAGCTTGTAGGGCACTGTTTCATTCTACCGTATTTAATGTCGGGCTGTGTTTAATTTTACATTTTTCACTGTAGGGCACTGTTTCATTGTGCTGTATTTAATGTCGGGCTCTGTTTAATTTTACCTAATTGCTTGTAGGGCACTGTTTCATTGTACTGTATTTAATGTCGGGCTCTGTTGAATTTTACCTTGTTCACTATAGGGCACTGTTTCATTGTCCCGTATTTAATGTCGGGCTCTGTTTAATTTTACCTTGTTCAGTGTAGGGCACTGTTTCATTGTACCGTATTTACTGTCGGGCTGTGTTTAATTGTACATTGTTCACTGTAGGGCACTGTTTCATTGTACCGTATTTAATGTCGGGCTGTGTTTAATTGTACATTGTTCACTGTAGGGCACTGTTTCATTGTACTGTATTTAATGTCGGGCTCTGTTTAATTTTACCTTGTTCAGTGGAGGGCACTGTTTCATTGTACCGCATTTAATATCGGGCTGTGTTTAATTTTACATTGTTCAGTGTAGGGCACTGTTTCATTGTACCGTATTTAATGTCGGGCTGTGTTTAATTTCACCTTGTTCAGTGTAGGGCACTCTTTCATATTACCGTATTTAATGACGGGGTGTGTTTAATTGTACATTGTTCACTGTAGGACACTGTTTCATTGTACCGTATTTAATGTTGGGCTGTGTTTAATTGTACATTGTTCACTGTAGGGCACTGTTTCATTGTACCGTATTTAATGTTGGGCTGTGTTTAATTGTACATTGTTCACTGTAGGGCACTGTTTCATTGTACCGTATTTAATGTCGGGCTGTGTTTAATTGTACATTGTTCACTGTAGGGCACTGTTTCATTGTACTGTATTTAATGTCGGGCTCTGTTTAATTTTACCTTGTTCAGTGGAGGGCACTGTTTCATTGTACCGCATTTAATATCGGGCTGTGTTTAATTTTACATTGTTCAGTGTAGGGCACTGTTTCATTGTACCGTATTTAATGTCGGGCTGTGTTTAATTTTACCTTGTTCAGTGTAGGGCACTCTTTCATATTACCGTATTTAATGACGGGGTGTGTTTAATTGTACATTGTTCACTGTAGGACACTGTTTCATTGTACCGTATTTAATGTTGGGCTGTGTTTAATTGTACATTGTTCACTGTAGGGCACTGTTTCATTGTACCGTATTTAATGTTGGGCTGTGTTTAATTGTACATTGTTCACTGTCAGGCACTGTTTCATTGTACCGTATTTAATGTCGGGCTGTGTTTAAGTTTACATTGTTCAGTGTAGGGCACTGATTCATTGTACTGTATTTAATGTCGGGCTGTGTTTAATTTTACATTGTTCAGTGTAGGGCACTGATTCATTGTACCGTATTTAATGTCGGGCTAGATTTAATTTTACATTGTTCACTGTAGGTCACTGTTTCATTGTACTGTATTTAATGTCGTGCTGTGTTTAATTGTACATTGTTGCTTGTAGGGCACTGTTTCATTGTACCGTATTTAATGTCGGGCTCTGTTTAATTTTACATTGTTCACTGTAGGGCACTGTTTCATTGTACCGTATTTAATGTCGGGCTCTGTTTTATTTTACATTGTTCACATTAGGGCACTGTTTCATTGTACCGTATTTAATGTCGGGCTCTGTTTAATTTTACCTTGTTCAGTGTAGGGCACTGTTTCATTGTACCGTATTTACTGTCGGGCTGTGTTTAATTGTACATTGTTCACTGTAGGGCACTGTTTCATTGTACTGTATTTAATGTCGGGCTCTGTTTAATTTTACCTTGTTCAGTGTAGGACACTGTTTTATATTACCGTATTTAATGTTGGGCTGTGTTTAATTGTACATTGTTCACTGTAGGGCACTGTTTCATTGTACCGTTTTTAATGTCGGGCTATGTTTAATTTTACATTGTTCACTGTAGGTCACTGTTTCATTGTACTGTATTTAATGTCGGGCTGTGTTTAATTTTATATTCTTCACTGCAGGGCATTGTTTCATTGTGCTGTATTTAATGTTGGGCTCTGTTTAATTTTACCTTGTTCACTGTCGGGCACTGTTTCGTTGTCCTGTATTTAATGTCGGGCTCTGTTTAATGTTACATTTTTCAGTGTAGGGCACTGTTTCATTGTACTGTATTTAATGTCGGGCTCTGTTTAATTTTGCCTTGTTTACTGTAGGTCACTGTTTCAGTGTACTGTATTTAAGGTCGGGCTCTGTTTCATTGTACCGTATTTAATGTCGGGCTGTGTTTAATTTTACCTTGTTCAGTGTAGGGCACTGTTTCATATTACCGTATTTAATGTCGGGCTGTGTTTAATTGTACATTGTTCACTGTAGGACACTGTTTCATTGTACCGTATTTAATGTTGGGCTGTGTTTAATTGTACATTGTTCACTGTAGGGCATTGTTTCATTGTACCGTATTTAATGTTGGGCTGTGTTTAATTGTACATTGTTCACTGTAGGGCGCTGTTTCATTGTACCGTATTTAATGTCGGGCTGTGTTTAAGTTTACATTGTTCAGTGTAGGGCACTGATTCATTGTACTGTATTTAACGTCGGGCTGTGTTTAATTTTACATTGTTCAGTGTAGGGCACTGTGTCACTGTACCGTATTTAATGTCGGGCTATGTTTAATTTTACATTGTTCACTGCAGGTCACTGTTTCATTGTACTGTACTTAATGTCGGGCGCTGTTTAATTTTACCTTGTTGCTTGTAGGTCACTGTTTCATTGTACCGTATTTAATGTCGGGCTCTGTTTAATTTTACCTTGTTCACTGTAGGTCACTGTTTCATTGCACCGTATTTAATGTCGGGCTGTGTTTAATTTTACATTGTTCAGTGTAGTGCACTGTTTCATTCTACCGTATTTAATGTTGGGCTCTGTTTAATTTTACATTGTAGCTTTTAGGCACTGTTTCATTCTACCGTATTTAATGTCGGGCTGTGTTTAATTTTACATTTTTCACTGTAGGGCACTGTTTCATTGTGCTGTATTTAATGTCGGGCTCTGTTTAATTTTACCTCATTGCTTGTAGGGCACTGTTTCATTGTACTGTATTTAATGTCGGGCTCTGTTGAATTTTACCTTGTTCACTATAGGGCACTGTTTCATTGTACCGTATTTAATGTCGGGCTCTGTTTAATTATACCTTGTTCAGTGTAGGGCACTGTTTCATTTTACCGTAGTTAATGTCGGGCTCTGTTTAATTTTACCTTGTTCAGTGTAGGGCACTGTTTCATTTTACCGTATTTAATGACGGGCTCTGTTTAATGTTACATTGTTCAGTGTAGGGCACTGTTTTATTGTCCTGTATTTAATGTCGGGCTCTGTTTAATTTTACATTGTTCAGTGTAGTGCACTGTTTTATTGTACCGTATTTAATGACGGGCTCTGTTTAATTTTACCTTGTTCAGTGTAGGGCACCGTTTCATTGTACCGTATTTAATGTTGGGCTGTGTTTAATTGTACATTGTTCACTGTAGGGCACTCTTTCATTGTACCGTATTTACTGTCGGGCTGTGTTTAATTTTACCTTGTTCAGTGGAGGGCACTGTTTCATTGTACTGTATTTAATGTCGTGCTCCGTTTAATTTTTCATTGTTCACTGTAGGGCACTGTTTCATTGTACCGTATTTAATGTCGGGCTCTGTTTAATTTTACATTGTTCACTGTAGGGCACTGTTTCATTGTACCGTATTTAATGTCGGGCTCTGTTTAATTTTACATTGTTACTGGTAGGGCACTGATTCATTGTATCGTATTTAATGTCGGGCTGTGTTTAATTTTACATTGTTCACTGTAGGGCACTGTTTCATTGTACCGTATTGAATGTCGGGCTCTGTTTAAATTTACCTTGTTCAGTGTAGGGCACTCTTTCATTGTACCGTATTTAATGTCGGGCTGTGTTTTATTTTACATTGTTCACTGTAGGTCACTGTTTCATTGTACTGTATTTAATGTCGGGCTGTGTTTAATTTTACATTCTTCACTGCAGGGCATTGTTTCATTGTGCTGTATTTAATGTTGGGCTCTGTTTAATTTTACCTTGTTCACTGTCGGGCACTGTTTCGTTGTCCCGTATTTAATGTCGGGCTCTGTTTAATGTTACATTGCTCAGTGGAGGGCACTTTTTCATTGTACTGTATTTAATGTCGGGCTCTGTTTAATTTTGCCTTGTTTACTGTAGGTCACTGTTTCAGTGTACTGTATTTAATGTCGGGCTCTGTTTCATTGTACCGTATTTAATGTCGGGCTGTGTTTAATTTTACCTTGTTCAGTGTAGGGCACTGTTTCATATTACCGTATTTAATGTCGGGCTGTGTTTAATTGTACATTGTTCACTGTAGGACACTGTTTCATTGTACCGTATTTAATGTTGGGCTGTGTTTAATTGTACATTGTTCAGTGTAGGGCACTGTTTCATTGTACCGTATTTAATGTCGGGCTGTGTTTAAGTTTACATTGTTCAGTGTAGGGCACTGATTCATTGTACTGTATTTAATGTCGGGCTGTGTTTAATTTTACATTGTTCAGTGTAGGGCACTGTTTCACTGTACCGTATTTAATGTCGGGCTATGTTTAATTTTACATTGTTCACTGTAGGTCACTGTTTCATTGTACTGGACTTAATGTCGGGCGCTGTTTAATTTTCCTTGTTGCTTGTAGGGCACTGTTTCATTGTACCGTATTTAATGTCGGGCTCTGTTTAATTTTACCTTGTTCACTGTAGGTCACTGTTTCATTGCACCGTATTTAATGTCGGGCTGTGTTTAATTTTACATTGTTCAGTGTAGTGCACTGTTTCATTGTACCGTATTTAATGTTGGGCTCTGTTTAATTTTACCTTGTTGCTTGTAGAGCACTGTTTCATTGTACCGTATTTAATGTCGAGCTCTGTTTAATTTTACCTTGTTCACTGTAGGTCACTGTTTCATTGTACTGTATTTAATGTCGGGCTCTGTTTATTTTTACATTGTTACTGGTAGGGCACTGATTCATTGTATCGTATTTAATGTCGGGCTGTGTTTAATTTTACATTCTTCACTGTAGGGCACTGTTTCATTGTACCGTATTTAATGTCGGGCTCTGTTTAATTTTACCTTGTTCAGTGTAGGACACTGTTTCATTGTACCGTATTTAATGTCGGGCTCAGTTTAAATTTACCTTGTTCAGTGTAGGGCACTGTTTCATTGTACCGTATTTAATGTCGGGCTGTGTTTAATTTTACATTGTTCAGTGTAGGGCACTGTTTCATTGTACCGTATTTAATGTCGGGCTGTGTTTAATTTTACATTGTTCACTGTAGGGCACTCTTTCATTGTACCGTCTTTAATGTCGGGCTGTGTTTAATTTTACCTTGCTCAGTGGAGGGCACTGTTACATTGTACTGTATTTAATGTCGGGCTCTGTTTAATTTTACATTGTTCACTGTAGGGCACTGTTTCATTGTACCGCATTTAATGTCGGGATATGTTTAATTTTACATTGTTCACTGTAGGTCACTGTTTCATTGTACTGTATTTAATGTCGGGCTGTGTTTAATTTTACCTTGCTCAGTGGAGGGCACGGTTACATTGTACTTTATTTAATGTCGTGCTCTGTTTAATTTTACATTGTTCACTGTAGGGCACTGTTTCATTGTACCGTATTTAATGTCGGGCTATGTTTAATTTTACATTGTTCACTGTAGGTCACTGTTTCATTGTACTGTATTTAATGTCGGGCAGTGTTTAATTTTATATTCTTCACTGCAGGGCATTGTTTCATTGTGCTGTATTTAATGTTGGGCTCTGTTTAATTTTACCTTGTTCACTGTCGGGAACTGTTTCGTTGTCCTGTATTTAATGTCGGGCTCTGTTTAATGTTACATTTTTCAGTGTAGGGCACTGTTTCATTGTACTGTATTTAATGTCGGGCTCTGTTTAATTTTGCCTTGTTTACTGTAGGTCACTGTTTCAGTGTACTGTATTTAATGTCGGGCTCTGTTTTATTTTACATTGTTCACATTAGGGCCCTGTTTCATTGTACTGTATTTAATGCCGGGCTCTGTTTAATTTTACATTGTTACTGGTAGGGCACTGATTCATTGTATCGTATTTAATGTCGGGCTGTGTTTAATTTTACATTGTTCACTGTAGGGCACTGTTCCATTGTACCGTATTTAATGTCGGGCTCTGTTTAAATTTACCTTGTTCAGTGTAGGGCACTCTTTCATTGTACCGTATTTAATGTCGGGCTGTGTTTTATTTTACATTGTTCAGGATAGGGCACTGTTTCATTGTACCGTATTTAATGTCGGGCTGTGTTTAATTTTACCTTGTTCACTGTCGGCACTGTTTCATTGTACCGTATTTAATGTCGGGCTGTGTTTAATTGTACATTGTTCACTCTAGGGCACTCTTTCATTGTACTGTATTTAATGTTGGGCTGTGTTTAATTGTACATTGTTCACTGTAGGGCACTCTTTCATTGTACCGTATTTAATGTCGGGCTGTGTTTAATTTTACCTTGCTCAGTGGAGGGCACGGTTACATTGTACTTTATTTAATGTCGTGCTCTGTTTAATTTTACATTGTTCACTGTAGGGCACTGTTTCATTGTGCCGTATTTAATGTCGGGCTATGTTTAATTTTACATTGTTCACTGTAGGTCACTGTTTCATTGTACTGTATTTAATGTCGGGCTGTGTTTAATTTTACATTCTTCACTGCAGGGCATTGTTTCATTGTGCTGTATTTAATGTTGGGCTCTGTTTAATTTTACCTTGTTCACTGTCGGGCACTGTTTCGTTGTCCCGTATTTAATGTCGGGCTCTGTTTAATGTTACATTGCTCAGTGGAGGGCACTTTTTCATTGTACTGTATTTAATGTCGGGCTCTGTTTAATTTTGCCTTGTTTACTGTAGGTCACTGTTTCAGTGTACTGTATTTAATGTCGGGCTCTGTTTCATTGTACCGTATTTAATGTCGGGCTGTGTTTAATTTAACCTTGTTCAGTGTAGGGCACTGTTTCATATTACCGTATTTAATGTCGGGCTGTGTTTAATTGTACATTGTTCACTGTAGGGCACTGTTTCATTGTACCGTATTTAATGTCGGGCTGTGTTTAAGTTTACATTGTTCAGTGTAGGGCACTGATTCATTGTACTGTATTTAATGTCGGGCTGTGTTTAATTTTACATTGTTCAGTGTAGGGCACTGTTTCACTGTACCGTATTTAATGTCGGGCTATGTTTAATTTTACATTGTTCACTGTAGGTCACTGTTTCATTGTACTGGACTTAATGTCGGGCGCTGTTTAATTTTCCTTGTTGCTTGTAGGGCACTGTTTCATTGTACCGTATTTAATGTCGGGCTGTGTTTAATTTTACCTTGTTCACTGTAGGTCACTGTTTCATTGCACCGTATTTAATGTTGGGCTGTGTTTAATTTTACATTGTTCAGTGTAGTGCACTGTTTCATTCTACCGTATTTAATGTTGGGCTCTGTTTAATTTTACCTTGTTGCTTGTAGAGCACTGTTTCATTGTACCGTATTTAATGTCGAGCTCTGTTTAATTTTACCTTGTTCACTGTAGGTCACTGTTTCATTGTACTGTATTTAATGTCGGGCTCTGTTTAATTTTACATTGTTCACTGTAGGGCACTGTTTCATTGTGCTGTATTTAATGTCGGGCTCTGTTTAAATTTACCTTGTTCAGTGTAGGGCACTCTTTCATTGTACCGTATTTAATGTCGGGCTGTGTTTTATTTTACATTGTTCAGGATAGGGCACTGTTTCATTGTACCGTATTTAATGTCGGGCTGTGTTTAATTTTACCTTGTTCACTGTCGGCACTGTTTCATTGTACCGTATTTAATGTCGGGCTGTGTTTAATTGTACATTGTTCACTCTAGGGCACTCTTTCATTGTACTGTATTTAATGTTGGGCTGTGTTTAATTGTACATTGTTCACTGTAGGGCACTCTTTCATTGTGCCGTATTTAATGTCGGGCTATGTTTAATTTTACATTGTTCACTGTAGGTCACTGTTTCATTGTACTGTATTTAATGTCGGGCTGTGTTTAATTTTACATTCTTCACTGCAGGGCATTGTTTCATTGTGCTGTATTTAATGTTGGGCTCTGTTTAATTTTACCTTGTTCACTGTCGGGCACTGTTTCGTTGTCCCGTATTTAATGTCGGGCTCTGTTTAATGTTACATTGCTCAGTGGAGGGCACTTTTTCATTGTACTGTATTTAATGTCGGGCTCTGTTTAATTTTGCCTTGTTTACTGTAGGTCACTGTTTCAGTGTACTGTATTTAATGTCGGGCTCTGTTTCATTGTACCGTATTTAATGTCGGGCTGTGTTTAATTTAACCTTGTTCAGTGTAGGGCACTGTTTCATATTACCGTATTTAATGTCGGGCTGTGTTTAATTGTACATTGTTCACTGTAGGGCACTGTTTCATTGTACCGTATTTAATGTCGGGCTGTGTTTAAGTTTACATTGTTCAGTGTAGGGCACTGATTCATTGTACTGTATTTAATGTCGGGCTGTGTTTAATTTTACATTGTTCAGTGTAGGGCACTGTTTCACTGTACCGTATTTAAT
This sequence comes from Scyliorhinus torazame, assembly GCF_047496885.1. Classification (NCBI taxonomy): domain Eukaryota; kingdom Metazoa; phylum Chordata; class Chondrichthyes; order Carcharhiniformes; family Scyliorhinidae; genus Scyliorhinus; species Scyliorhinus torazame. Next base: position 251,476 of record NW_027307840.1, read on the forward strand.
GTCGGGCTATGTTTAATTTTACATTGTTCACTGTAGGTCACTGTTTCATTGTACTGGACTTAATGTCGGGCGCTGTTTAATTTTCCTTGTTGCTTGTAGGGCACTGTTTCATTGTACCGTATTTAATGTCGGGCTGTGTTTAATTTTACCTTGTTCACTGTAGGTCACTGTTTCATTGCACCGTATTTAATGTTGGGCTGTGTTTAATTTTACATTGTTCAGTGTAGTGCACTGTTTCATTCTACCGTATTTAATGTTGGGCTCTGTTTAATTTTACCTTGTTGCTTGTAGAGCACTGTTTCATTGTACCGTATTTAATGTCGAGCTCTGTTTAATTTTACCTTGTTCACTGTAGGTCACTGTTTCATTGTACTGTATTTAATGTCGGGCTCTGTTTAATTTTACATTGTTCACTGTAGGGCACTGTTTCATTGTGCTGTATTTAATGTCGGGCTCTGATTAATTTTACCTTGTTCAGTGTAGGGCACTGTTTCATTCTACCGCATTTAATGTCGGGCTGTGTTTAATTTTACCTCGTTGCTTGTAGGGCACTGTTTCATTGTACCGTATTTAATGACGGGCTCTGTTTAATTTTACCTTGTTCAGTGTAGGGCACTGTTTCATTGTACCGTATTTAATGTTGGGCTGTGTTTAATTGTACATTGTTCACTGTAGGGCACTCTTTCATTGTACCGTATTTACTGTCGGGCTGTGTTTAATTTTACCTTGCTCAATGGAGGGCACTGTTACATTGTACTGTATTTAATGTCGTGCTCTGTTTAATTTTACATTGTTCACTGTAGGGCACTGTTTCATTGTACCGTATTTAATGTCGGGCTCTGTTTAATTTTACATTGTTACTGGTAGGGCACTGATTCATTGTATCGTATTTAATGTCGGGCTGTGTTTAATTTTACATTGTTCACTGTAGGGCACTGTTTCATTGTACCGTATTTAATGTCGGGCTCAGTTTAAATTTACCTTGTTCAGTGTAGGGCACTGTTTCATTGTACCGTATTTAATGTCGGGCTGTGTTTAATTTTACATTGTTCAGTGTAGGGCACTGTTTCATTGTACCGTATTTAATGTCGGGCTGTGTTTAATTTTACATTGTTCACTGTAGGGCACTCTTTCATTGTACCGTCTTTAATGTCGGGCTGTGTTTAATTTTACCTTGCTCAGTGGAGGGCACTGTTACATTGTACTGTATTTAATGTCGGGCTCTGTTTAATTTTACATTGTTCACTGTAGGGCACTGTTTCATTGTACCGCATTTAATGTCGGGATATGTTTAATTTTACATTGTTCACTGTAGGTCACTGTTTCATTGTACTGTATTTAATGTCGGGCTGTGTTTAATTTTACCTTGCTCAGTGGAGGGCACGGTTACATTGTACTTTATTTAATGTCGTGCTCTGTTTAATTTTACATTGTTCACTGTAGGGCACTGTTTCATTGTACCGTATTTAATGTCGGGCTATGTTTAATTTTACATTGTTCACTGTAGGTCACTGTTTCATTGTACTGTATTTAATGTCGGGCAGTGTTTAATTTTATATTCTTCACTGCAGGGCATTGTTTCATTGTGCTGTATTTAATGTTGGGCTCTGTTTAATTTTACCTTGTTCACTGTCGGGAACTGTTTCGTTGTCCTGTATTTAATGTCGGGCTCTGTTTAATGTTACATTTTTCAGTGTAGGGCACTGTTTCATTGTACTGTATTTAATGTCGGGCTCTGTTTAATTTTGCCTTGTTTACTGTAGGTCACTGTTTCAGTGTACTGTATTTAATGTCGGGCTCTGTTTTATTTTACATTGTTCACATTAGGGCCCTGTTTCATTGTACTGTATTTAATGCCGGGCTCTGTTTAATTTTACATTGTTACTGGTAGGGCACTGATTCATTGTATCGTATTTAATGTCGGGCTGTGTTTAATTTTACATTGTTCACTGTAGGGCACTGTTCCATTGTACCGTATTTAATGTCGGGCTCTGTTTAAATTTACCTTGTTCAGTGTAGGGCACTCTTTCATTGTACCGTATTTAATGTCGGGCTGTGTTTTATTTTACATTGTTCAGGATAGGGCACTGTTTCATTGTACCGTATTTAATGTCGGGCTGTGTTTAATTTTACCTTGTTCACTGTCGGCACTGTTTCATTGTACCGTATTTAATGTCGGGCTGTGTTTAATTGTACATTGTTCACTCTAGGGCACTCTTTCATTGTACTGTATTTAATGTTGGGCTGTGTTTAATTGTACATTGTTCACTGTAGGGCACTCTTTCATTGTACCGTATTTAATGTCGGGCTGTGTTTAATTTTACCTTGCTCAGTGGAGGGCACGGTTACATTGTACTTTATTTAATGTCGTGCTCTGTTTAATTTTACATTGTTCACTGTAGGGCACTGTTTCATTGTGCCGTATTTAATGTCGGGCTATGTTTAATTTTACATTGTTCACTGTAGGTCACTGTTTCATTGTACTGTATTTAATGTCGGGCTGTGTTTAATTTTACATTCTTCACTGCAGGGCATTGTTTCATTGTGCTGTATTTAATGTTGGGCTCTGTTTAATTTTACCTTGTTCACTGTCGGGCACTGTTTCGTTGTCCCGTATTTAATGTCGGGCTCTGTTTAATGTTACATTGCTCAGTGGAGGGCACTTTTTCATTGTACTGTATTTAATGTCGGGCTCTGTTTAATTTTGCCTTGTTTACTGTAGGTCACTGTTTCAGTGTACTGTATTTAATGTCGGGCTCTGTTTCATTGTACCGTATTTAATGTCGGGCTGTGTTTAATTTAACCTTGTTCAGTGTAGGGCACTGTTTCATATTACCGTATTTAATGTCGGGCTGTGTTTAATTGTACATTGTTCACTGTAGGGCACTGTTTCATTGTACCGTATTTAATGTCGGGCTGTGTTTAAGTTTACATTGTTCAGTGTAGGGCACTGATTCATTGTACTGTATTTAATGTCGGGCTGTGTTTAATTTTACATTGTTCAGTGTAGGGCACTGTTTCACTGTACCGTATTTAATGTCGGGCTATGTTTAATTTTACATTGTTCACTGTAGGTCACTGTTTCATTGTACTGGACTTAATGTCGGGCGCTGTTTAATTTTCCTTGTTGCTTGTAGGGCACTGTTTCATTGTACCGTATTTAATGTCGGGCTGTGTTTAATTTTACCTTGTTCACTGTAGGTCACTGTTTCATTGCACCGTATTTAATGTTGGGCTGTGTTTAATTTTACATTGTTCAGTGTAGTGCACTGTTTCATTCTACCGTATTTAATGTTGGGCTCTGTTTAATTTTACCTTGTTGCTTGTAGAGCACTGTTTCATTGTACCGTATTTAATGTCGAGCTCTGTTTAATTTTACCTTGTTCACTGTAGGTCACTGTTTCATTGTACTGTATTTAATGTCGGGCTCTGTTTAATTTTACATTGTTCACTGTAGGGCACTGTTTCATTGTGCTGTATTTAATGTCGGGCTCTGATTAATTTTACCTTGTTCAGTGTAGGGCACTGTTTCATTCTACCGCATTTAATGTCGGGCTGTGTTTAATTTTACCTCGTTGCTTGTAGGGCACTGTTTCATTGTACCGTATTTAATGACGGGCTCTGTTTAATTTTACCTTGTTCAGTGTAGGGCACTGTTTCATTGTACCGTATTTAATGTTGGGCTGTGTTTAATTGTACATTGTTCACTGTAGGGCACTCTTTCATTGTACCGTATTTACTGTCGGGCTGTGTTTAATTTTACCTTGCTCAATGGAGGGCACTGTTACATTGTACTGTATTTAATGTCGTGCTCTGTTTAATTTTACATTGTTCACTGTAGGGCACTGTTTCATTGTACCGTATTTAATGTCGGGCTCTGTTTAATTTTACATTGTTACTGGTAGGGCACTGATTCATTGTATCGTATTTAATGTCGGGCTGTGTTTAATTTTACATTGTTCACTGTAGGGCACTGTTTCATTGTACCGTATTTAATGTCGGGCTCTGTTTAAATTTACCTTGTTCAGTGTAGGGCACTCTTTCATTGTACCGTATTTAATGTCGGGCTGTGTTTTATTTTACATTGTTCAGTGTAGGGCACTGTTTCATTGTACCGTATTTAATGTCGGGCTGTGTTTAATTATACCTTGTTCACTGTAGGCACTGTTTCATTGTACCGTATTTAATGTTGGGCTGTGTTTAATTGTACATTGTTCACTGTAGGGCACACTTTCATTGTACCGTATTTAATGTCGGGCTGTGTTTAATTTTACCTTGCTCAGTGGAGGGCACGGTTACATTGTACTTTATTTAATGTCGTGCTCTGTTTAATTTTACATTGTTCACTGTAGGGCACTGTTTCATTGTACCGTATTTAATGTCGGGCTATGTTTAATTTTACATTGTTCACTGTAGGTCACTGTTTCATTGTACTGTATTTAATGTCGGGCTGTGTTTAATTTTACATTCTTCACTGCAGGGCATTGTTTCATTGTGCTGTATTTAATGTTGGGCTCTGTTTAATTTTACCTTGTTCACTGTCGGGCACTGTTTCGTTGTCCCGTATTTAATGTCGGGCTCTGTTTAATGTTACATTGCTCAGTGGAGGGCACTTTTTCATTGTACTGTATTTAATGTCGGGCTCTGTTTAATTTTGCCTTGTTTACTGTAGGTCACTGTTTCAGTGTACTGTATTTAATGTCGGGCTCTGTTTCATTGTACCGTATTTAATGTCGGGCTGTGTTTAATTTTACCTTGTTCAGTGTAGGGCACTGTTTCATATTACCGTATTTAATGTCGGGCTGTGTTTAATTGTACATTGTTCACTGTAGGACACTGTTTCATTGTACCGTATTTAATGTTGGGCTGTGTTTAATTGTACATTGTTCAGTGTAGGGCACTGTTTCATTGTACCGTATTTAATGTCGGGCTGTGTTTAAGTTTACATTGTTCAGTGTAGGGTACTGATTCATTGTACTGTATTTAATGTCGGGCTGTGTTTAATTTTACATTGTTCAGTGTAGGGCACTGTTTCACTGTACCGTATTTAATGTCGGGCTATGTTTAATTTTACATTGTTCACTGTAGGTCACTGTTTCATTGTACTGGACTTAATGTCGGGCGCTGTTTAATTTTCCTTGTTGCTTGTAGGGCACTGTTTCATTGTACCGTATTTAATGTCGGGCTCTGTTTAATTTTACCTTGTTCACTGTAGGTCACTGTTTCATTGCACCGTATTTAATGTCGGGCTGTGTTTAATTTTACATTGTTCAGTGTAGTGCACTGTTTCATTCTACCGTATTTAATGTTGGGCTCTGTTTAATTTTACCTTGTTGCTTGTAGAGCACTGTTTCATTGTACCGTATTTAATGTCGAGCTCTGTTTAATTTTACCTTGTTCACTGTAGGTCACTGTTTCATTGTACTGTATTTAATGTCGGGCTCTGTTTAATTTTACATTGTTACTGGTAGGGCACTGATTCATTGTATCGTATTTAATGTCGGGCTGTGTTTAATTTTACATTCTTCACTGTAGGGCACTGTTTCATTGTACCGTATTTAATGTCGGGCTCTGTTTAATTTTACCTTGTTCAGTGTAGGACACTGTTTCATTGTACCGTATTTAATGTCGGGCTCAGTTTAAATTTACCTTGTTCAGTGTTGGGCACTGTTTCATTGTACCGTATTTAATGTCGGGCTGTGTTTAATTTTACATTGTTCAGTGTAGGGCACTGTTTCATTGTACCGTATTTAATGTCGGGCTGTGTTTAATTTTACATTGTTCACTGTAGGGCACTCTTTCATTGTACCGTCTTTAATGTCGGGCTGTGTTTAATTTTACCTTGCTCAGTGGAGGGCACTGTTACATTGTACTGTATTTAATGTCGGGCTCTGTTTAATTTTACATTGTTCACTGTAGGGCACTGTTTCATTGTACCGCATTTAATGTCGGGATATGTTTAATTTTACATTGTTCACTGTAGGTCACTGTTTCATTGTACTGCATTTAATGTCGGGCTGTGTTTAATTTTACCTTGCTCAGTGGAGGGCACGGTTACATTGTACTTTATTTAATGTCGTGCTCTGTTTAATTTTACATTGTTCACTGTAGGGCACTGTTTCATTGTACCGTATTTAATGTCGGGCTATGTTTAATTTTACATTGTTCACTGTAGGTCACTGTTTCATTGTACTGTATTTAATGTCGGGCTGTGTTTAATTTTATATTCTTCACTGCAGGGCATTGTTTCATTGTGCTGTATTTAATGTTGGGCTCTGTTTAATTTTACCTTGTTCACTGTCGGGAACTGTTTCGTTGTCCTGTATTTAATGTCGGGCTCTGTTTAATGTTACATTTTTCAGTGTAGGGCACTGTTTCATTGTACTGTATTTAATGTCGGGCTCTGTTTAATTTTGCCTTGTTTACTGTAGGTCACTGTTTCAGTGTACTGTATTTAATGTCGGGCTCTGTTTTATTTTACATTGTTCACATTAGGGCCCTGTTTCATTGTACTGTATTTAATGCCGGGCTCTGTTTAATTTTACATTGTTACTGGTAGGGCACTGATTCATTGTATCGTATTTAATGTCGGGCTGTGTTTAATTTTACATTGTTCACTGTAGGGCACTGTTTCATTGTACCGTATTTAATGTCGGGCTCTGTTTAAATTTACCTTGTTCAGTGTAGGGCACTCTTTCATTGTACCGTATTTAATGTCGGGCTGTGTTTTATTTTACATTGTTCAGTGTAGGGCACTGTTTCATTGTACCGTATTTAATGTCGGGCTGTGTTTAATTTTACCTTGTTCACTGTAGGCACTGTTTCATTGTACCGTATTTAATGTTGGGCTGTGTTTAATTGTACATTGTTCACTGTAGGGCACTCTTTCATTGCACCGTATTTAATGTCGGGCTGTGTTTAATTTTACCTTGTTCACTGTAGGCACTGTTTCATTGTACCGTATTTAATGTTGGGCTGTGTTTAATTGTACATTGTTCACTGTAGGGCACTCTTTCATTGTACCGTATTTAATGTCGGGCTGTGTTTAATTTTACCTTGCTCAGTGGAGGGCACTGTTTCATTGTACCGTATTTAATGTCGGGCTGTGTTTAAATTTACCTTGTTCAGTGTAGGGCACTCTTTCATTGTACCGTATTTAATGTCGGGCTGTGTTTTATTTTACATTGTTCAGTGTAGGGCACTGTTTCATTGTACCGTATTTAATGTCGGGCTGTGTTTAATTTTACCTTGTTCACTGTAGGCACTGTTTCATTGTACCGTATTTAATGTTGGGCTGTGTTTAATTGTACATTGTTCACTGTAGGGCACTCTTTCATTGTACCGTATTTAATGTCGGGCTGTGTTTAATTTTACCTTGCTCAGTGGAGGGCACGGTTACATTGTACTTTATTTAATGTCGTGCTCTGTTTAATATTACATTGTTCACTGTAGGGCACTGTTTCATTGTACCGTATTTAATGTCGGGCTATGTTTAATTTTACATTGTTCACTGTAGGTCACTGTTTCATTGTACTGTATTTAATGTCGGGCTGTGTTTAATTTTACATTCTTCACTGCAGGGCATTGTTTCATTGTGCTGTATTTAATGTTGGGCTCTGTTTAATTTTACCTTGTTCACTGTCGGGCACTGTTTCGTTGTCCCGTATTTAATGTCGGGCTCTGTTTAATGTTACATTGCTCAGTGGAGGGCACTTTTTCATTTTACTGTATTTAATGTCGGGCTCTGTTTAATTTTGCCTTGTTTACTGTAGGTCACTGTTTCAGTGTACTGTATTTAATGTCGGGCTCTGTTTCATTGTACCGTATTTAATGTCGGGCTGTGTTTAATTTAACCTTGTTCAGTGTAGGGCACTGTTTCATATTACCGTATTTAATGTCGGGCTGTGTTTAATTGTACATTGTTCACTGTAGGACACTGTTTCATTGTACCGTATTTAATGTTGGGCTGTGTTTAATTGTACATTGTTCACTGTAGGGCACTGTTTCATTGCACCGTATTTAATGTCGGGCTGTGTTTAATTTTACCTTGCTCAGTGGAGGGCACTGTTACATTGTACTGTATTTAATGTCGGGCTCTGTTTAATTTTACATTGTTCACTGTAGGGCACTGTTTCATTGTACCGCATTTAATGTCGGGATATGTTTAATTTTACATTGTTCACTGTAGGTCACTGTTTCATTGTACTGCATTTAATGTTGGGCTGTGTTTAATTTTACCTTGCTCAGTGGAGGGCACGGTTACATTGTACTTTATTTAATGTCGTGCTCTGTTTAATTTTACATTGTTCACTGTAGGGCACTGTTTCATTGTACCGTATTTAATGTCGGGCTATGTTTAATTTTACATTGTTCACTGTAGGTCACTGTTTCATTGTACTGTATTTAATGTCGGGCTGTGTTTAATTTTATATTCTTCACTGCAGGGCATTGTTTCATTGTGCTGTATTTAATGTTGGGCTCTGTTTAATTTTACCTTGTTCACTGTCGGGAACTGTTTCGTTGTCCTGTATTTAATGTCGGGCTCTGTTTAATGTTACATTTTTCAGTGTAGGGCACTGTTTCATTGTACTGTATTTAATGTCGGGCTCTGTTTAATTTTACATTTTTCACTGTAGGGCACTGTTTCATTGTGCTGTATTTAATGTCGGGCTCTGTTTAATTTTACCTCATTGCTTGTAGGGCACTGTTTCATTGTACTGTATTTAATGTCGGGCTCTGTTGAATTTTACCTTGTTCACTATAGGGCACTGTTTCATTGTACCGTATCTAATGTCGGGTTCTGTTTAATTTTACCTTGTTCAGTGTAGGGCACTGTTTCATTGTACCGTATTTAATGACGGGCTCTGTTTAATTTTACCTTGTTCAGTGTAGGGCACTGTTTCATTGTACCGTATTTACTGTCGGGCTGTGTTTAATTGTACATTGTTCACTGTAGGGCACTGTTTCATTGTACCGTATTTAATGTCGGGCTGTGTTTAATTGTACATTGTTCACTGTAGGGCACTGTTTCATTGTACTGTATTTAATGTCGGGCTCTGTTTAATTTTACCTTGTTCAGTGGAGGGCACTGTTTCATTGTACCGCATTTAATATCGGGCTGTGTTTAATTTTACATTGTTCAGTGTAGGGCACTGTTTCATTGTACCGTATTTAATGTCGGGCTGTGTTTAATTTTACCTTGTTCAGTGTAGGGCACTGTTTCATTGTACCGTATTTAATGTCGGGCTATGTTTAATTTTACATTGTTCACTGTAGGTCACTGTTTCATTGTGCTGTATTTAATGTTGGGCTCTGTTTAATTTTACCTTGTTCAATGTCGGGCACTGTTTCGTTGTCCTGTATTTAATGTCGGGCTCTGTTTAATGTTACATTTTTCAGTGTAGGGCACTGTTTCATTGTACTGTATTTAATGTCGGGCTCTGTTTCATTGTACCGTATTTAATGTCGGGCTGTGTTTAATTTTACCTTGTTCAGTGTAGGGCACTGTTTCATATTACCGTATTTAATGTCGGGCTGTGTTTAATTGTACATTGTTCACTGTAGGACACTGTTTCATTGTACCGTATTTAATGTTGGGCTGTGTTTAATTGTACATTGTTCACTGTTGGGCACTGTTTCATTGTACCGTATTTAATGTTGGGCTGTGTTTAATTGTACATTGTTCACTGTAGGGCACTGTTTCATTGTACTGTATTTAATGTCGGGCGCTGTTTAATTTTACCTTGTTGCTTGTAGGGCACTGTTTCATTGTACCGTATTTAATGTCGGGCTCTGTTTAATTTTACCTTGTTCACTGTAGGTCACTGTTTCATTGTACCGTATTTAATGTCGGGCTGTGTTTAATTTTACATTGTTCAGTGTAGTGCACTGTTTCATTCTACCGTATTTAATGTTGGGCTCTGTTTAATTTTACATTGTTCAGTGTAGGGCACTGATTCATTGTACCGTATTTAATGTCGGGCTCTGTTTAATTTTACATTGTTCAGTGTAGGGCACTGTTTCATTGTACCGTATTTAATGTCGGGCTCTGTTTAAGTTTACATTGTTCAGTGTAGGGCACTGATTCATTGTACCGTATTTAATGTCGGGCTCTGTTTAAGTGTACATTGTTCAGTGTAGGGCACTGTTTCATTGTACCGTATTTAATGTCGGGCTCTGTTTAATTTTACCTTGTTCAGTGGAGGGCACTGTTTCATTGTACCGTATTTAATGTCGGGCTCTGTTTAATTTTACCTTGTTCAGTGTAGGGCACTGTTTCACTGTCCCGTATTTAATGTCGGGCTCTGTTTAATTTTACATTGTTCACTGCAGGGCACTGTTTCATTGTACCGTATTTAATGTCGGGCTAGATTTAATTTTACATTGTTCACTGTAGGTCACTGTTTCATTGTACTGTATTTAATGTCGTGCTGTGTTTAATTGTACATTGTTGCTTGTCGGGCACTGTTTCATTGTACCGTATTTAATGTCGGGCTCTGTTTTATTTTACATTGTTCACATTAGGGCACTGTTTCATTGTACCGTATTTAATGTCGGGCTCTGTTTAATTTTACCTTGTTCAGTGTAGGGCACTGTTTCATTGTACCGTATTTACTGTCGGGCTGTGTTTAATTGTACATTGTTCACTTTAGGGCACTGTTTCATTGTACCGTATTTAATGTCGGGCTGTGTTTAATTGTACATTGTTCACTGTAGGGCACTGTTTCATTGTACTGTATTTAATGTCGGGCTCTGTTTAATTTTACCTTGTTCAGTGTAGGACACTGTTTTATATTACCGTATTTAATGTTGGGCTGTGTTTAATTGTACATTGTTCACTGTAGGGCACTGTTTCATTGTACCGTATTTAATGTTGGGCTGTGTGTAATTGTACATTGTTCACTGTAGGGCACTGTTTCATTGTACCGTATTTAATGTCGGGCTGTGTTTAAGTTTACATTGTTCAGTGTAGTGCACTGATTCATTGTACTGTATTTAATGTCGGGCTGTGTTTAATTTTACATTGTTCAGTGTAGGGCACTGTTTCACTGCACGGTATTTAATGTCGGGCTATGTTTAATTTTACATTGTTCACTGTAGGTCACTGTTTCATTGTAGTGTATTTAATGTCGGGCTGTGTTTAATTTTACATTCTTCACTGCAGGGCATTGTTTCATTGTGCTGTATTTAATGTTGGGCTCTGTTTAATTTTACCTTGTTCACTGTCGGGCACTGTTTCGTTGTCCTGTATTTAATGTCGGGCTCTGTTTAATGTTACATTGTTCAGTGTAGGGCACTGTTTCATTGCACTGTATTTAATGTCGGGCTCTGTTTAATTTTGCCTTGTTTACTGTATGTCACTGTTTCAGTGTACTGTATTTAATGTCGGGCTCTGTTTCATTGTACCGTATTTAATGTCGGGCTGTGTTTAATTTCACCTTGTGCAGTGTAGGGCACTGTTTCATATTACCGTATTTAATGTCGGGCTGTGTTTAATTGTACATTGTTCACTGTAGGACACTGTTTCATTGCACCGTATTTAATGTTGGGCTGTGTTTAATTGTACATAGTTCACTGTAGGGCACTGTTTCATTGTACCGTATTTAATGTTGGGCTGTGTTTAATTGTGCATTGTTCACTGTAGGGCACTGTTTCATTGTACCGTATTTAATGTCGGGCTGTGTTTAAGTTTACATTGTTCAGTGTAGGGCACTGATTCATTGTACTGTATTTAATGTCGGGCTGTGTTTAATTTTACATTGTTCACTGTAGGTCACTGTTTTATTGTACTGTACTTAATGTCGGGCGCTGTTTAATTTTACCTTGTTGCTTGTAGGGCACTGTTTCATTGTACCGTATTTAATGGCGGGCTCTGTTTAATTTTACCTTGTTCACTGTAGGTCACTGTTTCATTGCACCGTATTTAATGTCGGGCTGTGTTTAATTTTACATTGTTCACTGTAGGGCACTGTTTCATTGCACTGTATTTCATGTCGGGCTCTGTTTAATTTTACCTTGTTGCTTGTAGGGCACTGTTTCATTGTACCGTATTTAATGTCGGGCTCTGTTTAATTTTACATTTTTCACTGTAGGGCACTGTTTCATTGTACCGTATTTAATGTCGGGCTCTGTTTAATTTTACATTTTTCACTGTAGGGCACTGTTTCATTGTGCTGTATTTAATGTCGGGCTCTGTTTAATTTTACCTCGTTGCTTGTAGGGCACTGTTTCATTGTACTGTATTTAATGTCGGGCTCTGTTAAATTTTACCTTGTTCACTGTAGGGCACTGTTTCATTGTACCGTATTTAATGTCGGGCTCTGTTTAATTTTACCTTGTTCAGTGTAGGGCACTGTTTCATTGTACCGTATTTAATGATGGGCTCTGTTTAATTTTACCTTGTTCAGTGTAGGGCACTGTTTCATTGTACCGTATTTACTGTCGGGCTGTGTTTAATTGTACATTGTTCACTGTAGGGCACTGTTTCATTGTGCCGTATTTAATGTCGGGCTGTGTTTAATTGTACATTGTTCACTGTAGGGCACTGTTTCATTGTACTGTATTTAATGTCGGGCTCTGTTTAATTTTACCTTGTTCAGTGGAGGGCACTGTTTCATTGTACCGCATTTAATATCGGGCTGTGTTTAATTTTACATTGTTCAGTGTAGGGCACTGTTTCATTGTACCGTATTTAATGTCGGGCTGTGTTTAATTTTACCTTGTTCAGTGTAGGGCACTCTTTCATATTACCGTATTTAATGACGGGATGTGTTTAATTGTACATTGTTCACTGTAGGACACTGTTTCATTGTACCGTATTTAATGTTGGGCTGTGTTTAATTGTACATTGTTCACTGTAGGGCACTGTTTCATTGTACCGTATTTAATGTTGGGCTGTGATTAATTGTACATTGTTCACTGTCGGGCACTGTTTCATTGTACCGTATTTAATGTCGGGCTGTGTTTAATTTTACCTTGTTCAGTGTAGGGCACTCTTTCATATTACCGTATTTAATGTCGGGCTGTGTTTAATTGTACATTGTTGCTTGTAGGGCACTGTTTCATTGTACCGTATTTAATGTCGGGCTCTGTTTAATTTTACCTTGTTCACTGTAGGTCACTGTTTCATTGCACCGTATTTAATGTCGGGCTGTGTTTAATTTTACATTGTTCAGTGTAGGGCACTGTTTCATTGTACTGTATTTAATGTCGGGCTCTGTTTAATTTTACCTTGTTCACTGTAGGGCACTGTTTCATTGTACTGTATTTAATGTCGGGCTCTGTTTAATTTTACCTTGTTCAGTGTAGGGCACTGATTCATTGTACTGTATTTAATGTCGGGCTCTGTTTAATTTTACATTGTTCACTGTAGGGCACTGTTTCATTGCACCGTATTTAATGTCGGGCTCTGTTTAATTTTACATTGTAGCTTGTAGGGCACTGTTTCATTGTACTGTATTTAATGTCGGGCTCTGTTTTATTTTACATTGTTCACATTAGGGCACTGTTTCATTGTACCGTATTTAATGTCGGGCTCTGTTTTATTTTACATTGTTCACATTAGGGCACTGTTTCATTGTACCGTATTTAATGTCGGGCTCTGTTTAATTTTACCTTGTTCAGTGTAGGGCACTGTTTCATTGTACCGTATTTAATGTCGGGCTGTGTTAAATTTTACATTGTTCCGTGTAGGGCACTGTTTCATCGTAACGTATTTAATGTCGGGCTGTGTTTAATTTTACCTTGTTCAGTGTAGGGCATTGTTTCACTGTACCGTATTTAATGTTGGGCTGTGTTTAATTGTACATTGTTCACTGTAGGGCACTGTTTCATTGTACTGTATTTAATGTCGGGCTCTGTTTAATTTTACATTGTTCAGTGTAGGGCACTGTTTCATTGTACCGTATTTAATGTCGGGCTGTGTTTAATTTTACATTGTTCAGTGTAGGGCACTGGTTCATTGTAACGTATTTAATGTCGGGCTGTGTTTAATTTTACCTTGTTCAGTGTAGGGCACTGTTTCACTGTACCGTATTTAATGTTGGGCTGTGTTTAATTGTACATTGTTCACTGTAGGGCACTGTTTCATTGTACCGTATTTAATGTTGGGCTGTGTTTAATTGTACATTGTTCTCTGTAGGGCACTGTTTCATTGTACCGTATTTAATGTCGGGCTGTGTTTAATTTTACCTTGCTCAGTGGAGGGCACTGTTACATTGTACTGTATTTAATGTCGGGCTCTGTTTTATTTTACATTGTTCACATTAGCGCCCTGTTTCATTGTACGGTATTTAATGTCGGGCTCTGTTTTATTTTACATTGTTCACATTAGCGCCCTGTTTCATTGTACTGTATTTAATGTCGGGCTCTGTTTAATTTTACCTTGTTCATTGTAGGGCACTGTTTCATTGTACCGTATTTAATGTCGGGCTCTGTTTAATTTTACATTGTTGCTGGTAGGGCACTGATTCATTGTACCGTATTTAATGTCGGTCTGTGTTTAATTTTACACTGTTCACTGTAGGGCACTGTTTCATTGTACCGTATTTAATATCGGGCTCTGTTTTATTTTACATTGTTCACATTAGGGCACTGTTTCGTTGTACAGTATTTAATGTCGGGCTCTGTTTAATTTTACCTTGTTCAGTATAGGGCACTGTTTCATTGTACCGTATTTACTGTCGGGCTGTGTTTAATTGTACATTGTTCACTGTAGGGCACTGTTTCATTGTTCCGTATTTAATGTCGGGCTGTGTTTAATTGTACATTGTTCACTGTAGGGCACTGTTTCATTGTACTGTATTTAATGTCGGGCTCTGTTTAATTTTACCTTGTTCAGTGTAGGACACTGTTTTATATTACCGTATTTAATGTTGGGCTGTGTTTAATTGTACATTGTTCACTGTAGGGCACTGTTTCATTGTACCGTATTTAATGTTGGGCTGTGTGTAATTGTACATTGTTCACTGTAGGGCACTGTTTCATTGTACCGTATTTAATGTTGTGCTGTGTTTAAGTTTACATTGTTCAGTGTAGGGCACTGTTTTATTGTGCTGTATCTAATGTCGGGCTCTGTTTAATTTTACCTCGTTGATTGTAGGGCACTGTTTCATTGTACTGTGTTTAATGTCGGGCTCTGTTTAATTTTAACTTGTTCACTGTAGGGCACTGTTTCATTGTACTGTATTTAATGTCCGGCTCTGTTTAATTTTACCTTGTTCACTGTAGGGCACTGTTTCATTTTACTGTATTTAATTTCGGGCTGTGTTTAATTTTACATTGTTCAGTGTAGGGCACCGATTTATTGTACCGTATTTAATGTCGGGCTCTGTTTAATTTTACATTGTTCACTGTAGGGCACTGTTTCATTGTACTGTGTTTAATGTCGGGCTCTGTTTAATTTTACCTTGTTCACTGTAGGGCACTGTTTCATTGTACCGTATTTAATGTCGGGCTCTGTTTAATTTTACATTGTTGCTGGTAGGGCACTGATTCATTGTACCGTATTTACTGTCGGGCTGTGTTTAATTGTACATTGTTCACTGTAGGGCACTGTTTCATTGTACCGTATTTAATGTCGGGCTGTGTTTAATTGTACATTGTTCACTGTAGGGCACTGTTTCATTGTACCGTATTTAATGTCGGGCTGTGTTTAATTTTACATTGTTCAGTGTAGGGCACTGTTTCATTGTAACGTATTTAATGTCGGGCTGTGTTTAATTTTACCTTGTTCAGTGTAGGGCACTGTTTCATTGTACTGTATTTAATGTCGGGCTGTGTTTAATTTTACCTTGTTCAGTGTAGGACACTGTTTTATATTACCGTATATAATGTTGGGCTGTGTTTAATTGTACATTGTTCACTGTAGGGCACTGTTTCATTTTACCGTATTTAATGTCGGGCTGTGTTTAAGTTTACATTGTTCAGTGTAGGGCACTGATTCATTGTACTGTATTTAATGTCGGGCTGTGTTTAATTTTACATTGTTCAGTGTAGGGCACTGTTTCACTGCACGGTATTTAATGTCGGGCTATGTTTAATTTTACATTGTTCACTGTAGGTCACTGTTTCATTGTACCGTATTTAATGTCGGGCTATGTTTAATTTTACATTGTTCACTGTAGGTCACTGTTTCATTGTACTGTATTTAATGTCGGGCGCTGTTTAATTTTAGCTTGTTGCTTGTAGGGCACTGTTTCATTGTACCGTATTTAATGTCGGGCTCTGTTTAACTTTACATTGTTCACTGTAGGGCACTGTTTCATTGTATCGTATTTAATGTCGGGCTCTGTTGAATTTTACCTTGTTCACTGTCGGTCACTGTCTCATTGCACCGTATTTAATGTCGGGCTGTGTTTAATTTTACATTGTTCAGTGTAGTGCACTGTTTCATTCTACTGTATTTAATGTCGGGCTCTGTTTAATTTTACCATGTTCACTGTAGGTCAATGTTTCATTGTACTGTATTTAATGTCGGGCTGTGTTTACTTTTACATTGTTCACTGTAGGGCACTGTTTCATTGCACTGTATTTAATGTCGGGCTCTGTTTAATTTTACCTTGTTGCTTGTAGGGCACTGTTTCATTGTACCGTATTTAATGTCGGGCTCTGTTTAATTTTACATTGTTCACTGTAGGGCACTGTTCAATGTGCTGTATTTAATGTCGGGCTCTGTTTAATTTTACCCCATTGCTTGTAGGGCACTGTTTCATTGTACTGTATTTAATGTCGGGCTCTGTTTAATTTTACCTTGTTCACTGTAGGGCACTGTTTCATTGTACTGTATTTAATATCCGGCTCTGTTTAATTTTACCTTGTTCACTGTAGGGCACTGTTTCATTTTACTGTATTTAATGTCGGGCTGTGTTTAATTTTACATTGTTCAGTGTAGGGCACTGATTCATTGTACCGTATTTAATGTCGGGCTCTATTTAATTCTACGTTGTTCACTGTAGGGCACTGTTTCATTGTACCGTATTTAATGTCGTGCTCTGTTTAATTTTACATTGTTGCTGGTAGGGCACTGATTCATTGTACCGTATTTAATGTCGGGCTGTGTATAATTTTACATTGTTCACTGTAGAGCACTGTTTCATTGTACCGTATTTAATGTCGGGCTCTGTTTTATTTTACATTGTTCACATTTGGGCCCTGTTTCATTGCACTGTATTAAATGCCGGGCTCTGTTTAATTTTACGTTGTTCACTGTCGGGCACTGTTTCGTTGTCCCGTATGTCATGTCGGGCTCTGTTTAATGTTACATTGTTCAGTGTAGGGCACAGTTTCATTGTACTGTATTTAATGTCGGGCTGTGTTTAACTTTACATTGTTCACTGTAGGGCATTGTTTCATTGTGCTGTATTTAATGCTGGGCTCTGTTTAATTTTAACTTGTTCACTGTAGGTCACTGTTTCATTGTACTGTATTTAATGCCGGGCTGTGTTTAATTTTACATTGTTCAGTGTAGGGCACTGATTCATTGTACCGTATTTAATGTCGGGCTGTGTTTAAGTTTACATTGTTCAGTGTAGGGCACTGTTTCACTGTACCGTATTTAATGTCGGGCTATGTTTAATTTTACATTGTTCACTGTAGGTCACTGTTTCATTGTACTGTATTTAATGTCGGGCTCTGTATAATTTTACCTTGTTGCTTGTAGGGCACTGTTTCATTGTACCGTATTTAATGTCGGGCTCTGTTTAATTTTACCTTGTTCACTGTAGGTCACTGTTTCATTGCACCGTATTTAATGTCGGGCTGTGTTTAATTTTACATTGTTCAGTGTAGGGCACTGTTTCATTCTACCGTATTTAATGTCGGTCTCTGTTTAATTTTACCTTGTTCACTGTAGGGCACTGTTTCATTTTACTGTATTTAATGTCGGGCTGTGTTTAATTTTACATTGTTCAGTGTAGGGCACTGATTCATTGTACCGTATTTAATGTCGGGCTGTGTTTAAGTTTACATTGTTCACTGTAGGGCACTGTTTCATTGTACCGTATTTAATGTCGGGCTCTGTTTTATTTTACATTGTTCACATTAGGGCCCTGTTTCATTGTACTGTATTTAATGTCGGGCTCTGTTTAATTTTACGTTGTTCACTGTAGGGCACTGATTCATTGTACCGTATTTAATTTCGGGCTGTGTTTAATTTTACATTGTTCAGTGCAGTGCACTGATTCATTGTACCGTATTTAATGTCGGGCTGTGTTTAATTTTACATTGTTCAGTGTAGGGCACTGATTCATTGTACCGTATTTAATGTCGGGCTGTGTTTAATTTTACATTGTTCAGTGTAGTGCACTGATTCATTGTACCGTATTTAATGTCGGGCTGTGTTTAATTTTACATTGTTCAGTGTAGGGCACTGATTCATTGTACCGGATTTAATGTCGGGCTGTGTTTAAGTTTACATTGTTCACTGTAGGGCACTGTTTCATTGTACCGTATTTAATGTCGGGCTCTGTTTTATTTTACATTGTTCACATTAGGGCCCTGTTTCATTGTACTGTATTTAATGTCGGGCTCTGTTTAATTTTACGTTGTTCACTGTAGGGCACTGTTTCATTGTACCGTATTTAATGTCGGGCTCTGTTTAATTTTACCTTGTTCACTGTAGGGCACTGTTTCATTGTACCGTATTTAATGTCGGGCTCTGTTTAATTTTACCTTGTTCAGTGTAGGGCACTGTTTCATTGTACTGTATTTAATGTCGGGCTGTGTTTAATTTTACATTGTTCACTGTAGGGCACTGTTTCATTGTACCGTACTTACTGTCGGGCTGTGTTTAATTGTACATTGTTCACTGTAGGGCACTGTTTCATTGTACCGTATTTAATGTCGGGCTGTGTTTAATTTTACTTTGTTCAGTGTAGGGCACTGTTTCATTGTACCGTATTTAATGTCCGGCTCTGTTTAATTTTACATTGTTCAGTGTAGGGCACTGTTTCATTGTACCGTATTTAATGTCGGGCTCTGTTTAATTTTACTTTGTTCACTGTAGGGCACTGATTCATTGTACCGTATTTAATTTCGGGCTGTGTTTAATTTTACCTTGTTCACTATAGGGCACTGTTTCATTTTACCGTATTTAATGTCGGGCTGTGTTTAATTTTACTTTGTTCAGTGTAGGGCACTGTTTCATTGTACTGTATTTAATGTCGGGCTGTGTTTAATTTTACCTTGTTCACTGTAGGGCACTGTGACATTGTACCGTATTTAATGTCGGGCTGTGTTTAATTTTACTTTGTTCAGTGTAGGGCACTGTTTCATTGTACTGTATTTAATGTCGGGCTGTGTTTAATTTTACCTTGTTCACTGTAGGGCACTGTTACATTGTACCGTATTTAATGTCGGGCTGTGTTTAATTTTACATTGTTCAGTGTAGGGCACTGTTTCACTGTACCGTATTTAATGTCGGGCTGTGTTTAATTTTACTTTGTTCAGTGTAGGGCACTGTTTCATTGCACCGTATTTAATGTCGGGCTGTGTTTAATTTTACATTGTTCAGTGTAGGGCACTGTTTCATTGTACCGTATTTAATGTCGGGCTGTGTTTAATTTTACTTTGTTCAGTGTAGGGCACTGTTTCATTTTACCGTATTTAATGTCGGGCTGTGTTTAATTTTACTTTGTTCAGTGTAGGGCACTGTTTCATTGTACTGTATTTAATGTCGGGCTATGTTTAATTTTACATTGTTCAGTGTAGGGCACTGTTTCATTGTACCGTATTTAATGTCGTGCTCTGTTTAATTTTACATTGTTCACTGTAGGGCACTGTTTCATTGTACTGTATTTAATACCGGGCTGTGTTTAATTTTACATTGTTCAGTGTAGGGCACTGTTTCATTGTACTGTATTTAATGTCGGGCTCTGTTTAATTTTACCTTGTTCACTGTAGGGCACTGTTTTATTGTACCGTATTTAATGTCGGGCTCTGTTTAATTTTACCTTGTTCAGTGTAGGGCACTGTTTCATTGTACTGTATTTAATGTCGGGCTGTGTTTAATTTTACCTTGTTCAGTGTAGGACACTGTTTTATATTACCGTATATAATGTTGGGCTGTGTTTAATTGTACATTGTTCACTGTAGGGCACTGTTTCATTTTACCGTATTTAATGTCGGGCTGTGTTTAAGTTTACATTGTTCAGTGTAGGGCACTGATTCATTGTACTGTATTTAATGTCGGGCTGTGTTTAATTTTACATTGTTCAGTGTAGGGCACTGTTTCACTGCACGGTATTTAATGTCGGGCTATGTTTAATTTTACATTGTTCACTGTAGGTCACTGTTTCATTGTACTGTATTTAATGTCGGGCGCTGTTTAATTTTACCTTGTTGCTTGTAGGGCACTGTTTCATTGTACCGTATTTAATGTCGGGCTCTGTTTAACTTTACATTGTTCACTGTAGGGCACTGTTTCATTGTATCGTATTTAATGTCGGGCTCTGTTGAATTTTACCTTGTTCACTGTCGGTCACTGTCTCATTGCACCGTATTTAATGTCGGGCTGTGTTTAATTTTACATTGTTCAGTGTAGTGCACTGTTTCATTCTACTGTATTTAATGTCGGGCTCTGTTTAATTTTACCTTGTTCACTGTAGGTCACTGTTTCATTGCACTGTATTTAATGTCGGGCTCTGTTTAATTTTACCTTGTTGCTTGTAGGGCACTGTTTCATTGTACCGTATTTAATGTCGGGCTCTGTTTAATTTTACATTGTTCACTGTAGGGCACTGTTCAATGTGCTGTATTTAATGTCGGGCTCTGTTTAATTTTACCCCATTGCTTGTAGGGCACTGTTTCATTGTACTGTATTTAATGTCGGGCTATGTTTAATTTTACATTGTTCAGTGTAGGGCACTGTTTCATTGTACCGTATTTAATGTCGTGCTCTGTTTAATTTTACATTGTTCACTGTAGGGCACTGTTTCATTGCACCGTATTTAATGTCGGGCTCTGTTTAATTTTACCTTGTTCAGTGTAGGGCACTGTTTCATTGTACCGTATTTAATGTCGGGCTCTGTTTAATTTTACATTGTTCACTGTAGGTCACTGTTTCATTGCACTGTATTTAATGTCGGGCTCTGTTTAATTTTCCCTTGTTGCTTGTAGGGCACTGTTTCATTTTACCGTATTTAATGTCGTGCTCTGTTTAATTTTACATTGTTCACTGTAGGGCACTGTTCAATGTGCTGTATTTAATGTCGGGCTCTGTTTAATTTTACCCCATTGCTTGTAGGGCACTGTTTCATTGTACTGTATTTAATGTCGGGCTCTGTTTAATTTTACCTTGTTCACTGTAGGGCACTGTTTCATTGTACTGTATTTAATATCCGGCTCTGTTTAATTTTACCTTGTTCACTGTAGGGCACTGTTTCATTTTACTGTATTTAATGTCGGGCTGTGTTTAATTTTACATTGTTCAGTGTAGGGCACTGATTCATTGTACCGTATTTAATGTCGGGCTCTATTTAATTTTACGTTGTTCACTGTAGGGCACTGTTTCATTGTACCGTATTTAATGTCGTGCTCTGTTTAATTTTACATTGTTGCTGGTAGGGCACTGATTCATTGTACCGTATTTAATGTCGGGCTGTGTATAATTTTACATTGTTCACTGTAGGGCACTGTTTCATTGTACCGTATTTAATGTCGGGCTCTGTTTTATTTTACATTGTTCACATTTGGGCCCTGTTTCATTGCACTGTATTAAATGCCGGGCTCTGTTTAATTTTACGTTGTTCACTGTCGGGCACTGTTTCGTTGTCCCGTATGTCATGTCGGGCTCTGTTTAATGTTACATTGTTCAGTGTAGGGCACTGTTTCATTGTACTGTATTTAATGTCGGGCTGTGTTTAACTTTACATTGTTCACTGTAGGGCATTGTTTCATTGTGCTGTATTTAATGCTGGGCTCTGTTTAATTTTAACTTGTTCACTGTCGGGCACTTTTTCATTGTCCCGTATTTAATGTCGGGCTCTGTTTAATTTTGCCTTGTTTACTGTAGGTCACTGTTTCATTGTACTGTATTTAATGCCGGGCTGTGTTTAATTTTACTTTGTTCAGTGTAGGGCACTGTTTCATTGTCCCGTATTTAATGTCGGGCTGTGTTTAATTTTACTTTGTTCAGTGTAGGGCACTGTTTCATTGTACTGTATTTAATGTCGGGCTATGTTTAATTTTACATTATTCAGTGTAGGGCACTGTTTCATTGTACTGTCTTTAATGTCGGGCTCTGTTTAATTTTGCCTTGTTTACTGTAGGTCACTCTTTCATTGTACTGTATTTAATGCCGGGCTGTGTTTAATTTTACATTGTTCAGTGTAGGGCACTGATTCATTGTACCGTATTTAATGCCGGGCTGTGTTTAATTTTACATTGTTCACTGTAGGGCACTGATTCATTGTACCGTATTTAATGTCGGGCTGTGTTTAAGTTTACATTGTTCAGTGTAGGGCACTGTTTCACTGTACCGTATTTAATGTCGGGCTATGTTTAATTTTACATTGTTCACTGTAGGTCACTGTTTCATTGTACTGTATTTAATGTCGGGCTCTGTATAATTTTACCTTGTTGCTTGTAGGGCACTGTTTCATTGTACCGTATTTAATGTCGGGCTCTGTTTAATTTTACCTTGTTCACTGTAGGTCACTGTTTCATTGCACCGTATTTAATGTCGGGCTGTGTTTAATTTTACATTGTTCAGTGTAGGGCACTGTTTCATTCTACCGTATTTAATGTCGGTCTCTGTTTAATTTTACCTTGTTCACTGTAGGGCACTGTTTAATTTTACTGTATTTAATGTCGGGCTGTGTTTAATTTTACATTGTTCAGTGTAGGGCACTGATTCATTGTACCGTATTTAATGTCGGGCTCTGATTAATTTTACATTGTTCACTGTAGGGCACTGTTTCATTGTACCGTATTTAATGTCGGGCTCTGTTTTATTTTACATTGTTCACATTAGGGCCCTGTTTCATTGTACTGTATTTAATGTCGGGCTCTGTTTAATTTTACGTTGTTCACTGTAGGGCACTGATTCATTGTACCGTATTTAATGTCGGGCTGTGTTTAATTTTACATTGTTCACTGTAGGGCACTGTTTCGTTGTCCCGTATGTCATGTCGGGCTCTGTTTAATGTTACATTGTTCAGTGTAGGGCACTGTTTCATTGTACTGTATTTAATGTCGGGCTGTGTTTAACTTTACATTGTTCACTGTAGGGCATTGTTTCATTGTGCTGTATTTAATGCTGGGCTCTGTTTAATTTTAACTTGTTCACTGTCGGGCACTTTTTCATTGTCCCGTATTTAATGTCGGGCTGTGTTTAATTTTACATTGTTCACTGTAGGGCACTGTTTCATTGTACCGTACTTACTGTCGGGCTGTGTTTAATTGTACATTGTTCACTGTAGGGCACTGTTTCATTGTACCGTATTTAATGTCGGGCTGAGTTTAATTTTACTTTGTTCAGTGTAGGGCACTGTTTCATTGTACCGTATTTAATGTCGGGCTGTGTTTAATTTTACTTTGTTCAGTGTAGGGCACTGTTTCATTGCACTGTATTTAATGTCGGGCTGTGTTTAATTTTACCTTGTTCACTGTAGGGCACTGTTACATTGTACCGTATTTAATGTCGGGCTGTGTTTAATTTTACTTTGTTCAGTGTAGGGCACTGTTTCACTGTACCGTATTTAATGTCGGGCTGTGTTTAATTTTACTTTGTTCAGTGTAGGGCACTGTTTCATTGCACCGTATTTAATGTCGGGCTGTGTTTAATTTTACATTGTTCAGTGTAGGGCACTGTTTCATTGTACCGTATTTAATGTCGGGCTGTGTTTAATTTTACTTTGTTCAGTGTAGGGCACTGTTTCATTGTACCGTATTTAATGTCGGGCTGTGTTTAATTTTACTTTGTTCAGTGTAGGGCACTGTTTCATTGTCCCGTATTTAATGTCGGGCTGTGTTTAATTTTACTTTGTTCAGTGTAGGGCACTGTTTCATTGTACTGTATTTAATGTCGGGCTATGTTTAATTTTACATTGTTCAGTGTAGGGCACTGTTTCATTGTACCGTATTTAATGTCGGGCTGTGTTTAATTTTACATTGTTCAGTGTAGTGCACTGTTTCATTGTACCGTATTTAATGTCGGGCTGTGTTTAATTTTACATTGTTCACTGTAGGGCACTGTTTCATTGTACCGTATTTAATGTCGGGCTCTGTTTAATTTCACCTTGTTCAGTGTAGGGCACTTTTTCATTGTACCGTATTTAATGTCGTGCTCCGTTTAATGTTACCTTGTTCAGTGTAGGGCACTGTTTCATTGTACCGTATTTACTGTCGGGCTGTGTTTAATTGTACCTTGTTCAGTGTAGGGCACTGTTTCATTGTACCGTATTTACTGTCGGGCTGTGATTAATTGTACATTGTTCACTGTGGGGCACTGTTTCATTGTACCGTATTTAATGTCGGGCTGTGTTTAATTGTACATTGTTCACTGTAGGGCACTGTTTCATTGTACTGTATTTAATGTCGGGCTCTGTTTAATTTTACCTTGTTCAGTGTAGGGCACTGTTTCATTGTACCGTATTTAATGTCGGGCTCTGTTTAATTTTACCTTGTTCAGTGTAGGGCACTGTTTCATTGTACCGTATTTAATGTCGGGCTGTGTTTAATTTTACATTGTTCAGTGTAGGGCACTGTTTCATTGTAACGTATTTAATGTCGGGCTGTGTTTAATTGTACATTGTTCACTGTGGGGCACTGTTTCATTGTACCGTATTTAATGTCGGGCTGTGTTTAATTGTACATTGTTCACTGTAGGGCACTGTTTCATTGTACTGTATTTAATGTCGGGCTCTGTTTAATTTTACCTTGTTCAGTGTAGGGCACTGTTTCATTGTACCGTATTTAATGTCGGGCTCTGTTTAATTTTACCTTGTTCAGTGTAGGGCACTGTTTCATTCTATCGTATTTAATGTCGGGCTGTGTTTAATTTTACATTGTTCCGTGTCGGGCACTGTTTCATTTTAACGTATTTAATGTCGGGCTGTGTTTAATTTTACCTTGTTCAATGTAGGGCACTGTTTCACTGTACCGTATTTAATGTTGGGCTGTGTTTAATTGTACATTGTTCACTGTAGGGCACTGTTTCATTGTACTGTATTTAATGTCGGGCTCTGTTTAATTTTACCTTGTTCAGTGTAGGGCACTGTTTCATTGTACCGTATTTAATGTCGGGCTGTGTTTAATTTTACATTGTTCAGTGTAGGGCACTGTTTCATTGTAACGTATTTAATGTCGGGCTGTGTTTAATTTTAACTTGTTCAGTGTAGGGCACTGTTTCACTGTACCGTATTTAATGTTGGGCTGTGTTTAATTGTACATTGTTCACTGTAGGGCACTGTTTCATTGTACCGTATTTAATGTCGGGCTGTGTTTAATTTTACTTTGTTCAGTGTAGGGCACTGTTTCATTGTCCCGTATTTAATGTCGGGCTGTGTTTAATTTTACTTTGTTCAGTGTAGGGCACTGTTTCATTGTACTGTATTTAATGTCGGGCTATGTTTAATTTTACATTGTTCAGTGTAGGGCACTGTTTCATTGTACCGTATTTAATGTCGGGCTCTGTTTAATTTTACATTGTTCACTGTAGGGCACTGTTTCATTGTACTGTATTTAATGTCGGGCTGTGTTTAATTTTACCTTGTTCACTGTAGGGCACTGTTTTATTGTACCGTATTTAATGTCGTGCTCTGTTTAATTTTACCTTGTTCAGTGTAGGGCACTGTTTCATTGTACCGTATTTAATGTCGCGCTCTGTTTAATTTTACCTTGTTCACTGTAGGTCACTGTTTCATTGTACCGTATTTAATGTCGGGCTCTGTTTAATTTTACCTTGTTCAGTGTAGGGCACTGTTTCATTGTACCGTATTTAATGTCGGGCTGTGTTTAATTTTACTTTGTTCAGTGTAGGGCACTGTTTCATTGTACTGTATTTAATGTCGGGCTGTGTTTAATTTTACCTTGTTCACTGTAGGGCACTGTTTCATTGTACCGTATTTAATGTCGGGCTCTGTTTAATTTTACCTTGTTCAGTGTAGGGCACTGTTTCATTGTACCGTATTTAATGTCGTGCTTTGTTTAATTTTACATTGTTCACTGTAGGGCACAGTTTCATTGTACTGTATTTAATGTCGGGCTGTGTTTAATTTTACCTTGTTCACATTAGGGCACTGTTTCATTGTACCGTATTTAATGTCGGGCTCTGTTTAATTTTACCTTGTTCAGTGTAGGGCACTGTTTCATTGTACCGTATTTAATGTCGGGCTGTGTTTAATTTTACTTTGTTCACTGTAGGGCACTGTTTCATTGTACTGTATTTAATGTCGGGCTGTGTTTAATTTTACCTTGTTCACATTAGGGCACTGTTTCATTGTACCGTATTTAATGTCGGGCTCTGTTTAATTTTACCTTGTTCAGTGTAGGGCACTATTTCACTGTACCGTATTTAATGTCGGGCTCTGTTTAATTTTACCTTGTTCAGTGTAGGGCACTGTTTCATTGTCCGGATTTAATGTCGGGCTCTGTTTAATTTTACCTTGTTCAGTGTAGGGCACTGTTTCATTGTACCGTACTTACTGTCGGGCTCTGTTTAATTTTTCCTTGTTCACTGTAGGGCACTGTTTCATTGTACCGTATTTAATGTCGGGCTGTGTTTAATTGTACATTGTTCACTGTAGGGCACTGTTTAATTGTACTGTATTTAATGTCGGGCTCTGTTTAATTTTACCTTGTTCAGTGTAGGGCACTGTTTCATTGTACCGTATTTAATGTCGGGCTCTGTTTAATTTTACATTGTTCAGTGTAGGGCACTGTTTCATTGTACCGTACTTACTGTCGGGCTGTGTTTAATTGTACATTGTTCACTGTAGGGCACTGTTTCATTGTACCGTATTTAATGTCGGGCTGTGTTTAATTGTACATTGTTCACTGTAGGGCACTGTTTCATTGTACTGTATTTAATGTAGGGCTCTGTTTAATTTTACTTTGTTCAGTGTAGGGCACTGTTTCATTGTACCGTATTTAATGTCGGGCTCTGTTTAATTTTACCTTGTTCAGTGTAGGGCACTATTTCACTGTACCGTATTTACTGTCGGGTTGTGTTTAAATGTACATTGTTCAGTGTAGGGCACTGTTTCATTGTACCGTATTTAATGTCGGGCTGTGTTTAATTTTACCTTGTTCAGTGTAGGGCACTGTTTCATATTACCGTATTTAATGTCGGGCTCTGTTTAATTTTACATTGTTGCTGGTAGGGCACTGATTCATTGTACCGTATTTAATGTCGGGCTGTGTTTAACTTTACATTGTTCACTGCAGGGCATTGTTTCATTGTGCTGTATTTAATGTTGGACTCTGTTTAATTTTACCTTGTTCACTGTTGGGCACTGTTTCATTGTACCGTATTTAATGTCGGGCTCTATTTAATTTTACGTTGTTCACTGTAGGGCACTGTTTCATTGTACCGTATTTAATGTCGTGCTCTGTTTAATTTTACATTGTTGCTGGTAGGGCACTGATTCATTGTACCGTATTTAATGTCGGGCTGTGTATAATTTTACATTGTTCACTGTAGGGCACTGTTTCATTGTACCGTATTTAATGTCGGGCTCTGTTTTATTTTACATTGTTCACATTTGGGCCCTGTTTCATTGCACTGTATTAAATGCCGGGCTCTGTTTAATTTTACGTTGTTCACTGTCGGGCACTGTTTCGTTGTCCCGTATGTCATGTCGGGCTCTGTTTAATGTTACATTGTTCAGTGTAGGGCACTGTTTCATTGTACTGTATTTAATGTCGGGCTGTGTTTAACTTTACATTGTTCACTGTAGGGCATTGTTTCATTGTGCTGTATTTAATGCTGGGCTCTGTTTAATTTTAACTTGTTCACTGTCGGGCACTTTTTCATTGTCCCGTATTTAATGTCGGGCTCTGTTTAATTTTGCCTTGTTTACTGTAGGTCACTGTTTCATTGTACTGTATTTAATGCCGGGCTGTGTTTAATTTTACTTTGTTCAGTGTAGGGCACTGTTTCATTGTCCCGTATTTAATGTCGGGCTGTGTTTAATTTTACTTTGTTCAGTGTAGGGCACTGTTTCATTGTACTGTATTTAATGTCGGGCTATGTTTAATTTTACATTATTCAGTGTAGGGCACTGTTTCATTGTACTGTCTTTAATGTCGGGCTCTGTTTAATTTTGCCTTGTTTACTGTAGGTCACTGTTTCATTGTACTGTATTTAATGCCGGGCTGTGTTTAATTTTACATTGTTCAGTGTAGGGCACTGATTCATTGTACCGTATTTAATGTCGGGCTGTGTTTAAGTTTACATTGTTCAGTGTAGGGCACTGTTTCACTGTACCGTATTTAATGTCGGGCTATGTTTAATTTTACATTGTTCACTGTAGGTCACTGTTTCATTGTACTGTATTTAATGTCGGGCTCTGTATAATTTTACCTTGTTGCTTGTAGGGCACTGTTTCATTGTACCGTATTTAATGTCGGGCTCTGTTTAATTTTACCTTGTTCACTGTAGGTCACTGTTTCATTGCACCGTATTTAATGTCGGGCTGTGTTTAATTTTACATTGTTCAGTGTAGGGCACTGTTTCATTCTACCGTATTTAATGTCGGTCTCTGTTTAATTTTACCTTGTTCACTGTAGGGCACTGTTTAATTTTACTGTATTTAATGTCGGGCTGTGTTTAATTTTACATTGTTCAGTGTAGGGCACTGATTCATTGTACCGTATTTAATGTCGGGCTCTGATTAATTTTACATTGTTCACTGTAGGGCACTGTTTCATTGTACCGTATTTAATGTCGGGCTCTGTTTTATTTTACATTGTTCACATTAGGGCCCTGTTTCATTGTACTGTATTTAATGTCGGGCTCTGTTTAATTTTACGTTGTTCACTGTAGGGCACTGATTCATTGTACCGTATTTAATGTCGGGCTGTGTTTAATTTTACATTGTTCACTGTAGGGCACTGTTTCGTTGTCCCGTATGTCATGTCGGGCTCTGTTTAATGTTACATTGTTCAGTGTAGGGCACTGTTTCATTGTACTGTATTTAATGTCGGGCTGTGTTTAACTTTACATTGTTCACTGTAGGGCATTGTTTCATTGTGCTGTATTTAATGCTGGGCTCTGTTTAATTTTAACTTGTTCACTGTCGGGCACTTTTTCATTGTCCCGTATTTAATGTCGGGCTGTGTTTAATTTTACATTGTTCACTGTAGGGCACTGTTTCATTGTACCGTACTTACTGTCGGGCTGTGTTTAATTGTACATTGTTCACTGTAGGGCACTGTTTCATTGTACCGTATTTAATGTCGGGCTGAGTTTAATTTTACTTTGTTCAGTGTAGGGCACTGTTTCATTGTACCGTATTTAATGTCGGGCTGTGTTTAATTTTACTTTGTTCAGTGTAGGGCACTGTTTCATTGTACCGTATTTAATGTCCGGCTCTGTTTAATTTTACATTGTTCAGTGTAGGGCACTGTTTCATTGTACCGTATTTAATGTCGGGCTGTGTTTAATTTTACTTTGTTCAGTGTAGGGCACTGTTTCATTTTACCGTATTTAATGTCGGGCTGTGTTTAATTTTACTTTGTTCAGTGTAGGGCACTGTTTCATTGCACTGTATTTAATGTCGGGCTGTGTTTAATTTTACCTTGTTCACTGTAGGGCACTGTTACATTGTACCGTATTTAATGTCGGGCTGTGTTTAATTTTACTTTGTTCAGTGTAGGGCACTGTTTCATTGTACTGTATTTAATGTCGGGCTGTGTTTAATTTTACCTTGTTCACTGTAGGGCACTGTTACATTGTACCGTATTTAATGTCGGGCTGTGTTTAATTTTACATTGTTCAGTGTAGGGCACTGTTTCACTGTACCGTATTTAATGTCGGGCTGTGTTTAATTTTACTTTGTTCAGTGTAGGGCACTGTTGCATTGCACCGTATTTAATGTCGGGCTGTGTTTAATTTTACATTGTTCAGTGTAGGGCACTGTTTCATTGTACCGTATTTAATGTCGGGCTGTGTTTAATTTTACTTTGTTCAGTGTAGGGCACTGTTTCATTGTACCGTATTTAATGTCGGGCTGTGTTTAATTTTACTTTGTTCAGTGTAGGGCACTGTTTCATTGTCCCGTATTTAATGTCGGGCTGTGTTTAATTTTACTTTGTTCAGTGTAGGGCACTGTTTCATTGTACTGTATTTAATGTCGGGCTATGTTTAATTTTACATTGTTCAGTGTAGGGCACTGTTTCATTGTACCGTATTTAATGTCGGGCTGTGTTTAATTTTACATTGTTCAGTGTAGTGCACTGTTTCATTGTACCGTATTTAATGTCGGGCTGTGTTTAATTTTACATTGTTCACTGTAGGGCACTGTTTCATTGTACCGTATTTAATGTCGGGCTCTGTTTAATTTCACCTTGTTCAGTGTAGGGCACTGTTTCATTGTACCGTATTTAATGTCGTGCTCCGTTTAATGTTACCTTGTTCAGTGTAGGGCACTGTTTCATTGTACCGTATTTACTGTCGGGCTGTGTTTAATTGTACCTTGTTCAGTGTAGGGCACTGTTTCATTGTACCGTATTTACTGTCGGGCTGTGATTAATTGTACATTGTTCACTGTGGGGCACTGTTTCATTGTACCGTATTTAATGTCGGGCTGTGTTTAATTGTACATTGTTCACTGTAGGGCACTGTTTCATTGTACTGTATTTAATGTCGGGCTCTGTTTAATTTTACCTTGTTCAGTGTAGGGCACTGTTTCATTGTACCGTATTTAATGTCGGGCTCTGTTTAATTTTACCTTGTTCAGTGTAGGGCACTGTTTCATTGTACCGTATTTAATGTCGGGCTGTGTTTAATTTTACATTGTTCAGTGTAGGGCACTGTTTCATTGTAACGTATTTAATGTCGGGCTGTGTTTAATTGTACATTGTTCACTGTGGGGCACTGTTTCATTGTACCGTATTTAATGTCGGGCTGTGTTTAATTGTACATTGTTCACTGTAGGGCACTGTTTCATTGTACTGTATTTAATGTCGGGCTCTGTTTAATTTTACCTTGTTCAGTGTAGGGCACTGTTTCATTGTACCGTATTTAATGTCGGGCTCTGTTTAATTTTACCTTGTTCAGTGTAGGGCACTGTTTCATTCTATCGTATTTAATGTCGGGCTGTGTTTAATTTTACATTGTTCCGTGTCGGGCACTGTTTCATTGTAACGTATTTAATGTCGGGCTGTGTTTAATTTTACCTTGTTCAATGTAGGGCACTGTTTCACTGTACCGTATTTAATGTTGGGCTGTGTTTAATTGTACATTGTTCACTGTAGGGCACTGTTTCATTGTACTGTATTTAATGTCGGGCTCTGTTTAATTTTACCTTGTTCAGTGTAGGGCACTGTTTCATTGTACCGTATTTAATGTCGGGCTGTGTTTAATTTTACATTGTTCAGTGTAGGGCACTGTTTCATTGTAACGTATTTAATGTCGGGCTGTGTTTAATTTTAACTTGTTCAGTGTAGGGCACTGTTTCACTGTACCGTATTTAATGTTGGGCTGTGTTTAATTGTACATTGTTCACTGTAGGGCACTGTTTCATTGTACCGTATTTAATGTCGGGCTGTGTTTAATTTTACTTTGTTCAGTGTAGGGCACTGTTTCATTGTCCCGTATTTAATGTCGGGCTGTGTTTAATTTTACTTTGTTCAGTGTAGGGCACTGTTTCATTGTACTGTATTTAATGTCGGGCTATGTTTAATTTTACATTGTTCAGTGTAGGGCACTGTTTCATTGTACCGTATTTAATGTCGGGCTCTGTTTAATTTTACATTGTTCACTGTAGGGCACTGTTTCATTGTACTGTATTTAATGTCGGGCTGTGTTTAATTTTACCTTGTTCACTGTAGGGCACTGTTTTATTGTACCGTATTTAATGTCGTGCTCTGTTTAATTTTACCTTGTTCAGTGTAGGGCACTGTTTCATTGTACCGTATTTAATGTCGCGCTCTGTTTAATTTTACCTTGTTCACTGTAGGTCACTGTTTCATTGTACCGTATTTAATGTCGGGCTCTGTTTAATTTTACCTTGTTCAGTGTAGGGCACTGTTTCATTGTACCGTATTTAATGTCGGGCTGTGTTTAATTTTACTTTGTTCAGTGTAGGGCACTGTTTCATTGTACTGTATTTAATGTCGGGCTGTGTTTAATTTTACCTTGTTCACTGTAGGGCACTGTTTCATTGTACCGTATTTAATGTCGGGCTCTGTTTAATTTTACCTTGTTCAGTGTAGGGCACTGTTTCATTGTACCGTATTTAATGTCGTGCTTTGTTTAATTTTACATTGTTCACTGTAGGGCACTGTTTCATTGTACTGTATTTAATGTCGGGCTGTGTTTAATTTTACCTTGTTCACATTAGGGCACTGTTTCATTGTACCGTATTTAATGTCGGGCTCTGTTTAATTTTACCTTGTTCAGTGTAGGGCACTGTTTCATTGTACCGTATTTAATGTCGGGCTGTGTTTAATTTTACTTTGTTCACTGTAGGGCACTGTTTCATTGTACTGTATTTAATGTCGGGCTGTGTTTAATTTTACCTTGTTCACATTAGGGCACTGTTTCATTGTACCGTATTTAATGTCGGGCTCTGTTTAATTTTACCTTGTTCAGTGTAGGGCACTATTTCACTGTACCGTATTTAATGTCGGGCTCTGTTTAATTTTACCTTGTTCAGTGTAGGCCACTGTTTCATTGTCCGGATTTAATGTCGGGCTCTGTTTAATTTTACCTTGTTCAGTGTAGGGCACTGTTTCATTGTACCGTACTTACTGTCGGGCTCTGTTTAATTTTTCCTTGTTCACTGTAGGGCACTGTTTCATTGTACCGTATTTAATGTCGGGCTGTGTTTAATTGTACATTGTTCACTGTAGGGCACTGTTTAATTGTACTGTATTTAATGTCGGGCTCTGTTTAATTTTACCTTGTTCAGTGTAGGGCACTGTTTCATTGTACCGTATTTAATGTCGGGCTCTGTTTAATTTTACATTGTTCAGTGTAGGGCACTGTTTCATTGTACCGTACTTACTGTCGGGCTGTGTTTAATTGTACATTGTTCACTGTAGGGCACTGTTTCATTGTACCGTATTTAATGTCGGGCTGTGTTTAATTGTACATTGTTCACTGTAGGGCACTGTTTCATTGTACTGTATTTAATGTAGGGCTCTGTTTAATTTTACTTTGTTCAGTGTAGGGCACTGTTTCATTGTACCGTATTTAATGTCGGGCTCTGTTTAATTTTACCTTGTTCAGTGTAGGGCACTATTTCACTGTACCGTATTTACTGTCGGGTTGTGTTTAAATGTACATTGTTCAGTGTAGGGCACTGTTTCATTGTACCGTATTTAATGTCGGGCTGTGTTTAATTTTACCTTGTTCAGTGTAGGGCACTGTTTCATATTACCGTATTTAATGTCGGGCTCTGTTTAATTTTACATTGTTGCTGGTAGGGCACTGATTCATTGTACCGTATTTAATGTCGGGCTGTGTTTAACTTTACATTGTTCACTGCAGGGCATTGTTTCATTGTGCTGTATTTAATGTTGGGCTCTGTTTAATTTTACCTTGTTCACTGTTGGGCACTGTTTCATTGTCCCGTATTTAATGTCGGGCTCTGTTTAATTTTACATTATTCAGTGTAGGGCACTGTTTCATTGCACCGTATTTAATGTCGGGCTCTGTTTAATTTTACCTTGTTCAGTGTAGGGCACTGTTTCATTGCACCGTATTTAATGTCGGGCTCTGTTTAATTTTACATTGTTCAGTGTAGTGCACTGTTTCATTGTACCGTATTTAATGTCGGGCTGTGTTTAATTTTACATTGTTCACTGTAGGGCACTGTTTCATTGTACCGTATTTAATGTCGGGCTCTGTTTAATTTTACCTTGTTCAGTGTAGGGCACTGTTTCATTGTACCGCATTTAATGTCGGCCTGTGTTTAATTTTACCTTGTTCAGTGTAGGGCACTGTTTCATATTACCGTATTTAATGTCGGGCTCTGTTTAATTTTACATTGTTGCTGGTAGGGCACTGATTCATTGTACCGTATTTAATGTCGGGCTGTGTTTAATTTTACATTGTTCACTGCAGGGCATTGTTTCATTGTGCTGTATTTAATGTCGGGCTCTGTTTAATTTTACCTTGTTCACTGTTGGGCACTGTTTCATTGTCCCGTATTTAATGTCGGGCTCTGTTTAATTTTACATTATTCAGTGTAGGGCACTGTTTCATTGTACTGTCTTTAATGTCGGGCTCTGTTTAATTTTGCCTTGTTTACTGTAGGTCACTGTTTCATTGTCCTGTATTTAATGCCGGGCTGCGTTTAAGTTTACATTGTTCAGTGTAGGGCACTGTTTCATTGTACTGTATTTAATGTCGGGCTCTGTTTAAGTTTACATTGTTCAGTGTAGGGCACTGTTTCATTGTACCGCATTTAATGTCGGCCTGTGTTTAATTTTACCTTGTTCAGTGTAGGGCACTGTTTCATATTACCGTATTTAATGTCGGGCTCTGTTTAATTTTACATTGTTGCTGGTAGGGCACTGTTTCATTGCACCGTATTTAATGTCGGGCTCTGTTTAATTTTACCTTGTTGCTTGTAGGGCACTGTTTCATTGTACCGTATTTAGTGTCGGGCTCTGTTTAATTTTACCTTGTTCAGTGTAGTGCACTGTTTCATTGTACCGTATTTAATGTCGGGCTGTGTTTAATTTTACATTGTTCACTGTAGGGCACTGTTTCATTGTACCGTATTTAATGTCGGGCTCTGTTTAATTTTACCTTGTTCAGTGTAGGGCACTGTTTCATTGTACCGCATTTAATGTCGGGCTCTGTTTAATTTTACATTATTCAGTGTAGGGCACTGTTTCATTGTACTGTCTTTAATGTCGGGCTCTGTTTAATTTTGCCTTGTTTACTGTAGGTCACTGTTTCATTGTCCTGTATTTAATGCCGGGCTGTGTTTAATTTTACATTGTTCAGTGTAGGGCACTGATTCATTGTACCGTATTTAATGTCGGGCTGCGTTTAAGTTTACATTGTTCAGTGTAGGGCACTGTTTCATTGTACTGTATTTAATGTCGGGCTCTGTTTAATTTTGCCTTGTTTACTGTAGGTCACTGTTTCATTGTACTGTATTTAATGTCGGGCTCTGTTTAATTTTACCTTGTTCAGTGGAGGGCACTGTTTCATTGCACCGTATTTAATGTCGGGCTCTGTTTAATTTTACATTATTCAGTGTAGGGCACTGTTTCATTGTACTGTCTTTCATCTCGGGCTCTGTTTAATTTTACCTTGTTGCTTGTAGGGCACTGTTTCATTGTACCGTATTTAATGTCGGGCTCTGTTAATTTTACATTGTTCAGTGTAGGGCACTGTTTCATTGTACCGTATTTAGTGTCGGGCTCTGTTTAATTTTACCTTGTTCAGTGTAGGGCACTGTTTTATTGTACTGTCTTTCATGTCGGGCTCTGTTTAATTTTACCTTGTTGCTTGTAGGGCACTGTTTCATTGTACCGTATTTAATGTCGGGCTCTGTTAATTTTACATTGTTCAGTGTAGGGCACTGTTTCATTGTACCGTATTTAGTGTCGGGCTCTGTTTAATTTTACCTTGTTCAGTGTAGGGCACTGTTTTATTGTACTGTATTTAATGTCGGGCTCTGTTTAATTTTACCTTGTTCAGTGTAGGGCACTGTTTCATTGCACCGTATTTAATGTCGGGCTGTGTTTAATTTTACATTGTTCAGTGTAGTGCACTGTTTCATTGTACCGTATTTAATGTCGGGCTGTGTTTAATTTTACATTGTTCACTGTAGGGCACTGTTTCATTGTACCGTATTTAATGTCGGGTTCTGTTTAATTTCACCTTGTTCAGTGTAGGGCACTGTTTCATTGTACCGTATTTAATGTCGTGCTCCGTTTAATGCTACCTTGTTCAGTGTAGGGCACTGTTTCATTGTACCGTATTTACTGTCGGGCTGTGTTTAATTGTACCTTGTTCAGTGTAGGGCACTATTTCATTGTACCGTATTTACTGTCGGGCTGTGATTAATTGTACATTGTTCACTGTGGGGCACTGTTTCATTGTACCGTATTTAATGTCGGGCTGTGTTTAATTGTACATTGTTCACTGTAGGGCACTGTTTCATTGTACTGTATTTAATGTCGGGCTCTGTTTAATTTTACCTTGTTCAGTGTAGGGCACTGTTTCATTGTACCGTATTTAATGTCGGGCTCTGTTTAATTTTACCTTGTTCAGTGTAGGGCACTGTTTCATTGTACCGTATTTAATGTCGGGCTGTGTTTAATTTTACATTGTTCAGTGTAGGGCACTGTTTCATTGTAACGTATTTAATGTCGGGCTGTGTTTAATTGTACATTGTTCACTGTGGGGCACTGTTTCATTGTACCGTATTTAATGTCGGGCTGTGTTTAATTGTACATTGTTCACTGTAGGGCACTGTTTCATTGTACTGTATTTAATGTCGGGCTCTGTTTAATTTTACCTTGTTCAGTGTAGGGCACTGTTTCATTGTACCGTATTTAATGTCGGGCTCTGTTTAATTTTACCTTGTTCAGTGTAGGGCACTGTTTCATTCTATCGTATTTAATGTCGGGCTGTGTTTAATTTTACATTGTTCCGTGTCGGGCACTGTTTCATTGTAACGTATTTAATGTCGGGCTGTGTTTAATTTTACCTTGTTCAATGTAGGGCACTGTTTCACTGTACCGTATTTAATGTTGGGCTGTGTTTAATTGTACATTGTTCACTGTAGGGCACTGTTTCATTGTACTGTATTTAATGTCGGGCTCTGTTTAATTTTACCTTGTTCAGTGTAGGGCACTGTTTCATTGTACCGTATTTAATGTCGGGCTGTGTTTAATTTTACATTGTTCAGTGTAGGGCACTGTTTCATTGTAACGTATTTAATGTCGGGCTGTGTTTAATTTTAACTTGTTCAGTGTAGGGCACTGTTTCACTGTACCGTATTTAATGTTGGGCTGTGTTTAATTGTACATTGTTCACTGTAGGGCACTGTTTCATTGTACCGTATTTAATGTTGGGCTGTGTTTAATTGTACATTGTTCACTGTAGAGCACTGTTTCATTGTACCGTATTTAATGTCGGGCTGTGTTTAATTTTACCTTGCTCAGTGGAGGGCACTGTTACATTGTACTGTATTTAATGTCGTGCTCTGTTTAATTTTACATTGTTCACTGTAGGGCACTGTTTCATTGTACCGTATTTAATGTCGGGCTATGTTTAATTTTACATTGTTCACTGTAGGTCACTGTTTCATTGTACTGTATTTAATGTCGGGCTGTGTTTAATTTTACCTTGCTCAGTGTAGGGCACTGTTACATTGTACTGTATTTAATGTCGTTCTCTGTTTAATTTTACATTGTTCACTGTAGGGCACTGTTTCATTGTACCGTATTTAATGTCGGGCTATGTTTAATTTTACATTGTTCAGTGTAGGGCACTGTTTCATTGTACCGTATTTAATGTCGGGCTCTGTTTAATTTTACCTTGTTCAGTCTAGGGCACTGTTTCATTGTACTGTATTTAATGTCGGGCTGTGTTTAATTTTACCTTGTTCAGTGTAGGGCACTGTTTCATTGTACCGTATTTAATGTCGGGCTATGTTTAATTTTACATTGTTCAGT
Source organism: Scyliorhinus torazame (assembly GCF_047496885.1). Classification (NCBI taxonomy): domain Eukaryota; kingdom Metazoa; phylum Chordata; class Chondrichthyes; order Carcharhiniformes; family Scyliorhinidae; genus Scyliorhinus; species Scyliorhinus torazame. Next base: position 289,285 of record NW_027307840.1, read on the forward strand.
GTAGGGCACTGTTTCATTGTACCGTATTTAATGTCGGGCTCTGTTTAATTTTACCTTGTTCACTGTAGGTCACTGTTTCATTGTACTGTATTTAATGTCGGGCTGTGTTTAATTTTACCTTGCTCAGTGTAGGGCCCTGTTTCATTTTACCGTATTTAATGTCGGGCTGTGTTTAACTTTACATTGTTCACTGTAGGGCATTGTTTCATTGTGCTGTATTTAATGTTGGGCTCTGTTTAATTTTACCTTGTTCACTGTCGGGCAATGTTTCATTGTCCCGTATTTAATGTCGGGCTCTGTTTAATTTTACATTATTCAGTGTAGGGCCCTGTTTCATTGTACAGTCTTTAATGTAGGGCTCTTTTTAATTTTGCCTTGTTTACTGTAGGTCACTGTTTCATTGTACTGTATTTAATGCCGGGCTGTGTTTAATTTTACATTGTTCATTGTAGGGCACTGATTCATTGTACCGTATTTAATGTCGGGCTCTGTTTAAGTTTACATTGTTCAGTGTAGGGCACTGATTCATTGTACTGTATTTAATGTCGGGCTGTGTTTAATTTTACCTTGTTCAATGTTGGGCACTGATTCATTGTACCGTGTTTAATGTCGGGCTGTGTTTAAATTTACATTGTTCAGTGGAGGGCACTGTTTCATTGTACTGTATTTAATGTCGGGCTCTGTTTAATTTTGCCTTGTTTACTGTAGGTCACTGTTTCATTGTACTGTATTTATTGTCGGGCTCTGTTTAATTTTACCTTGTTCAGTGTAGGGCCCTGTTTCATTGTACTGTATTTAATGTCGGGCTCTGTTTAATTTTACGTTGTTCAGTGTAGGGCACTGTTTCATTGTACAGTCTTTAATGTCGGGCTCTGTTTAATTTTACATTGTTCAGTGTAGGGCACTGATTCATTGTACCGTATTTAATGTCGGGCTGTGTTTAATTTTACCTTGTTCAGTGTAGGGCACTGTTTCATTGTACCGTATTTAATGTCGGGCTGTGTTTAATTGTACATTGTTCACTGTAGGGCACTGTTTCATTGTACTGTATTTAATGTCGTGCTCTGTTTAATTTTACATTGTTCACTGTAGGGCACTGTTTCATTGTACCGTATTTAATGTTGGGCTCTGTCTAATTTTACCTTGTTCACTGTCGGGCACTGTTTCGTTGTCCCGTATTTAATGTCGGGCTCTGTTTAATTTTACCTTGTTTAGTGTAGGGCAGTGTTTCATTTTACCGTATTTATTGTCGGGCTGTGTTTAACTTTACATTGTTCACTGTAGGGCATTGTTTCATTGTGCTGTATTTAATGTTGGGCTCTGTTTAATTTTACATTGTTCACTGTTGGGCACTGTTTCATTGTCCCGTATTTAATGTCGGGCTCTGTTTAATTTTATATTATTCAGTGTAGGGCACTGTTTCATTGTACTGTCTTTAATGTCGGGCTCTGTTTAATTTTGCCTTGTTTACTGTAGGTCACTGTTTCATTGGACTGTATTTAATGCCGGGCTGTGTTTAATTTTACCTTGTTTAGTGTAGGGCAGTGTTTCATTTTACCGTATTTATTGTCGGGCTGTGTTTAACTTTACATTGTTCACTGTAGGGCATTGTTTCATTGTGCTGTATTTAATGTTGGGCTCTGTTTAATTTTACATTGTTCACTGTTGGGCACTGTTTCATTGTCCCGTATTTAATGTCGGGCTCTGTTTAATTTTACATTATTCAGTGTAGGGCACTGTTTCATTGTACTGTCTTTAATGTCGGGCTCTGTTTAATTTTGCCTTGTTTACTGTAGGTCACTGTTTCATTGGACTGTATTTAATGCCGGGCTGTGTTTAATTTTGCATTGTTCAGTGTAGGGCACTGATTCATTGTACCGTATTTAATGTCGGGCTGTGTTTAAGTTTACATTGTTCAGTGTAGGGCACTGTTTTATTGTACTGTATTTAATGTCGGGCTGTGTTTAATTGTACATTGTTCACTGTAGGGCACTGTTTCATTGTACTGTATTTAATGTCGGGCTCTGTTTAATTTTACCTTGTTCAGTGTAGGGCACTGTTTCACTGTACCGTATTTAATGTCGGGCTCTGTTTAATTTTACCTTGTTCAGTGTAGGGCACTGTTTCATTGTACCGTATTTAATGTCGGGCTGTGTTTAATTTTACATTGTTCCGTGTATGGCACTGTTTCATTGTAACGTATTTAATGTCGGGCTGTGTTTAATTTTACCTTGTTCAGTGTAGGGCACTGTTTCACTGTACCGTATTTAATGTTGGGCTGTGTTTAATTGTACATTGTTCACTGTAGGGCAATGTTTCATTGTACTGTATTTAATGTCGGGCTCTGTTTAATTTTACCTTGTTCAGTGTAGGGCACTGTTTCATTGTACCGTATTTAATGTCGGGCTGTGTTTAATTTTACATTGTTCAGTGTAGGGCACTGTTTCATTGTAACGTATTTAATGTCGGGCTGTGTTTAATTTTACCTTGTTCAGTGTAGGGCACTGTTTCACTGTACCGTATTTAATGTTGGGCTGTGTTTAATTGTACATTGTTCACTGTAGGGCACTGTTTCATTGTACCGTATTTAATGTTGGGCTGTGTTTAATTGTAAATTGTTCACTGTAGGGCACTGTTTCATTGTACCGTATTTAATGTCGGGCTGTGTTTAATTTTACCTTGCTCAGTGGAGGGCACTGTTACATTGTACTGTATTTAATGTCGTGCTCTGTTTAATTTTACATTGTTCACTGTAGGGCACTGTTTGATTGTACCGTATTTAATGTCGGGCTATGTTTAATTTTACATTGTTCACTGTAGGTCACTGTTTCATTGTACTGTATTTAATGTCGGGCTGTGTTTAATTTTACCTTGCTCAGTGTAGGGCACTGTTACATTGTACTGTATTTAATGTCGTTCTCTGTTTAATTTTACATTGTTCACTGTAGGGCACTGTTTCATTGTACCGTATTTAATGTCGGGCTATGTTTAATTTTACATTGTTCAGTGTAGGGCACTGTTTCATTGTACCGTATTTAATGTCGGGCTCTGTTTAATTTTACCTTGTTCAGTCTAGGGCACTGTTTCATTGTACTGTATTTAATGTCGGGCTGTGTTTAATTTTACCTTGTTCAGTGTAGGGCACTGTTTCATTTTACCGTATTTAATGTCGGGCTGTGTTTAACTTTACATTGTTCACTGTAGGGCACTGTTTGACTGTACCGTATTTAATGTCGGGCTCTGTTTAATTTTACCTTGTTCAGTGTAGGGCACTGTTTCATTGTACCGTATTTAATGTCGGGCTGTGTTTAATTTTACATTGTTCACTGTAGGGCACTGTTACATTGTACCGTATTTAATGTCGGGCTGTGTTTAATTTTACTTTGTTCAGTGTAGGGCACTGTTTCATTGTACTGTATTTAATGTCGGGCTGTGTTTAATTTTACCTTGTTCACTGTAGGGCACTGTTACATTGTACCGTATTTAATGTCGGGCTGTGTTTAATTTTACATTGTTCAGTGTAGGGCACTGTTTCACTGTACCGTATTTAATGTCGGGCTGTGTTTAATTTTACTTTGTTCAGTGTAGGGCACTGTTTCATTGCACCGTATTTAATGTCGGGCTGTGATTAATTTTACATTGTTCAGTGTAGGGCACTGTTTCATTGTACCGTATTTAATGTCGGGCTGTGTTTAATTTTACTTTGTTCAGTGTAGGGCACTGTTTCATTGTACCGTATTTAATGTCGGGCTGTGTTTAATTTTACTTTGTTCAGTGTAGGGCACTGTTTCATTTTACCGTATTTAATGTCGGGCTGTGTTTAATTTTACTTTGTTCAGTGTAGGGCACTGTTTCATTGTACTGTATTTAATGTCGGGCTATGTTTAATTTTACATTGTTCAGTGTAGGGCACTGTTTCATTGTACCGTATTTAATGTCGTGCTCTGTTTAATTTTACATTGTTCACTGTAGGGCACTGTTTCATTGTACTGTATTTAATACCGGGCTGTGTTTAATTTTACATTGTTCAGTGTAGGGCACTGTTACATTGTACTGTATTTAATGTCGGGCTCTGTTTAATTTTACCTTGTTCACTGTAGGGCACTGTTTTATTGTACCGTATTTAATGTCGGGCTCTGTTTAATTTTACCTTGTTCAGTGTAGGGCACTGTTTCATTGTACTGTATTTAATGTCGGGCTGTGTTTAATTTTACCTTGTTCAGTGTAGGACACTGTTTTATATTACCGTATATAATGTTGGGCTGTGTTTAATTGTACATTGTTCACTGTAGGGCACTGTTTCATTTTACCGTATTTAATGTCGGGCTGTGTTTAAGTTTACATTGTTCAGTGTAGGGCACTGATTCATTGTACTGTATTTAATGTCGGGCTGTGTTTAATTTTACATTGTTCAGTGTAGGGCACTGTTTCACTGCACGGTATTTAATGTCGGGCTATGTTTAATTTTACATTGTTCACTGTAGGTCACTGTTTCATTGTACTGTATTTAATGTCGGGCGCTGTTTAATTTTACCTTGTTGCTTGTAGGGCACTGTTTCATTGTACCGTATTTAATGTCGGGCTCTGTTTAACTTTACATTGTTCACTGTAGGGCACTGTTTCATTGTATCGTATTTAATGTCGGGCTCTGTTGAATTTTACCTTGTTCACTGTCGGTCACTGTCTCATTGCACCGTATTTAATGTCGGGCTGTGTTTAATTTTACATTGTTCAGTGTAGTGCACTGTTTCATTCTACTGTATTTAATGTCGGGCTCTGTTTAATTTTACCTTGTTCACTGTAGGTCACTGTTTCATTGTACTGTATTTAATGTCGGGCTGTGTTTACTTTTACATTGTTCACTGTTGGGCACTGTTTCATTGCACTGTATTTAATGTCGGGCTCTGTTTAATTTTACCTTGTTGCTTGTAGGGCACTGTTTCATTGTACCGTATTTAATGTCGGGCTCTGTTTAATTTTACATTGTTCACTGTAGGGCACTGTTCAATGTGCTGTATTTAATGTCGGGCTCTGTTTAATTTTACCCCATTGCTTGTAGGGCACTGTTTCATTGTACTGTATTTAATGTCGGGCTCTGTTTAATTTTACCTTGTTCACTGTAGGGCACTGTTTCATTGTACTGTATTTAATATCCGGCTCTGTTTAATTTTACCTTGTTCACTGTAGGGCACTGTTTCATTTTACTGTATTTAATGTCGGGCTGTGTTTAATTTTACATTGTTCAGTGTAGGGCACTGATTCATTGTACCGTATTTAATGTCGGGCTCTATTTAATTTTACGTTGTTCACTGTAGGGCACTGTTTCATTGTACCGTATTTAATGTCGTGCTCTGTTTAATTTTACATTGTTGCTGGTAGGGCACTGATTCATTGTACCGTATTTAATGTCGGGCTGTGTATAATTTTACATTGTTCACTGTAGGGCACTGTTTCATTGTACCGTATTTAATGTCGGGCTCTGTTTTATTTTACATTGTTCACATTTGGGCCCTGTTTCATTGCACTGTATTAAATGCCGGGCTCTGTTTAATTTTACGTTGTTCACTGTCGGGCACTGTTTCGTTGTCCCGTATGTCATGTCGGGCTCTGTTTAATGTTACATTGTTCAGTGTAGGGCACTGTTTCATTGTACTGTATTTAATGTCGGGCTGTGTTTAACTTTACATTGTTCACTGTAGGGCATTGTTTCATTGTGCTGTATTTAATGCTGGGCTCTGTTTAATTTTAACTTGTTCACTGTCGGGCACTTTTTCATTGTCCCGTATTTAATGTCGGGCTCTGTTTAATTTTACATTATTCAGTGTAGGGCACTGTTTCATTGTACTGTCTTTAATGTCGGGCTCTGTTTAATTTTGCCTTGTTTACTGTAGGTCACTGTTTCATTGTACTGTATTTAATGCCGGGCTGTGTTTAATTTTACATTGTTCAGTGTAGGGCACTGATTCATTGTACCGTATTTAATGTCGGGCTGTGTTTAAGTTTACATTGTTCAGTGTAGGGCACTGTTTCACTGTACCGTATTTAATGTCGGGCTATGTTTAATTTTACATTGTTCACTGTAGGTCACTGTTTCATTGTACTGTATTTAATGTCGGGCTCTGTATAATTTTACCTTGTTGCTTGTAGGGCACTGTTTCATTGTACCGTATTTAATGTCGGGCTCTGTTTAATTTTACCTTGTTCACTGTAGGTCACTGTTTCATTGCACCGTATTTAATGTCGGGCTGTGTTTAATTTTACATTGTTCAGTGTAGGGCACTGTTTCATTCTACCGTATTTAATGTCGGTCTCTGTTTAATTTTACCTTGTTCACTGTAGGGCACTGTTTAATTTTACTGTATTTAATGTCGGGCTGTGTTTAATTTTACATTGTTCAGTGTAGGGCACTGATTCATTGTACCGTATTTAATGTCGGGCTCTGATTAATTTTACATTGTTCACTGTAGGGCACTGTTTCATTGTACCGTATTTAATGTCGGGCTCTGTTTTATTTTACATTGTTCACATTAGGGCCCTGTTTCATTGTACTGTATTTAATGTCGGGCTCTGTTTAATTTTACGTTGTTCACTGTAGGGCACTGATTCATTGTACCGTATTTAATGTCGGGCTGTGTTTAATTTTACCTTGTTCAGTGTAGGGCACTGTTTCATTGTACCGTATTTAATGTCGGGCTCTGTTTAACTTTACATTGTTCACTGTAGGGCACTGTTTCATTGTATCGTATTTAATGTCGGGCTCTGTTGAATTTTACCTTGTTCACTGTCGGTCACTGTCTCATTGCACCGTATTTAATGTCGGGCTGTGTTTAATTTTACATTGTTCAGTGTAGTGCACTGTTTCATTCTACTGTATTTAATGTCGGGCTCTGTTTAATTTTACCTTGTTCACTGTAGGTCACTGTTTCATTGTACTGTATTTAATGTCGGGCTGTGTTTACTTTTACATTGTTCACTGTTGGGCACTGTTTCATTGCACTGTATTTAATGTCGGGCTCTGTTTAATTTTACCTTGTTGCTTGTAGGGCACTGTTTCATTGTACCGTATTTAATGTCGGGCTCTGTTTAATTTTACATTGTTCACTGTAGGGCACTGTTCAATGTGCTGTATTTAATGTCGGGCTCTGTTTAATTTTACCCCATTGCTTGTAGGGCACTGTTTCATTGTACTGTATTTAATGTCGGGCTCTGTTTAATTTTACCTTGTTCACTGTAGGGCACTGTTTCATTGTACTGTATTTAATATCCGGCTCTGTTTAATTTTACCTTGTTCACTGTAGGGCACTGTTTCATTTTACTGTATTTAATGTCGGGCTGTGTTTAATTTTACATTGTTCAGTGTAGGGCACTGATTCATTGTACCGTATTTAATGTCGGGCTCTATTTAATTTTACGTTGTTCACTGTAGGGCACTGTTTCATTGTACCGTATTTAATGTCGTGCTCTGTTTAATTTTACATTGTTGCTGGTAGGGCACTGATTCATTGTACCGTATTTAATGTCGGGCTGTGTATAATTTTACATTGTTCACTGTAGGGCACTGTTTCATTGTACCGTATTTAATGTCGGGCTCTGTTTTATTTTACATTGTTCACATTTGGGCCCTGTTTCATTGCACTGTATTAAATGCCGGGCTCTGTTTAATTTTACGTTGTTCACTGTCGGGCACTGTTTCGTTGTCCCGTATGTCATGTCGGGCTCTGTTTAATGTTACATTGTTCAGTGTAGGGCACTGTTTCATTGTACTGTATTTAATGTCGGGCTGTGTTTAACTTTACATTGTTCACTGTAGGGCATTGTTTCATTGTGCTGTATTTAATGCTGGGCTCTGTTTAATTTTAACTTGTTCACTGTCGGGCACTTTTTCATTGTCCCGTATTTAATGTCGGGCTCTGTTTAATTTTACATTATTCAGTGTAGGGCACTGTTTCATTGTACTGTCTTTAATGTCGGGCTCTGTTTAATTTTGCCTTGTTTACTGTAGGTCACTGTTTCATTGTACTGTATTTAATGCCGGGCTGTGTTTAATTTTACATTGTTCAGTGTAGGGCACTGATTCATTGTACCGTATTTAATGTCGGGCTGTGTTTAAGTTTACATTGTTCAGTGTAGGGCACTGTTTCACTGTACCGTATTTAATGTCGGGCTATGTTTAATTTTACATTGTTCACTGTAGGTCACTGTTTCATTGTACTGTATTTAATGTCGGGCTCTGTATAATTTTACCTTGTTGCTTGTAGGGCACTGTTTCATTGTGCCGTATTTAATGTCGGGCTCTGTTTAATTTTACCTTGTTCACTGTAGGATGGATGGATGGATGGATGGATGGATGGATGGATGGATGGATGGATGGATGGATGGATGGATGGATGGATGGATGGATGGATGGATGGATGGATGGATGGATGGATGGATGGATGGATGGATGGATGGATGGATGGATGGATGGATGGATGGATGGATGGATGGATGGATGGATGGATGGATGGATGGATGGATGGATGGATGGATGGATGGATGGATGGATGGATGGATGGATGGATGGATGGATGGATGGATGGATGGATGGATGGATGGATGGATGGATGGATGGATGGATGGATGGATGGATGGATGGATGGATGGATGGATGGATGGATGGATGGATGGATGGATGGATGGATGGATGGATGGATGGATGGATGGATGGATGGATGGATGGATGGATGGATGGATGGATGGATGGATGGATGGATGGATGGATGGATGGATGGATGGATGGATGGATGGATGGATGGATGGATGGATGGATGGATGGATGGATGGATGGATGGATGGATGGATGGATGGATGGATGGATGGATGGATGGATGGATGGATGGATGGATGGATGGATGGATGGATGGATGGATGGATGGATGGATGGATGGATGGATGGATGGATGGATGGATGGATGGATGGATGGATGGATGGATGGATGGATGGATGGATGGATGGATGGATGGATGGATGGATGGATGGATGGATGGATGGATGGATGGATGGATGGATGGATGGATGGATGGATGGATGGATGGATGGATGGATGGATGGATGGATGGATGGATGGATGGATGGATGGATGGATGGATGGATGGATGGATGGATGGATGGATGGATGGATGGATGGATGGATGGATGGATGGATGGATGGATGGATGGATGGATGGATGGATGGATGGATGGATGGATGGATGGATGGATGGATGGATGGATGGATGGATGGATGGATGGATGGATGGATGGATGGATGGATGGATGGATGGATGGATGGATGGATGGATGGATGGATGGATGGATGGATGGATGGATGGATGGATGGATGGATGGATGGATGGATGGATGGATGGATGGATGGATGGATGGATGGATGGATGGATGGATGGATGGATGGATGGATGGATGGATGGATGGATGGATGGATGGATGGATGGATGGATGGATGGATGGATGGATGGATGGATGGATGGATGGATGGATGGATGGATGGATGGATGGATGGATGGATGGATGGATGGATGGATGGATGGATGGATGGATGGATGGATGGATGGATGGATGGATGGATGGATGGATGGATGGATGGATGGATGGATGGATGGATGGATGGATGGATGGATGGATGGATGGATGGATGGATGGATGGATGGATGGATGGATGGATGGATGGATGGATGGATGGATGGATGGATGGATGGATGGATGGATGGATGGATGGATGGATGGATGGATGGATGGATGGATGGATGGATGGATGGATGGATGGATGGATGGATGGATGGATGGATGGATGGATGGATGGATGGATGGATGGATGGATGGATGGATGGATGGATGGATGGATGGATGGATGGATGGATGGATGGATGGATGGATGGATGGATGGATGGATGGATGGATGGATGGATGGATGGATGGATGGATGGATGGATGGATGGATGGATGGATGGATGGATGGATGGATGGATGGATGGATGGATGGATGGATGGATGGATGGATGGATGGATGGATGGATGGATGGATGGATGGATGGATGGATGGATGGATGGATGGATGGATGGATGGATGGATGGATGGATGGATGGATGGATGGATGGATGGATGGATGGATGGATGGATGGATGGATGGATGGATGGATGGATGGATGGATGGATGGATGGATGGATGGATGGATGGATGGATGGATGGATGGATGGATGGATGGATGGATGGATGGATGGATGGATGGATGGATGGATGGATGGATGGATGGATGGATGGATGGATGGATGGATGGATGGATGGATGGATGGATGGATGGATGGATGGATGGATGGATGGATGGATGGATGGATGGATGGATGGATGGATGGATGGATGGATGGATGGATGGATGGATGGATGGATGGATGGATGGATGGATGGATGGATGGATGGATGGATGGATGGATGGATGGATGGATGGATGGATGGATGGATGGATGGATGGATGGATGGATGGATGGATGGATGGATGGATGGATGGATGGATGGATGGATGGATGGATGGATGGATGGATGGATGGATGGATGGATGGATGGATGGATGGATGGATGGATGGATGGATGGATGGATGGATGGATGGATGGATGGATGGATGGATGGATGGATGGATGGATGGATGGATGGATGGATGGATGGATGGATGGATGGATGGATGGATGGATGGATGGATGGATGGATGGATGGATGGATGGATGGATGGATGGATGGATGGATGGATGGATGGATGGATGGATGGATGGATGGATGGATGGATGGATGGATGGATGGATGGATGGATGGATGGATGGATGGATGGATGGATGGATGGATGGATGGATGGATGGATGGATGGATGGATGGATGGATGGATGGATGGATGGATGGATGGATGGATGGATGGATGGATGGATGGATGGATGGATGGATGGATGGATGGATGGATGGATGGATGGATGGATGGATGGATGGATGGATGGATGGATGGATGGATGGATGGATGGATGGATGGATGGATGGATGGATGGATGGATGGATGGATGGATGGATGGATGGATGGATGGATGGATGGATGGATGGATGGATGGATGGATGGATGGATGGATGGATGGATGGATGGATGGATGGATGGATGGATGGATGGATGGATGGATGGATGGATGGATGGATGGATGGATGGATGGATGGATGGATGGATGGATGGATGGATGGATGGATGGATGGATGGATGGATGGATGGATGGATGGATGGATGGATGGATGGATGGATGGATGGATGGATGGATGGATGGATGGATGGATGGATGGATGGATGGATGGATGGATGGATGGATGGATGGATGGATGGATGGATGGATGGATGGATGGATGGATGGATGGATGGATGGATGGATGGATGGATGGATGGATGGATGGATGGATGGATGGATGGATGGATGGATGGATGGATGGATGGATGGATGGATGGATGGATGGATGGATGGATGGATGGATGGATGGATGGATGGATGGATGGATGGATGGATGGATGGATGGATGGATGGATGGATGGATGGATGGATGGATGGATGGATGGATGGATGGATGGATGGATGGATGGATGGATGGATGGATGGATGGATGGATGGATGGATGGATGGATGGATGGATGGATGGATGGATGGATGGATGGATGGATGGATGGATGGATGGATGGATGGATGGATGGATGGATGGATGGATGGATGGATGGATGGATGGATGGATGGATGGATGGATGGATGGATGGATGGATGGATGGATGGATGGATGGATGGATGGATGGATGGATGGATGGATGGATGGATGGATGGATGGATGGATGGATGGATGGATGGATGGATGGATGGATGGATGGATGGATGGATGGATGGATGGATGGATGGATGGATGGATGGATGGATGGATGGATGGATGGATGGATGGATGGATGGATGGATGGATGGATGGATGGATGGATGGATGGATGGATGGATGGATGGATGGATGGATGGATGGATGGATGGATGGATGGATGGATGGATGGATGGATGGATGGATGGATGGATGGATGGATGGATGGATGGATGGATGGATGGATGGATGGATGGATGGATGGATGGATGGATGGATGGATGGATGGATGGATGGATGGATGGATGGATGGATGGATGGATGGATGGATGGATGGATGGATGGATGGATGGATGGATGGATGGATGGATGGATGGATGGATGGATGGATGGATGGATGGATGGATGGATGGATGGATGGATGGATGGATGGATGGATGGATGGATGGATGGATGGATGGATGGATGGATGGATGGATGGATGGATGGATGGATGGATGGATGGATGGATGGATGGATGGATGGATGGATGGATGGATGGATGGATGGATGGATGGATGGATGGATGGATGGATGGATGGATGGATGGATGGATGGATGGATGGATGGATGGATGGATGGATGGATGGATGGATGGATGGATGGATGGATGGATGGATGGATGGATGGATGGATGGATGGATGGATGGATGGATGGATGGATGGATGGATGGATGGATGGATGGATGGATGGATGGATGGATGGATGGATGGATGGATGGATGGATGGATGGATGGATGGATGGATGGATGGATGGATGGATGGATGGATGGATGGATGGATGGATGGATGGATGGATGGATGGATGGATGGATGGATGGATGGATGGATGGATGGATGGATGGATGGATGGATGGATGGATGGATGGATGGATGGATGGATGGATGGATGGATGGATGGATGGATGGATGGATGGATGGATGGATGGATGGATGGATGGATGGATGGATGGATGGATGGATGGATGGATGGATGGATGGATGGATGGATGGATGGATGGATGGATGGATGGATGGATGGATGGATGGATGGATGGATGGATGGATGGATGGATGGATGGATGGATGGATGGATGGATGGATGGATGGATGGATGGATGGATGGATGGATGGATGGATGGATGGATGGATGGATGGATGGATGGATGGATGGATGGATGGATGGATGGATGGATGGATGGATGGATGGATGGATGGATGGATGGATGGATGGATGGATGGATGGATGGATGGATGGATGGATGGATGGATGGATGGATGGATGGATGGATGGATGGATGGATGGATGGATGGATGGATGGATGGATGGATGGATGGATGGATGGATGGATGGATGGATGGATGGATGGATGGATGGATGGATGGATGGATGGATGGATGGATGGATGGATGGATGGATGGATGGATGGATGGATGGATGGATGGATGGATGGATGGATGGATGGATGGATGGATGGATGGATGGATGGATGGATGGATGGATGGATGGATGGATGGATGGATGGATGGATGGATGGATGGATGGATGGATGGATGGATGGATGGATGGATGGATGGATGGATGGATGGATGGATGGATGGATGGATGGATGGATGGATGGATGGATGGATGGATGGATGGATGGATGGATGGATGGATGGATGGATGGATGGATGGATGGATGGATGGATGGATGGATGGATGGATGGATGGATGGATGGATGGATGGATGGATGGATGGATGGATGGATGGATGGATGGATGGATGGATGGATGGATGGATGGATGGATGGATGGATGGATGGATGGATGGATGGATGGATGGATGGATGGATGGATGGATGGATGGATGGATGGATGGATGGATGGATGGATGGATGGATGGATGGATGGATGGATGGATGGATGGATGGATGGATGGATGGATGGATGGATGGATGGATGGATGGATGGATGGATGGATGGATGGATGGATGGATGGATGGATGGATGGATGGATGGATGGATGGATGGATGGATGGATGGATGGATGGATGGATGGATGGATGGATGGATGGATGGATGGATGGATGGATGGATGGATGGATGGATGGATGGATGGATGGATGGATGGATGGATGGATGGATGGATGGATGGATGGATGGATGGATGGATGGATGGATGGATGGATGGATGGATGGATGGATGGATGGATGGATGGATGGATGGATGGATGGATGGATGGATGGATGGATGGATGGATGGATGGATGGATGGATGGATGGATGGATGGATGGATGGATGGATGGATGGATGGATGGATGGATGGATGGATGGATGGATGGATGGATGGATGGATGGATGGATGGATGGATGGATGGATGGATGGATGGATGGATGGATGGATGGATGGATGGATGGATGGATGGATGGATGGATGGATGGATGGATGGATGGATGGATGGATGGATGGATGGATGGATGGATGGATGGATGGATGGATGGATGGATGGATGGATGGATGGATGGATGGATGGATGGATGGATGGATGGATGGATGGATGGATGGATGGATGGATGGATGGATGGATGGATGGATGGATGGATGGATGGATGGATGGATGGATGGATGGATGGATGGATGGATGGATGGATGGATGGATGGATGGATGGATGGATGGATGGATGGATGGATGGATGGATGGATGGATGGATGGATGGATGGATGGATGGATGGATGGATGGATGGATGGATGGATGGATGGATGGATGGATGGATGGATGGATGGATGGATGGATGGATGGATGGATGGATGGATGGATGGATGGATGGATGGATGGATGGATGGATGGATGGATGGATGGATGGATGGATGGATGGATGGATGGATGGATGGATGGATGGATGGATGGATGGATGGATGGATGGATGGATGGATGGATGGATGGATGGATGGATGGATGGATGGATGGATGGATGGATGGATGGATGGATGGATGGATGGATGGATGGATGGATGGATGGATGGATGGATGGATGGATGGATGGATGGATGGATGGATGGATGGATGGATGGATGGATGGATGGATGGATGGATGGATGGATGGATGGATGGATGGATGGATGGATGGATGGATGGATGGATGGATGGATGGATGGATGGATGGATGGATGGATGGATGGATGGATGGATGGATGGATGGATGGATGGATGGATGGATGGATGGATGGATGGATGGATGGATGGATGGATGGATGGATGGATGGATGGATGGATGGATGGATGGATGGATGGATGGATGGATGGATGGATGGATGGATGGATGGATGGATGGATGGATGGATGGATGGATGGATGGATGGATGGATGGATGGATGGATGGATGGATGGATGGATGGATGGATGGATGGATGGATGGATGGATGGATGGATGGATGGATGGATGGATGGATGGATGGATGGATGGATGGATGGATGGATGGATGGATGGATGGATGGATGGATGGATGGATGGATGGATGGATGGATGGATGGATGGATGGATGGATGGATGGATGGATGGATGGATGGATGGATGGATGGATGGATGGATGGATGGATGGATGGATGGATGGATGGATGGATGGATGGATGGATGGATGGATGGATGGATGGATGGATGGATGGATGGATGGATGGATGGATGGATGGATGGATGGATGGATGGATGGATGGATGGATGGATGGATGGATGGATGGATGGATGGATGGATGGATGGATGGATGGATGGATGGATGGATGGATGGATGGATGGATGGATGGATGGATGGATGGATGGATGGATGGATGGATGGATGGATGGATGGATGGATGGATGGATGGATGGATGGATGGATGGATGGATGGATGGATGGATGGATGGATGGATGGATGGATGGATGGATGGATGGATGGATGGATGGATGGATGGATGGATGGATGGATGGATGGATGGATGGATGGATGGATGGATGGATGGATGGATGGATGGATGGATGGATGGATGGATGGATGGATGGATGGATGGATGGATGGATGGATGGATGGATGGATGGATGGATGGATGGATGGATGGATGGATGGATGGATGGATGGATGGATGGATGGATGGATGGATGGATGGATGGATGGATGGATGGATGGATGGATGGATGGATGGATGGATGGATGGATGGATGGATGGATGGATGGATGGATGGATGGATGGATGGATGGATGGATGGATGGATGGATGGATGGATGGATGGATGGATGGATGGATGGATGGATGGATGGATGGATGGATGGATGGATGGATGGATGGATGGATGGATGGATGGATGGATGGATGGATGGATGGATGGATGGATGGATGGATGGATGGATGGATGGATGGATGGATGGATGGATGGATGGATGGATGGATGGATGGATGGATGGATGGATGGATGGATGGATGGATGGATGGATGGATGGATGGATGGATGGATGGATGGATGGATGGATGGATGGATGGATGGATGGATGGATGGATGGATGGATGGATGGATGGATGGATGGATGGATGGATGGATGGATGGATGGATGGATGGATGGATGGATGGATGGATGGATGGATGGATGGATGGATGGATGGATGGATGGATGGATGGATGGATGGATGGATGGATGGATGGATGGATGGATGGATGGATGGATGGATGGATGGATGGATGGATGGATGGATGGATGGATGGATGGATGGATGGATGGATGGATGGATGGATGGATGGATGGATGGATGGATGGATGGATGGATGGATGGATGGATGGATGGATGGATGGATGGATGGATGGATGGATGGATGGATGGATGGATGGATGGATGGATGGATGGATGGATGGATGGATGGATGGATGGATGGATGGATGGATGGATGGATGGATGGATGGATGGATGGATGGATGGATGGATGGATGGATGGATGGATGGATGGATGGATGGATGGATGGATGGATGGATGGATGGATGGATGGATGGATGGATGGATGGATGGATGGATGGATGGATGGATGGATGGATGGATGGATGGATGGATGGATGGATGGATGGATGGATGGATGGATGGATGGATGGATGGATGGATGGATGGATGGATGGATGGATGGATGGATGGATGGATGGATGGATGGATGGATGGATGGATGGATGGATGGATGGATGGATGGATGGATGGATGGATGGATGGATGGATGGATGGATGGATGGATGGATGGATGGATGGATGGATGGATGGATGGATGGATGGATGGATGGATGGATGGATGGATGGATGGATGGATGGATGGATGGATGGATGGATGGATGGATGGATGGATGGATGGATGGATGGATGGATGGATGGATGGATGGATGGATGGATGGATGGATGGATGGATGGATGGATGGATGGATGGATGGATGGATGGATGGATGGATGGATGGATGGATGGATGGATGGATGGATGGATGGATGGATGGATGGATGGATGGATGGATGGATGGATGGATGGATGGATGGATGGATGGATGGATGGATGGATGGATGGATGGATGGATGGATGGATGGATGGATGGATGGATGGATGGATGGATGGATGGATGGATGGATGGATGGATGGATGGATGGATGGATGGATGGATGGATGGATGGATGGATGGATGGATGGATGGATGGATGGATGGATGGATGGATGGATGGATGGATGGATGGATGGATGGATGGATGGATGGATGGATGGATGGATGGATGGATGGATGGATGGATGGATGGATGGATGGATGGATGGATGGATGGATGGATGGATGGATGGATGGATGGATGGATGGATGGATGGATGGATGGATGGATGGATGGATGGATGGATGGATGGATGGATGGATGGATGGATGGATGGATGGATGGATGGATGGATGGATGGATGGATGGATGGATGGATGGATGGATGGATGGATGGATGGATGGATGGATGGATGGATGGATGGATGGATGGATGGATGGATGGATGGATGGATGGATGGATGGATGGATGGATGGATGGATGGATGGATGGATGGATGGATGGATGGATGGATGGATGGATGGATGGATGGATGGATGGATGGATGGATGGATGGATGGATGGATGGATGGATGGATGGATGGATGGATGGATGGATGGATGGATGGATGGATGGATGGATGGATGGATGGATGGATGGATGGATGGATGGATGGATGGATGGATGGATGGATGGATGGATGGATGGATGGATGGATGGATGGATGGATGGATGGATGGATGGATGGATGGATGGATGGATGGATGGATGGATGGATGGATGGATGGATGGATGGATGGATGGATGGATGGATGGATGGATGGATGGATGGATGGATGGATGGATGGATGGATGGATGGATGGATGGATGGATGGATGGATGGATGGATGGATGGATGGATGGATGGATGGATGGATGGATGGATGGATGGATGGATGGATGGATGGATGGATGGATGGATGGATGGATGGATGGATGGATGGATGGATGGATGGATGGATGGATGGATGGATGGATGGATGGATGGATGGATGGATGGATGGATGGATGGATGGATGGATGGATGGATGGATGGATGGATGGATGGATGGATGGATGGATGGATGGATGGATGGATGGATGGATGGATGGATGGATGGATGGATGGATGGATGGATGGATGGATGGATGGATGGATGGATGGATGGATGGATGGATGGATGGATGGATGGATGGATGGATGGATGGATGGATGGATGGATGGATGGATGGATGGATGGATGGATGGATGGATGGATGGATGGATGGATGGATGGATGGATGGATGGATGGATGGATGGATGGATGGATGGATGGATGGATGGATGGATGGATGGATGGATGGATGGATGGATGGATGGATGGATGGATGGATGGATGGATGGATGGATGGATGGATGGATGGATGGATGGATGGATGGATGGATGGATGGATGGATGGATGGATGGATGGATGGATGGATGGATGGATGGATGGATGGATGGATGGATGGATGGATGGATGGATGGATGGATGGATGGATGGATGGATGGATGGATGGATGGATGGATGGATGGATGGATGGATGGATGGATGGATGGATGGATGGATGGATGGATGGATGGATGGATGGATGGATGGATGGATGGATGGATGGATGGATGGATGGATGGATGGATGGATGGATGGATGGATGGATGGATGGATGGATGGATGGATGGATGGATGGATGGATGGATGGATGGATGGATGGATGGATGGATGGATGGATGGATGGATGGATGGATGGATGGATGGATGGATGGATGGATGGATGGATGGATGGATGGATGGATGGATGGATGGATGGATGGATGGATGGATGGATGGATGGATGGATGGATGGATGGATGGATGGATGGATGGATGGATGGATGGATGGATGGATGGATGGATGGATGGATGGATGGATGGATGGATGGATGGATGGATGGATGGATGGATGGATGGATGGATGGATGGATGGATGGATGGATGGATGGATGGATGGATGGATGGATGGATGGATGGATGGATGGATGGATGGATGGATGGATGGATGGATGGATGGATGGATGGATGGATGGATGGATGGATGGATGGATGGATGGATGGATGGATGGATGGATGGATGGATGGATGGATGGATGGATGGATGGATGGATGGATGGATGGATGGATGGATGGATGGATGGATGGATGGATGGATGGATGGATGGATGGATGGATGGATGGATGGATGGATGGATGGATGGATGGATGGATGGATGGATGGATGGATGGATGGATGGATGGATGGATGGATGGATGGATGGATGGATGGATGGATGGATGGATGGATGGATGGATGGATGGATGGATGGATGGATGGATGGATGGATGGATGGATGGATGGATGGATGGATGGATGGATGGATGGATGGATGGATGGATGGATGGATGGATGGATGGATGGATGGATGGATGGATGGATGGATGGATGGATGGATGGATGGATGGATGGATGGATGGATGGATGGATGGATGGATGGATGGATGGATGGATGGATGGATGGATGGATGGATGGATGGATGGATGGATGGATGGATGGATGGATGGATGGATGGATGGATGGATGGATGGATGGATGGATGGATGGATGGATGGATGGATGGATGGATGGATGGATGGATGGATGGATGGATGGATGGATGGATGGATGGATGGATGGATGGATGGATGGATGGATGGATGGATGGATGGATGGATGGATGGATGGATGGATGGATGGATGGATGGATGGATGGATGGATGGATGGATGGATGGATGGATGGATGGATGGATGGATGGATGGATGGATGGATGGATGGATGGATGGATGGATGGATGGATGGATGGATGGATGGATGGATGGATGGATGGATGGATGGATGGATGGATGGATGGATGGATGGATGGATGGATGGATGGATGGATGGATGGATGGATGGATGGATGGATGGATGGATGGATGGATGGATGGATGGATGGATGGATGGATGGATGGATGGATGGATGGATGGATGGATGGATGGATGGATGGATGGATGGATGGATGGATGGATGGATGGATGGATGGATGGATGGATGGATGGATGGATGGATGGATGGATGGATGGATGGATGGATGGATGGATGGATGGATGGATGGATGGATGGATGGATGGATGGATGGATGGATGGATGGATGGATGGATGGATGGATGGATGGATGGATGGATGGATGGA